>NC_080430.1:60360089-60700089 GCF_028018845.1 Melospiza georgiana
GGATCGTTTATCCCTTACCCTTCCATGTAGGTATAGGAAAAAAATTAAATTGTCACAAGGTTTTTACAGGTGTTCTTGCATTTTGGGATATTAAGGATTTAGGGTAGTGAACAAATCTATGGTGAGTTTTACTATTGACTTTATTGCTTTTTCACTTTGAATTAACTGCTTTGCATTTCAGCTTACCCATCAGTATAATGAGAAGAATAGTATCTTCCTTCCTGCCCAAAAGATGTTTAATTATGCCTAAGTGATGTCATGGACTTAGACACAAAAAACATTGTGATTGAAAGGAAGTATTGGCATGCCTCAAGGTAACTGTAGTGAGCTGTGTGTCCTCCTCAGCTTCACTCTTCTACTCTGATTGTAGAATTTTAATTAGCAGTTCCAAAACTTTGTTTTAGCATCATCTGGTGACATATCTCAATAGAGCAGTGTCCTAGGGTGACTCTATGATGCTTGTATCCCCAGCCATCTGTTCTGTTAATGCAGGATATTATATTCTGTGCCTTCAAGACTGGTCCTGAGAGCCAAGGTGGGGAGAAGAAGAAGCACGGAGTTTGTTATCAGAGGCTGCACTCACTTCTCTAAAAGCAACACTCCTCCACATTCTGTCCTAGACTGTATTGTCTGGGCACGGATGGAGCAGAACAGAGTGTTCCTTTGCTTTGTAGTTGGTTTAGCTAGCTGAGGAAGAGTTTTCCCTGGACTGTTTTTTTTCTTTCCCTTTTCTTGGAAGTGTTCCAACCTGCTCCGGACTGGGGACCTGGGGAGCAGCGAGATCTTGCACTTTGTGGCCTGCCAGGGCCTGCTCTGGTCAGCAGCCTTTCCCAGTGCTGGAGGAAATGATCACAGAGCAACCACCCACTGGAGAGACTTTCTGAATTTGTCATCTCTTCAGAGTAGCAAATGAGTTTTGTCATCTGATATTGTTCATTTTTTGTGCTGGGGTGTGCTTTGCCTGTCAAATAAACAAGTTTTTTCCACTTCTTTGAGAAAATTTTTCCCAAACTGGTTGCGGGGATGAGCCATGTGGGTGGGCTTTCTGGAGGGGCCCCTTTTGGAGGTTTTCTGCCAAATTTGCCCTAAACCAGGACAAGTAGGATGTGCGACTTGGAGACTGATGGAATCACTTTGGTTGGAAAAGACCAAGAACATTGAGTCTAAATGTAATTAGCAAATGCAACCATCAAGAAATGTTTTGCTGTTTGAAGAGAAGACGGTTTATGTGGTAAACTTTGCAAGTATTTGTGCCATCACAAGCACACATGTCCAATGTATTAGATGGGAATATAATAAGAAACCTCTGTAAATCAACAGAATGATTCTCAGGGTAAGATATTTGCATGTTTCATCCTTCTTCCTGACTTCTTCAGATGAATTATTTTTATAAAGTAATGATTGCAATTGTTACTCTTTTGACAGTTCTTAGTGAATTACTGACATTTTTGGCATAGGAATACCAAATGGGTTGATTCACCTAGTTTTTCAGATAAAAAGTAAGATTTAGTGTTGCTTAAGCTGGAGGCAGAAATATTTAAATCCTCCAGCCTCCTTCTTAGTACCTAATTTCTATTACAAAATCAGTGCACAATCTTGTCCCTTAAGGTCCAGCTGTCAGCCAGCTGAGCTAGCTCAGTTTATACCAACAGGGTGACATTAGTACGGCTCATGTGATGCTGCGCACAGAAGCCCTCAGTGTGCAGATATAGCATGCAGTAATTCCATGCAGTTGGGCAGTCCCAGGGTTGACTTTGGATCACCAGAAGAGTAGAACTAGCAAGATTTAATGGAGAGGTCTCTGGAGGAAGTGGCCTAAAGAAGACAGCAGAAATCCCATTTGTGTGTTTGTACATATAATTTAAATGCCATTTCAGAAAAAGATCTTCAAATATACCTAACATTTTCTGCAAATTATTTGACAACTATATGCATTACATGGACAGTTTCACCGAACATCTAAAATACAGCTGCGTTTAAGTGGATTGAATCAGGGCTGGGAAGCTTTTCAGGAATAGCTGACAACCAAGTCCTGCAGAAATTTATCTATTTTTTATGCCCAGATGCTTTTTAAAAGAATGGGTGACCATTTACCCACCTAATATTTTTAATTGGAAATACAAATAAAATTTTAAACTCACATCTCTTATAGCTTGATTTTTTTTTTGTTTATTTCCTGGTTTCCTGTTCAGTTATACAAATCAGATGATTTGGTAATGAGAACTCATGCTGTATAAAAATATTTAAAGTATACTTCCAAGTTTAGGCTTTTTTTCTCCTGGAACTGTTTAAACAAAAAAAAAAAAAAAACCCTATCTGGTTTCTCTCTTCCCCACACTCATTATTTTAAATAGTATATGAAATTATATAATATGAAATTATTTTAAATAGTATATTTTGACTTTACATGGTGCAATTATATTCAGAAATTCAAGGCTCTATTGTTAGATTGTTTACATAGTTTTCTGGCTATTCTAACTTCCCACAACCGCTCTTTGCAGCTGTATATTTTTGCAGTAAGGCATCACAGGGGTCTGTGAGAAGTTTTAATGTGAAGCAGAACTAACATGCAAAATACAGGTGACATACTCAATACAGAAAGTTACAGTAATGCTTAGACAGGATGAAATAGGAAATAAATAAACTTAACACAACGTTTCTAAATCTTGGAAATCTATTACCTGAACTTTGAGTCAGTTTGCAGGACTCCATAGAAATGCAAATGTGAAGTCCAAGGAATAGAGCAGAAGGTGTAGTGGGCAGGGGTACAGAAGATTGCTCTGAAGGGTGATGTAAGAAAGATTGTATCCCATAAAGACAGCAGCTGCTTCTGCTGGTGCCAACTTAGAGAATCTGTGCCATCAACCTAGTTTTCTGGGGGCATTTGACCTGTACACTCTTGAGGGCTTGCAGATGTGAATGAATCCATCCTTTGATCTTTATTTTCTTTTGAATGTCTATGACCTGATCTGGTATTTTGTACTGTACCATATTGTTTTATAAACAGATATGTTTCAACTCTTTGAAAGCAGTAGTTGAAAGGGAGGTTGCAATTATGAGTTGGCTGTCAAAAGAATGTTCTGGTTTAAGCAAAATATCAATCGAAACATTCAATCCATTCCTATGATACAGATTCATTTTGAATTTACTGGGATATTTGCACTAGTGGTTGTACCGCATGTGCAATAAATATGACTTGCTTGGTTTCTAATGATGATAATGGTCCTCTTTGTATAACTATAAGGATCGTATCTACCATCATTATTTTCCTATTACTATTGTGCTGTAAAGGAAAAATGGTTTTGTGTTAACTAAGGAGTAAAATACATGTATTTAGCATCATTCTTGCAGGTAGTCCTCAGTTCTGAAAATACCTCTCAGGAACTGTATCAAATGGGAAAGCTAGAGAGACGGCAGAATGCAGAACCTGCCATTTAGGACTGACTACAAAATAACACCCAAGAAATTCTTCATGGATGCTGCATAAGTACAAAGACGTCATTATTTAAAGTTGAAAAATAATCAATGTGAAATTTGTTTGATGAATAAAAAACTATGCTAATCAAAATACTACAGTGCCAAATGTGTTACAAGGCATTTTTCATTCCCAGCATGAAAAAATACTATTTTTATTGCAGATTGTTTGAGAGTGCACAACAGTTTGAAAAAAAGTGCTTTTCTTTTTCTGTTAATAAGAACAGTATATCATTCTTAATAAGAACAGTATATCATTCTAAGAGATACTGTAAACAGGTTTTTGAAAACAATGTTATTTTAAAGGTTAATTCTATTCATAAATACTTGACATGAAAAAAACTGATTTGCTGTTTATCCTGAAGACTCTTAAAGGAAAACATCTTTGTTGAATTGTCTTCTCACTAGTACAGGAGCTCAGTCTTACCTGCATTCTAATGCTTTTTTATGTTCCTGATGGCACAGCTTAGACATCCTTGTCTCCATTATCATCATGATTTCCATATCAAGTGATGAGAATATTTGTTCATGACTGGTGAGGTTAAGTGTCATAACATTTATGTCACATCAATTTGAAGTCTCTTTTTCAAAAGGAATTCCTTCCTAATGAAAACCATTGGCAATAGCAAACCTACTCAACTTTTCAGGAAGTGAAATAATACACCTGCACTGTACAATTTCCTCAGGTATTTTTTCACCAGAAGAAGAAAACTTTTTTCACCAGAAGAAGAAAACTGCTGCTTTCTTCTGCTTCTGTCACCTTACACTTACTTTATTCAAAATCGTTTTAAACCTTTGAATTTCTGTTTATAATTAGTTCCTTTCACAGTGTGCTATAGCATATGATTTTAAAAAGGCCATTTGTACATATTCAAATGGCTTACTTCTATTAAGAAATGGCTGTACCTATATTAAGAAAACAAAAAGGTGCAGTAATATTTTATCTTATACAAAATTAAAAAAAAAACCCAACTATTAAAAATTATACCAGCAAATGATGTCTGTATGGCTGTGGCAGGAGGTTTTTTCGAGAACAATGTGCAGTTCTTCCCAATTCTGTTTTTCCTTCTGATTACTTGTACACAAATATTTTTACACAGTCTTCTAATAGTGGCATGTTATTACTGGAGTAGAGTATTGCCCTGCGAGCATTGGAATTCACTCAATTGTAGTTGTGTTCAAATTTGCTGATGGGACAAGGTTTTTTTGCTGAACATACTTCAGCAAGCAAGACAGCTTTTAAGTCATTAGATGCTGTGAGTCCCAGAAGAAGATCAATGAGGTGATGACATGCATTGTGTTCTGAAGAGAGATCAAACACTTATTTCTGAGGTCACCCCCTCTTAGTAGAGAAAGCACACAGAGGACTTTGAAGCAGCACTTTCACCCTCTTTGCATTCACTAGTAAATCTGAGACAGAGCATGCCCCAAGGTTTGTGCAAAAATATTCTTTTGGTGCAACTCTTAACCACACAATACCTCTGGGAAAAGTTGCAGTGACAAAAAGCAAGCCTTTCCTGGGAAATCTACTGAAATGGTTCAGACGTTATTCCCATTCACTGTTGCTAACCACTGTTGTCTAGCCATCAGATAGGTTTAGGATATGTTGAAATAATTCTAAGCAATGTATTGATGCTGCAATATTGAGCAAATATAGGTATTTTCCATAGGTGTAAGGGGAAAATATTTCTATTGGTAAAAATGACTGTAATTTTAATAAAACTAACAACATGGTAGAAAAAAAATTACATCAATAGATGCCCAGAATTCTTATTCTGAAATTACACAGAGTGAATATTTTCTAAAGAAGGTTGTGAAACTTATTAACAAGTAGGAATACATTCCAAGTGACTGGTGCACAAGTTCATCTTTCCAACTTACAAAAAGCATATTATTAAAAGAAAAATGTTCTGCCTTGTGGAAAAGCAGTCCATTAGTAATTTTATCAAAGGTAGGATTAGATCAATTATTCCTACAAGACAGTAGCAGTACTACAAAAAGCCTTTTGGCGTCTATTTAACTACAGGGAACTTGAGAAAGCAGAAGAGTGTCTTTCCCTGCTGCAAGCTGTACTTCCTATTTACTAGTGCTGCTTCAACATTGTCTAAAGAAAACTTGTCAAAATAAGACTATTGAATACAAGCAACTGTAACTATCCATCCTGTTCCAGCTAATATAACCTAGTATGAGTCACACACTCTAGTTGAATATTCTAATGCATAGATGGAGTATACCATCACTAAGAAATGGGGACTCTGGACAAAGGAGCAAATGCAGATGAATTTCAGGGAAGGAAATGGTTGGAGAGCTAACTGCAGTCCCTCGACTTGACAAGGAATGCTGTCCAGTAATCCCAACCAGAAACAAATAGAACTCCATTTTCAAATGGGTTGCATCTATGGTCCTCTGTTCTTCTTCCTATATGAAGAAACTGAGTTTTGAATCAATCTTCAAAATGGTATGGCTAAAGACCTTAGATGCCTCTAATTTTTATTTTTCTGGAAACAACTGTCTCAACACCTCTTTAAAGCTGATTTTTCCCTTAAGATGCCATATTTTAAAAGAGCATCTTGTCATTTAACAGGGTATTCCAAACATCATTTACAAATTTAGAGTCTTTAGAGTTACATTCTTCCTAGTAATCTTTCATTTTTTGCAGCGCAGTGCTAACGTAAGCAGCAAAGAAGAGAAGAGAGCACAGCTCTTTCTGGAGCATCTTGAAATGCCCTTGCTTATGTTCTATTCATTCACTTCACCAAAATACCTAATGATGAAGAAAAGGTTGGGAAAGCATTACTAGATGTGTTACATGGCAATGTATGGATGTGATTTCTCAATAGAATTTGTATCACGTAGATGATACTTGGCAAACAGCAAATGAAGGGGTTTTCTTCAGCTCTCTGACTGATGCTACATGTGGATAGTTTTTAAAAAAGATAATAAGAAGGATAGTTTTTAACATGTGAATTTAATTACACCCCTACCATGGGCATCTGAATCTTATGAATAGACAGTGTCTGATTTAGAAAAAAATATAGAATGATCACAGTTTAAAGAAACATAGGATCATAAACCCTTTGCTGATGGAATGTAGCCTATTCATTGGTTGAAATGAAGCAGGTAGACAGGATATATGAAATATTTTTTTGTGGATCAAACATTTATTTTCTAAAGTGATGCTGACAGATGGTGAACTCACCAACTTAGATATTGCCAGTAGACAAGGTTTCATAACTTGCTCCATCAAGTTATGCCTTGGAATCATCATCCAAGGGGATTTTCCCTGCATCTGTAAACATGTGCCTACCTTTTTCACAATATTTTTGCAGCAGCATTGTTAGGCCTGATCAGCTGATATGGAGGGTGAATTAGCAACAGCAGCAAGGTGACTGGCTAGGGGAATTTGCTTCAATGGATTTTGATCTCCCAGATATTTTGAAGACCTGCTTTGGCCCTGCTTGTCAAACACAGCTTTTCAAGGGTGCTAAACAATTGTTCAGGCTGTGGATCACGTGAAGAAATACTTTCTGGTGTCTGTACTGGGCCATATGCTCTTTCTTCTCTCCCTCAACTTCTCCATCACCTCTCATCTGTTTCACATGAGCTATGTTAAGGTCCACAGGCTGCGTTTCACAGAATCTTGAGGCCTGATGCAGTAAGAATGATGAATAGAACACAGCTGGGATAAATTTTCCAGTTTGGATAAAATGCAATCTGCACACAAATCAAATGAGAAGGTGTTCCCCCTATGCCCAGAAAAACCTTCACTACTACTACTAGTGTTCTACGCCAACCACAACTTAGTCAGAAAGGAAAGCTTTTTCTGAGAGTGTCTGAGAGCTTTGTATGAACCACAGATATTTGACAGATGCAATTTTGATTATCAGAGGAAAAAGAAAATGGCAAGAAGTTTTTAATTTTACTGGTTATAATTTTACTGGTAAAGTTCCATGCACCTTTTCAGAAAGTGGCAAGCTCAAATGCCCGTCATGTCATCTGTAAGTCAGTATTCATATAAAATGTGCGTCAAATCAAAAGAATTTAAAACTTTTCCTCCAAGTTTCTATGCCTAGATTTATTATTTCCTACAGATATTAGATGAACTGAACACATTTTTTACTGTGGGAGTGCTGGAACGCTGGAACAGGTTGCCCAGAGAAGTTGTGGGTGTCCCATCCCTGAAAGTATTCAAGGTCAGGTTGAGCAGCAACAAAGGAGACTCTTGATGGTAGAGAAACAAATTTTGACTATAGAAGAAACTCGGATTGAAGTATAGGATCAAGTTTTCTCTCAGCTCTTGGTGTAAATTCAAAGTTGTACAAAATTGCATTTATCTGTGCTATTCACTACTGTAACAGAGAGGTTAATGAAAACTATGCCTAAGATATCAAATTTTAAAATACATGGGATGGATTACAACATGGGACACTCTCTAAGTGAAAATCTCTGTATTTCAACATTTCATCATATTAGGATTTCATGAAGTGCCAAAGAAGGCGGCAAAATACCATTCAGGACATTATTTACTGGAGTTCAGCCTGGCCATTACCACACACACTTTCCATTAAATGAAAAATTACTCTTTACAACCAATAAGCAATGAGGATCAAAATTGATTGAAAGCATCTTAAAAAGTAAAGTATTTCATTGTGAATGATCTGTGATTAAAATTCTTCTTCCATCTTAGTGAAGGACAAATCTATTCTTCCATGTCATGTGGTTTAAAATGGTATAAACTAATGTCGTCTTCTGAAAAGATATTATCTAATTTTTTTCTATTTTAAGAAGAAAATATTCCTAGCCATACAGCACACGAGAATTAAGTAATTTTAAAGAAACAAATGAAATTAAAATCTTCTGCAAACATAATTAAATGAAAAGCTGTGTTTTAAATAGGAGGTAGATATTCAATGGTATTTTTCTACCAGTTGTTTGAATTATTATACCAGCTATTTTGCCCATGAAGAGAGGTATTCAGTGTTTCAGTTTTTTCCAAAGTGTTCGTGATGTGCTAGGCTGATCTCTGTGTGTGCCTAGGTGTGTGTGGAAGGGGGGGCATGTAAAGGGGAGTGTGCATGTTTGCTTAACGCTTGTTGTGGCAGATTCCTGCCTCAGCTCCATCATTTGTTTTAGAAACTTCATAGAGAGTGGATATGAAGTCTAATATGAACAGGAGATCAAGTCCCAAGGAGATCAATTCCCAAATCATCCATTTTACTCTACCTTATAAATAATTTGCTTTGTTGCATATTTTATCAAGTATACTTTAAAGCCACATGGAGGAATGAGAATGTGGAGAATCCCTCCAACTTTTATGCAAATGAATTTTCAAGAAAATTGTCATTTCTCCTTTACATACATCTGGGACAGGCATGATGGCGATGTCAACCTGTTGGAGTTTTTGCTGCTGGGAGAAGTTGTACAAAAGGATTGGTTTTTACATTGACCAGTTATGGAATCAAGCGCAGGAATACATTGGAAATTCAACTGGGAGTTCCTTTTGCCAGCAGACTACTTCTAGAACGAGCTTTCAGATTGAAGCTGACGCTTTTGCACTGGTTTTGATTCTTTCCTATTTTCTTGGCTTCTTTGCCACTATCTAGACAAATCTGGAACTTTTTTCCCAACCAAAATTGTTTCATAGTCTGATAATTATGATACATTTTTTACAAGGAATTTTTAAAATCTTTGTTAGAGTTAAGAAAGTTAAGGACTTAGGTCTTTTTCTTCCCTTATCAATATTGCAATGAAATTGATAAATAAAGACCAACTCTTTATTTTTATTTTTATTTTTATTTTGGAGCCAAGTAGATAATTCCCATCCATTCAACCATTTTGTGGACCAATAAGTTGTCACTTCTTAACAATATACCTTCTGTGACTATGTTGACAACACTTTGGGTGAAGATCCTGACTGGTCTTAGATACACATAGGGAGAAATTTGCTCAGCCAGTGTCAGTCTTAAGCATGCGTATCAGAAGATCTTTCTAGAGCTGGGAATTTTCCCATGAAAGGGATTCAGTTAGGGAAGAGACACTTGTCCCAGAGTTTTAAATTCTTCTTGAACACTGCTTAAGGAACTTAGATGCCATGTCCATTTGGATCTCTGTCTGCACAGAACTTTGTCATGCCAGTGCTTGAAATGCATCTTGAAGAGAATTCACTAGCACAGAATGAATGAGAGTGGAAGAGGTTGGTGGGGCTCACCAGGCCCAACCCCCCTGCCTAAACCAGGATACCTAGAGCCTCTTGCCCAGGATTCTATCTGGGCATCCTTTTAATGTCTTCAAAGGTCCAGGCTCCACAATCTTTCTGGGCAGTCTGTGCCGTGGTTCAGTAAAGAATCATTTGGTGATGTTCAAAGGCAATCTCCTGTATTTCAGTGTGTGCCCACTGCCTCTTGTCTTTTCACTCAGCATCATTGAAAAGACACTGGTTCCCTCCCCTTTGCACTATTGCTTCCATATGCATGTGTGCTTCCATGTAGAGATATGTCAAAAACCTCCCTGAAGGCCAGGCAGACAATATTCCCTTCATCTACCATGCAAGTTGATTCACCAGAGGAGTTTAAAAAGTTGTGCAGCATTAAGTTCCCCTGGTAAATCCATGCTGATGACATTCTTTTGTCCTCCTTCATGTGCCTGGCAATGCTTTCCAGCAACAGCTTCTCCATCAGCTTCCTCGGGATAAATGTGAGGCTGGCTGGCTTGTGCTTTTCTGAGTCCTCCTAGTTGCCTTTTTTGAAGATGGGTGACATTTGCTTTCGTCCAGTCTTTGGGCACTTTCCTCAGTCACCATGATCGATCAAACATGATTAGGAGTGGCCTCAGAATAACATCTGCTAACGCCCTTGAGACCTGTGGCTCCATCTCAACGGGGCCTGTGGACTTCATGGAATACGTACCAATTCAGTGTCTGTGCCCATAAAAGTTTGCAAATTGGAATATGAATCCCAATATTACCAGGTAGATTGTGCCTGGGCTAGTCTGACCCTTGCTGCTAGGCCAAAGGCGGCAACTGTGGTATTTCACCTCAGAGACACCTTTAGCTGGCTGGATGCTGCAGCTGGGTGCTGAAACAAGTCCAGATTTGTAGAAACTCAGTTTACCTCAGGTAGGAAGGCTTCAGGCGATGGTGAATAGAAAGGAGACGGATTCTGCCGAAGGGTTAATATCCAGAGTTTTATTCCATGGTCACAGAGGTCTGAATCTCAGGTAAGAGCTCCAACAGAATACCAACCACATGGCCTGATTGGCCTTTTAAGCTCCGGGGCAGGGGGAGGAGAAGGGACAGGTGAGCACCAACCAGGTGGGAGGGGCAGGGTCTCAAGGGACGAATGACACCTAGACAGGCCAATGACCCCAGGCCTGGATTGCATCTTTTGAAACTGACCAACCACTCGAGGCCTTGCTGGAATGTTAAGCCTGATTGACAGAACTCACTCAGCAAGGGGGCAAGGGGGAAGGGAGGGAGGTAGTGCCATACCTGGGGAAGGGACTGGGAAGTTTAAAACAGGATATTGCAACACACTGCAACATTGCATGGGAGAACAGGACATATTAACCGCTACCTGAAGAGTGAGTGAAAATTTATGGAAGCAATCCAAAACGACAAAGACTAGAGTTCTCTTTTAAGAAAAAACATCCTATCACGGAGCTGAGCAGCTTTAGATCTAGGGAAACTTTCCTTCTGAAAGGATACAGAAGACATTCTTTTACCTTATTCAGTAATAAAATGGACTGACCATTCACTTGCAATACAGAAAATTAAATTATTTCTAAAATTGTTGCCTCCTAACTAGACAATCATGTACTGGCTGGGTATTTCCCTAACATACGACCGCACCTCCTTGATGTCTCTTATGCGTACAGACTATTCAAATTAGGTCATTTGAGTGGGGATTACTGGTCTTTGAACTTTCTTTCTGATGAATTTGGAATATTTACGGAAGCAAGGACCTGAAGATGAAAACTTCATTTCCCATCAGTGCACTTTAACATCCATGGCTGTAATGCCATTGTTTCTCACCAACTGAGTCAAGAATTTATGACTACAATGTGGATCAGCTCCAAAAGGTATGATAAAGGCTGCATAATATTCTCTCTTGGTAAAGCTATTTATCTCAAATGAAGTGATCAAATTCTAATCACTCACTGGCCTAAAGCTACAAGGAGGGGAAGATGGACCAGATTGTCCTTCCACTGCTGTTCTCTTTGTCACCACAGTGTTTAATATGGGTATGAAGACATTCAAAAAGATATCTTTGCTGAATTCATAAAATTCAGTCTTAAAAAGTAACTTTTTAGCAGCTGAAATGAAAAGAACAAATAAAATGTAATTAATTCTGCAGAAGATTGAAATTATTATTTCTTCATTTTGCAGTTGAAGATGTATATTGTTTAAGCTTGTCTTGTGTTGTTCTACAGGTTTTCTAAGTGGCACACCTTTCTTTATGAATGGACTGTCCTTTCCTAAATTCTGTCATATGGAAGAACCTGCTTCTGATAAGAAGAGCACTAGGATGTCTTTACTTGACCTTTTGTTTTTACTGATGCTTGGTCCTCTGAAATGAATGGTTTTTTTTTAATTGAAATGTGTTATTATTTTTCCCACGGGGTAATCCTCAGACTCTTCCTGTCAGAGCTGTCGCTAGTCAGCTATTCTCCTATCTGTCTTTAAGTAGTTGAATGTTCTGGTGTAAAAGTAGCACCTTCTATGTAGCCATGCTCTTAGTTGCCAGTGTCATCTTGAATCCAAACACCCTCCTGCTAGGAACCGCTGGTTCTGTATTCAACTAAGGGGAAAAATCGGTCCATCCATGCTTCCTGATTTAAAAGATAAAGGTATATAAAGGTATGGTGTCCCTAAACGATACTCTGCAGTTGAACACTAATCTTTGCCGTGTTTCTTCAACTCACTTGCAAGTCATTAATGAGTTAGGGTTTTGTGAGAATTGCTTAGTTTGAAGATGATTTAAGAAGGTATGAGAACACTTTTCTGCCTCTGGTATAAGGATACTTTTCAAATCCATACAAACTTGCTGCAAATGCAAAAATCTGCATCTTGTATTGTCCTAAGTCACAATATAAAGATGTATTCTGTTCCCATCCTCGAGAGCTGCTGAAACCAGGAGGGGCATCTTTTTTCCTGTTAAGGGGCCCATCAACACCTTGCCTTATGACTCAGAGATAACTCCCTCTGGAAGCCATTTCTGTTTAACGGGTATTCAAGGACCCACCGCATGACTCAGAATTATATTAGCCTATTGTGAGATGCTCTGCCTAGGGGGGAGGAGTGGTGTTTTCTTTTGTATTTTTGCATGTATTTGGGGTTTTCCCCCTTTTCCTAATAAATTGTATTTCTGCCTTGGAGTCTCTCACTGGTTTTACTTTCAAACCCGAACAAAAAATTTGTTGCCCAATGTGAGGCCAGAGGTACTGAGGAAATTTAGAGTTACAACTTTGTATTGTAGAAGCCACCTATTCGCTGTGATGTTCAACATGCTTATATGGGCCCTATACCTAGCTCTCTATATTTTTCTCTAATTTTGGGGATTTTTCTGCCAAATATAATGCTCCTGTATAAACCAGGATATGGTGTAAAAATTGTTTTATTGGTCTGTTATGTCTATTGCATGATAACCTCCTAGGCAATGAACGTCATTTGGAATACGTACTCAATTTTGTTTGCTTGTCCTAATCTAGGCTGCTATGTCTGAGGCCTCAACAATCACACCCAGCCCCTGGAGGGAGGTGTAAAGAATTCCTTTTTCCAGTCTTTCAGGCTTGACACAGCAGTTTTTGAAAATGTTGAGTTCTCTCTGGATGCCATGGGCAGTATAGTGTTGTTGTTGGTTCCTCTTTGTCTTTCCTGCACAGCCTGCAACATGCTTAGAAACAAAGCTCTACATGGTGTGGTTCAGTGTTTTATTGAGGAAGAGGAAAGGAGAAGCAAAGCAACAGCGTCCATGTCTGCACAGAATGCCAGAGGAGGAAAGAACCAAATGCTGCACAACAGCATCCATGTCTACACAGACTGTCAGAGAGGAGGAAGAAACAAAAAGCAAAACAGTGTCTGTGTCTACGCAGACTGTCACAGAGGATGAAGAAATGAAAAGCATCATCAGCATCTCCACACAGATCGTCACCGAACCAGAACAGCCTGAACCAGTAGCAGTTGTCCCCGTTGAGAAGAAGAAATCAAAGAGCAAATCAGTCTGCATCATGACTGATGAGGATGTGGCAGGACCCTTGCACCCAGCAGAAGTGTCAGAGCCAGAAATCATCACTTGCTCTCTATCCCTGGGTGAGCTGCATGACCTAAGGAGGGAATTCACCTGCCAGACGAACAAGTCTGTCCTGACCTGGCTGCTACACATCTGAGATGCTGCAGCCAAAAGCACTTTGAAATACACAAAGTATCCCAAGTGGAAGCAGGACCTTATGTTGGTTTATGAAAGAGAATGAGAACTTTAAAGAATGAGTACGGATTGATACCAACCACACACAAAAGAAGAAATGTGTGGCGCCATGAGGCATTTTCCAAAGTAGGTCATGCATCAATGACAAGCACATATTTTGCCTTCCAAAATGTGCTCTGCCACTATGTATCTTGGCCAGTGATGCATGAAGACCACTCTAGTGCTTGCCCTGCACTTGTATTGGACACAGGGAGAGCTTGGAAGCAGCAGTAGTGAACTGTACAGCAAGCTGGGAGTTCTTCCAAGCACAGGCTCTTTTGCACAAGGAACACCCTCTGGAGAAATGGAGCCAAGGGAATAGCAGACCTCACTTCCATTCCAAGTTTGAAATGGGCAAGAGAGCCAAAATATCAAACCACTGCAGAAAACAAAAAGAAACAAACAAACAGAAAGAAATACAACTTTTATTAAGCATTAATGAAGCTTATAGTCTTGCTTCATTAGGAGCATGTTAGCTGGTGCTCAAAATAAAAAGTAAACTAATATGAAGCATAGCCAAGGTTGTCTTTCAGTTTGTAAAACCTTCTACAGCAAACAAATAAAACTCTAACAAGTAAAACCAATGTTGTATGGTGGCTCTGAGATGAAGAGAAACCTTCAGCACCGTGAAGAAAAGCATGGCAAAGGAAAAAGCAACAGCTCAGTGCATGATTTCCCACAGTTCACGGCAGAGGCGATAGGAACAAAAAAAATCACTTCTGACTGAAAGATTGAGAAGGAAAAAAATTACCTCCATCTTTATTATGAATTACCAGAACAGATATGTGTTTTAGATGTTTGAATATTCTCAGTTCTGGAATTTAAAATACTTTAAAGTTGAGAACAAGGTGGAGAGTTGATCATCTTCCACAGAGAGAAATAATTTTTCTTTTTCTGGACAGACAAGTTGTGTTCCCCTTAAAATCCTGTGATCCTCTGCTGCATTTAGTTTGCACATTCTACTTGAGATTAAAACTATCTTTAGGATTATTTTGTAAAAATTTCTTGGATAAAATGAAGAAATATCAATGCAGCTGTACCTTAGACAGCAAAATATCTTTAACCTTAGTACTTGAAAGAATGATAGAGAAGGTTATGCTGGATGCAATTTAAAGACATTTAAAAATAATGCAATCATCAGTCACAGTCAATGTGTTTTCTTCAAAAGTAAAGCTTCTTTGTCTAGGTATAAGACTATTTTAAAAATCCCTACAAAATAATGATTACAGTTGCTGCTTTTAGGATTAACCAGAGGCAGCTTTGAATCTCTGGCCACACATTCATTGAAACAGGTGTTAAATTTACATCATAAATTATTATCCTAGACACAATAATTTTCACACAGGGTACTTTTACTTGAAGGCAGTACGTGGAGAGCATTAGGTACTATGTTCCTTCCTTGTTTCTTTGCAAGGTAGTTCATACAGTCCTGCTCTGCTGTTGACTGATGCATATTTTAAGGAGAGAAAGAGGAGCTTTGTAAGCAAAGGTCGTATGTGTTCGGAAGAATTGACCTGTAGTCCATAACTTTTGAGTTTAAGAATATTAATTTAAAAGGTGTAGGATTATATTGGGAAACTTGCTTCAGTTTCATGTATGACAACTTTCCCTGCAACAGTAGTGTTTATTTGCCTTTTTTCTGTTGATAGGCTTTTATGTTGTTGAGATAGCTGTCTCCAAGTACAGAGCTGCTGTGCTGCTTCTTCCACAGTAAAAATCTTACTGTCATCTTTCTTCCTGTTGCTTCTTTCAACTACACTGTGTGTGGTCAAAACATAATATGACTTAAATTATGAAGAGATCAGATGTAGCAAAGGTCATTTATAAAGATTTTTTGCCTGTTCTTCAGTTTCATGAATTTTGTC
Organism: Melospiza georgiana; assembly: GCF_028018845.1. Taxonomy (NCBI): domain Eukaryota; kingdom Metazoa; phylum Chordata; class Aves; order Passeriformes; family Passerellidae; genus Melospiza; species Melospiza georgiana. The sequence goes on from NC_080430.1 coordinate 60,375,889, forward strand.
AAAGGAGAATATTTATTTCCTATGTACTAGGTATTTCACTGAATTCAGTACAGTTACTGAATAGGGGAGTTCAGCAATTTCAGCAGCAGAAAGCTCTTCTGGCAATCCTTACCCTGCAAAAGAGAAAGATTTGCAAGCGATTGCTGCTGAACAAAACATGTCCCAGCAAATGAAATTAAAATATGCTAATGAATAAAAAATTACAATATAGTAAATAAAACATGGTACTGAATAAAGTATGGTGAATAAAATAAAAAAAATAGCAGTCTCTTTTCATTGGAACTAAAAATTCAGCCTTTAGCTGTGATATTCATCATTGCATTTTGTGTTTAGAACATTCATTTGAATATGATGGGAATGGTTTTGATTTTCAGGGTTTTTTTACATCTGCATCTCTTCTGTGTCTTTCACAAAGAAACCTGAAGTGACTTTGAGTATTCTTCTTCAGACACTTAAAGGAACATAATGAGCAGATGTGGTAGGAGGGAATTGAATTCATCTCCATTCACAACACATCAGACATCTTCTTTCCATGGACAGCTGTGTGGTTTCAGTGTTGTGGTAACTCCTGCCCTGTCTCTGTCTGGGCAGCCTTAACTGGAGCTTAGAAGACTGTCTCCTCTCAAGGTGGTGTGTAGTTAAGATTTCAGAGAGCTTTCTGGATATTCAGTATAAATTAATTTGGATCCACTCCAGTCTGAACCCAGTGAAGCTGACAATAGTCCCATAAGGAAGAAAAGGGAACACCAAACAGGACTCAATCAGTATCTGTCTGTACTTGCAAAGTGTAAGGTAACTTTATATAGCTAAGTATCGTAGCATTAATCCTTCTTCTATAACAGCTGTGTTCCAAGTCCCACACACATGGAAGAAGAAAGAGCAGGTCCAAACCAAAATCACACTACTGGGGCAGAAGACATGCAGGAACCCTTGTTGCAGTAAGTCAGGCAAACATCAAAATGTTAAAGGTTGACCTGTATTTAAAACCAATGAGAGCGACCATAATTAAGAAAGAAACTAAAGAGAAGAAGGTGCCATATCTCAGAGCTAAAGCTCTAAAATAGTCATAGTGATGATCGTCACTTTGCACCAAAACAAAAGCTACATGCTTCTGCTGGCCCAGGAGCCAGCATATAGACATGAAGATTTCTTCCATATAGAAAATGGAAGAAAGGCAGGAGTTTGTGGGTTCAGAAAAAGGAGGAAATAAAGTAAAGGGGTGAAGCATGGCAAGAAGAAACCAGAAGGAGAGCTACACAGACAGCAGACTTTATAAGGCATCTAATTATTCTGAAATAAGAGCTGTCTATTTTGTGAGAACCAAAAAAGGCAAGGACCGACTGTTGTACCACAGCATGTTCCAAAATGGCCAGCCTTCACCTCCAGGTACAGCCTGTAGATCGGAGGGGGGAAGAATCACTACTCTTTTACAGCTATAGTACAGGGTCCTTTCCCAACAAAAACACCACTACTTATCCCAAAGAAGTAGACTTTTGGCATAGCAAAATTCAAGTAACTTAAATCTGACTGAGAAGTCATGGGTCGAGTCTGAGATGGAAAGAATGGTGAGGTTGGAGGGAAGAAAAGGTACAGTAGAGGTAAGGATAAAGGAGCATGTGGAATTCTGTCAAAGTATAAGTACGGTCATATGGGACCCAATTCTGTCATTTACTATTCACAACTCCTTAGTTTAGCAATTTAGATTACCTTTTTATTTCTCAAGTACTCTGTAAACATAAACAGGTCATGACCATTCACTTTCAATTTACCATCATATGTTCAATCAATAAAACACATTAGAATGTGAGCTGACATCAAAAAATCATTTAAATGCATGCTGTGGAACCTCTAAGTTCTGCTTAGTACTCGGTCCATTAATTTTTGGTTTGTTTGGGGAATTTTTAAAATAAATTAGGTTAAGAGTTGTTTGCATATTCCTACTGTAGATAAAAAGAAAGCTAGACAAATCAGCACTGCCTAAATGAAGAAAGTGTTTTCCTTACCCTCAGATGATGAGGCTCAGTATTATTTCAAATAAACTGACCTGGTTATCTTAATGATTATCCTCAATACTACAGTGACACCTTCAGCTCCTGCTACAAACATTCACTTTCAGTCCTGTTTGAACAAGTTTTCATAAACTATTAAAGTATATTTATTATATATTTTTTTAATATTATTATATTTATTTTTTTAATTACCTAGAAGCTAACCAAGTCTCTAGTTTTACAGGTGAGAAGCTGAGTAGCACTTGTTTACCACTCAGGCCCCAATTAAAGTACTCTCTATGTGTGGGAAGTAGTGCTTGTGTAAGGTGTATGCAACAGATATAGCATAAGTTACAGTATCTCAGGTGATTCGAGGCTATTCAAATAATAGTAAATTCAGCTGAAAAATTAAAGGAAATTCACAACTGATGATTGGAGGTGAAGATCTAGAAAAGACTAATTTAAGTTCTGATTTGCAGATCATCTCATCACTACTTCACAATTTTACAAATTTAATTAATTTTGTTAAATGAAGAAGTGAACTTCTCTAAAGTCTCTTTGAAGGACTTGATCAAGTAAGCTCCCAGTTCATTGTTTGTCTCCTGAACAGCTGCATCATAACTCCCAAAGAGTGGCGTTGAAGCCTTCACATCGTCTCTATTTGCTTGGAGTAAAATAAGATTAAGCTCCTCTGCTACTCCTTCATATTTTTGGTGATCAAATCTGCAAACACTGGCATCATCAATGGGGTAGGTGATGCCAATAGGGTAGCAATCCCTTGGAACGGGGAACTCCACATTTTTCAGCATTGGCAATTCACAGAGAAATGTGAAAAGGTGTTTAAGTGCTTGGGATGACAGTGGGTTTCCAATAAACTTAAACTCCTGTAGTTTCTGACAAGGGCTTAAACCTAAAACCAACATGTTGACATGAGTGTCTTGGATATTACAGTCCTCCAGAGTAAGACTCCTGAGCACTGAAGAGCAACGGCTGAGGAGCTTAAAGAATGTTGATGGGTAAAGCTCAGGTATATCATGACCACTCAGGTCCAGGGCTTCCAAGTGATTGGCATGGAAGCTATTGGCTAAAAAGGCCATATCAGCATGGTTCAAGGAGCAGTTAGAAACATCCAGCTTCTTCAGTGGAGTTTTTAGTGGGCTGCAAAATTAAAGACAAAAATGTTTTATGGTACAAAATGTTGAAAAGCTACATTTACAAAATTTCATGCATCTAGCCACATTATGAATGCAGCCATCTACCAAATAATTTTTTCAAATCTCTCTTGAAAACAGAAGCATGTGACAACAATAGCAAGTATATTTTCTTCCTGAAATTAGTTCCATTAATTACCTCTTTCTATGCATGAGTCCACTGCACTATTTTAATGGGGATTAATTTACTAACATTCTATGTATCAATTTTTTAACCAGTTATATATTATAAAGTGTCTGTCACTTGCTGACTATAACAGCAGATCACTACTACCATAAGAGCATTGGTAGCTGCTTGTAGAAAGCTGCAATAATTCCAGAGATTTAGATAATTTCCATTAAGGAAGGATTAATTCCAATAAAAAATAAGCATTCTGACAGAATATCTGCTTTCATTTCTAGCTGGTATTTTTCTGCTACATTTTTTAATGTCCAAGAGGTTTAGACATTGTAGTGTTCTGGAGTTTCAAAGAGACATTTTGATGAAGAAGGACGGAAGAAGTGTAAGTGAGATTTTATTCAGATATTTATGTTAAATATAAAATAGTTCTGACAAATGAAAAGCAAGAGATCACTTTCATACTTTACTACACCTTAGTGAGACTTCGCCCACAGGGTTCAGCTGCATCAAGCTTAAAAACTAGCAATTCATTTCAATTGTACCAGTCAATATATGAAGTATGCTACTCACAAATTTTAAATAAAATGGTTTCTTGTATGGGAAGAATTTTAGACCAAGATCATTTGTCTGTATGAAACTTTTATCTGCCTTTTTTTTAGATGCTCTGAAAAGCTTACAATTAACTTATTACCTGTTCCAATATAAGTACCGCTCACTGGTAGCTGGCTAGCTTTTTGCAAATTGCCAGTTTTCCACTGGAATTCATAATGAATATTCACATATCAGCTTAATTTGCAATACAAAAAACTCTTGTCTTGACATCAAGAGACAGAACAAATAATTCAAATCAAAGCCTCAAATGAAAATCAACTATTCCCCTGCCCTCCTTAAAATACAGTATCTGTGAAAAGCATATTTACTGACTGTTCTTTAGAGGACAAACATTCCCTAGATACTCTAAAAAATACTTGGAATACAGCTCACGGCCTGCACCAAAGGCCGATGCAAAGCTGATTGAAACATAAGTTCAAATAAAAAATGTCTGGGTATACCCATCTCTTCTGTGGTAGCTAAAAGTATATTCTCACCAGATGAACCCTGGAAGATTAATCAAAATAGTCACTTTTCCAAAGTGTATTAGGTATGCTTTGGCTGCTGATTCTCCTCAACACATAATCTTTCCTATCTTCCTGCTGCCCCCTCCCACATACATCCCAACATACACTCACTTCCCTTACTCTTAGAGATTCCTAGCTTGATGGTGGCACAAAGTCCTCTTTTTTACAGTGTGACTGAAAGCAGGATGACCACATTACCTGAGAAGTTTCTGTATTCTTCCAGTGAGTATAGAAAATGACATACTCAGCTCAGTAAGCTGCGTCATTTCACCCATTTTCTCACCAATTTTAGTAAGCGTCTGTTCGTCCGTAGCTGTGAACCTCCGCACATTAAATGTTCGTGCTGGCAAGGTCAAGGACATCAGTAGAGGGAAGTGGATACAGTTGAAGAGCATTTCCAAGTGTTCCATTTCCAAGTGAACATTATGAACTATTTCCAGTTTGCGCAACAAGGAGGGATCAGTGAGCTTTATGATATAGAAGAATTTCTGCAAGGTCAGGTTGTCAGATCTGAATGCCACACAGCAGATTTTCAGTGGACAGCTGCATTTCTTCAACAGGGCCTGCACAACCAGCTCATAGTTCCGCTCTGTAACAAACAAGTCAATTAGTACATTGATACTGACTTCAAAGGTACCTGGACTGCACTGTGCTTGTTGCAGGTAAACCAGGAGGTCTGAACAAAGCTTAGAGAGCAGCTGTGTCCTGGCCCACCTGCCCATTGTCTTCTTGCACTTACAAAATTGAACTTCAACATCTTTTATACCCGTCAGGTCGACCACTTTCAACTTTTTCACGTAGGGAGAAGACTGATTCAGCACATAGTCTCTCAGCCCTGTCAGACAGCTTTCCAAGCACACTGAGCATGTTCTATGGCTTAGGTCTTCCTCATAGTCCAGAGTAGCTCCCAAAAGTTTTCCAATGTTAAAATCAAAAAGTGGCCAGTTCTCTACCAAGTCGTGAATCACTTCCCCTTGGTCCAGTAAATAGCTAGCTTTGAAAAGAAGCGGAAAAAGATCATGAGTAACAGCCCCAAGACTCTTCCTGGCAAACTCGGCATTTGACACGAATGCTTCAGCGCTAATGAATCGGAGAGACTTCATTGTTGTCCTGGACTCCTTACTGTCATGGAGAGTCACTTCTATATTTAACTAAAGATCCTAGTTGCTTACAACCTCCTATTTTTATCTGCAACTGCTGCTTGCTGCTATCGGGAGCCTGGGAAGCCAGAGTGAAGAGTCACATGCTACTTTCTATTTTAGAGCTACACTGTGAGTTTGCAGTAGTCATCTGTGAGATCTTGAGTCAGAGAGCTTTTATGCCCTCATATTTATATCTAAGATAATTCAAGTAAATATAGACTGCTACCCAGCAGGAACAGTAAGATCAATGCAGCACACATACCTGAGAATATTGTTGTATTTTTTTTATGTCATACAAAAAAGCACTCAGAGTTCCACTTAAACAAATGACATGATCTCTATTCCACTTTTTTTCCATGAAAGATGCTATGCTGGGGATTCACATGCTGATTTCAATGGGGATGATTTCCCAGAGTTAGCGTTGAGCTTCTTCTAAAAACTACAGCCATAAGGAAAAACTGAGGCACTACAGTCTTTGAACTACAACAATGCCCCTCCCTTTTGTCCTTCCTGTCAGCAAGGAATAGCTGGTGCTGTTGCTGCAGTGGAAAAAGCAAAAGACTCTGATTTATTAAAAATATGCATATTGATCTAGTACTGATATCCAACTGTGACGGACATAGAGGCTCTAACAGTTTAAAGTTAGAAAGTGTATGTTTATTGCGATTCTGGGCAGCGTCTGGGATAGCTCCCAAATACACACTGAAATTTACAGGTGATTACAGAGTCTTTTTATCTATACAAGTATTGAATACCCAAAATACAAATGCATATTCATAACTTCGGTACATCCCATTTCCTGCTTTGTATGGTAATTAGTTCAAAAGCTATTAAGCATCTGTAGTTTGCTCCTTGAAATGGGTCAGTGGTCCCTTTCATGGGGAGGGGTCCCAAAATGAGGAAGTAAATGAAGTCTTCCTCGTTCTGACCTTTCTACCTTTTCAATGCAAATATGACAAATGAACCCTTGGTAGAACTCCCATTCCTGTTTTTAATTGGTTTCAGAACAGAGGAGGCCTACAATTGTCTTATGTTCCTAAAAGCTATTTATCAGTTTCTATATTCTTCATTATAAACCCAGCTAACCAAACATTATGTTGAAAGCAATCAATTATTAGTTAACTACTAACTCTTAACCTCATCAAGGCCTACCCATTTATTTTGATTAACTCCAATAAAGCTTATTTCTAACTAAAACTTCAGCTCCTCTAAAATCCCTAAATCTTTAAAGTTTATGTCTCAGCTCTGCAAGAGCTCAGAGTCTTGGTGACCAGGATACTTGTTTGTGGTAGGATACTGAACGTTGATTGCAAGACAAGTTGAACAAAACACAGTACTCTTAAAACTCTCTTATAACTTCTCAGGCAAGCATCTTAGTGCTCTTGCTTTGAGCAACTGACAGTCTTTTCTTTCCTGTTATTTAAGAAATTGTGATACTGAATGGGAACACATTCAAAATCTATCCAGGCTAGGAGAAAAACCTCTGCCACCTACCTATCACAAGAGCAGAGATGATGTTTCTTTCAATCTGGCACTTCCTCCCAGAGGACGCAATGATGGACACCTCTCTTACCTCTCATGTGTTTTGCTAGGCAGCTAGTGGGATGGAGATTTCCTTCGAGCTGTGCTGATCCTGCTTTTCCAGGTAATTCCACATCTGTTTTGCTGTGAAAAATTCACACCATGGTTCAAAGTTTCAGTCTCTTTTTTCTTTTCAAATAAATTCTTGATGGAATATTTGAATATTTTATTGAAAGCAAAAGAAAAATCCCAAATACATTTTATATTACAGGAAGGAACATCTTTATTAGATTGTGTCATTCTGAGGAAGCTTTTTATTTTTGCAGACTTTTGGTTTGTGTTAATTTTGCCTTCAAATAGATGAGTGGTAAAAAACATGCAAGGTGAAATACATAGAACCTGACAAGGTATTAGGTATTTTCCTTTGTTTTTCAACTCCATGTGTATCAGATGACAATGATGTAGGTATTACATTACTTTGTGCAACCTAATAAATGCCGAAAATATCAATAACATATATTAATAATATAATATATATAACACAATATCTATTCTATTAATAATATAATATTAATAAATGCTCTATTGCTACATATAACTGATCCCTGTATGACAAGAAAATGGATTGAAACTTTTGTCAGTTTAGTTTTATTGCCTTTCAAAATGGAATAAGCTAGTCATTAAGTTTTTATCTATTTACCCAGTACATCTGGACCTCTTTATTTCCCAACCTAGTACATTTGGACCTCTTTATCTGTCTACCTGGTATATTTGAACTAGTGGTCCAAAAGTTCCAAGATAAAATATTCTACTATTGTCCCAGATTTTATTAAAATACAGCAATAGGAATGCTGCCTGGTTGTGTAGGGATGGGGTCAGAAAGGCCAAGGCTTGGCTGGAGCTGAATCTGGCAAGGGAAAGGACAGTAAGAAAAGTTTCTATAGGTATTTCAGCCAAAAAAGGGAGGTCAAAGAAAGAAACACAGCTGGGAAACTGATAATAACAAACTAGGAGAAGGCTGAAGTCCAATTGTGCTGTCTCAGTCCCCACTGACAAATCTCTCTTCCCACACCTCTCAAGGCAGGGACTAGGGAAGCAAAGCTCCTCCCGCTGTAAAGATTGGGCTTTTGACCACCTAAGGAACCTGAATGTTCAGAAGTCCATGGAACCTGACGAGATGAATGCCAGACTCCTGAGGGAATTGGCTGATGCAATTGACAAGCTACTCTCCATGACACTTGTAAATTCATGCCAGTCAGGTGAAGTCCCAAGTGACTGGAAAAGGGGAAACATTGTACTGATGCCAGAGGCAGTGAGCTCGCTCGACTTCATCGAACATCAGATGTCAACGAGCACGCTCACCAGGTGGGACTCCAAGGGGAGTAGGTGCGCTAGCCCAGGGACCCCCTGATAAAGCCCAGCCAATACAATGGGTGGTCCTGGGAAAACCATCACGTGTCTTTTCCCCAGGAGTTGAATAACTTGGTAGCCTCATCATGAAAGGCAGAAAGCTCGCTCTGAGACATTTGGCCACTGGACCCACCAGAGTATACCTACCCTTCCACAAACAGCTTCCTGCACAGTCACCAATAATATCAGAATACTTGGCCATGGCCCTCACTGGGTTCAGAGGAGATGGGGGTACGCAGCGAAACCCCCATGGACACAGGGGCTTGCGGTCATTTACATCGACCTGCCACCTAAAGTGATTGACTGACCACGAGAAGTACCCATGGTCTTTACCGATGTGTCCTCATTAACCTCATGGCAGCGGTAATATGGCAGGCAAGAGAGCAGTGGCGGTGTATTAAAACAACGGATCCTGTGCTGCCGGTCCAACAACTCAAGCCAACCGCTGTGGCACTGGCATATGGACTGTTTCTGGAGGAACATCTCAACATCGTGACCGACTCCATATTCATGACCAGACTCTGTCTAGCCATGGCCGGACCCGGCGTGGCAGTGTCCACGGTGGCGGCAATGCTGGAAGAAGCACTCTATTCACAAAGGGACACCATTTCTGTCATCCACATCAATAGCCACAGTCCGGTCAAGGGATTCTTTCAGGTTGGCAACAACAAAGCAGACACCACTGCAAAAGGGCTGTGGACCCTAAGAGAAGCCCGCCAGCTGCATGAATCCCTGCATGTCAGGGCCAAAGTACTCACAAGGAAATGCGGGATCTCTGTCACTGATGCAAGGCATGTCATCGCCTCATGTCCCTACTGCCAGAAGTCACCATTGTGGTCCAGTGGAGTCAATCCCAGGGGCCTCAAGGCTGCCGACATACGGCAAATGGATTTTACATTATGCCAACTGTTGAGGCCCCAGGCATGGCTTGCAGTGACAGTGGATACTTACAGCGGGATAATCGTGGCCACAAAACACCAAAGAACTGATTCCAGAGTGATAGTGTCCAACACTGGTTAACAGCCATGGCATGGCTGGGCATCCCAAGGCAAATTAAAAGAGATAATGGTCCGAGCTTCATCTCGAAATCGGTAAAGGCGTTCGCAGCAAGGTGGGGAATAACTTCAGTTCATGGCATCCCATATAACAGCACTGGACAGGCCATCGTCAAGCAAGCTAACCAGACCCTAAAAAGTAAACTGGAGGTGCTAGCAAAAACAGAAGGCTTCATCAATTCCATCCCGCTGAAAGATCAAGCACGAATTCTAGCAACCATCCTGCTAGCTTTAAATCAGTTCCCAAGGGGAGATGAAGGCAAAAGTCCTGCCCAGAGGCACTGGGCCACCCAGGTGCTAGAGGAAGGCCCGTAAGTAATGATCAAGAATGAGCTAGGACAGTGGGAGACAGGTTGGAGGCTGGTACTCATGGGGCGAGGGTACGCAGCAGTAAAGAAAGGCAGTAAAATTAAACGGTGCCCACTTAAGTCAATAAAACCAGACCTTCAGGGCAAAGACTAACAAAATCTGTAAAGTTTGTCTTGCAGGACTGGATCCTCAGACACCCCTGTGGCCCGTACACCCCACTCCCAGAAGGCTGTGGTGAAACATCAAGCAGCCCGATGGCAGACCACACCGGGGTCGTGGAAAAACTCAGTGAGAGGCCGGCGCAGAGAAAGACTGGGTGGAAAAAAGCTCAGCATCTTGTTCTAAGTGGTATCCGTCAAGTAGAGTTTTAACTCTGGCCAAGTTCTGGCTCTACTTGAATGGAATACCAATCAACCCAGAGCTTTTCCGGTGCCAAAGGTTCAAAGGGCGTTTTGGAGAGAGCATGAGTCCGGACATGAGCACTCCAAATCTCTCTAGTTTTTAAGATCAAACAGGCCGTAGACTCTGGGAGAATAGGTCAGTAATGTGGTGTCAACAAAAAAACTGAGGAGGTCCTGCAAAGATACCTAAAAGTCATGGTTCAGCCCTCCATGACTGATTGCCCTTACATTTTAAACAAGTTCGTGTTGTTTTTTAGGAAAACCAGTTAGAGATAATTAGCTTTAGGTTTGTTAAACGTTTACAGTCACAAGTTTTGTTACAGTTGTGTTACATTGTTTAACTTTTCATTTGTTACAAGTTTGTTACATTGTTGAAGTTCAGTGCACTTTACCGGTTACACATGTTTCCCACTTGTCAGTTTAAACCTTAGCATTTCCTATGTTTTAGCTGGTCGTAAAAGGGGGGGGAAATGTGGGCTGAAGATATCATGAGATGTCATGAAGATAATGCAATGTCATGCTCAGGCAAAACCCCCCCCCTTTTGCCATTACTCTACTGTTACCCCCTGTTATAAATTATCCCGGTTAGCCGTTAATAAACGCCATTTCTCCATCCACCACATTGGTGTCTGCATATGCTTTGGTCCGTGTGGTAGGGGTGCTGCCACCGAGCCGTGCTCGACCTGGGACACCACGCTCCTAGCCCTTGTAGCGGCGGCAACAGGACTGTCTCAATCAATGACATCGTGGCAACCAGTCCACCCTCAGAAAATTTGCAGATGACATCAAGCTGAGTGTTACAGTTGACATGTGCAAGGGATGAGATGCAATCCAGGACCTGTAAAAGCTTAGAAGTGGCCTTGTGGGAACCTCATGAGGTTCAACAAGACCAAATGTGAAGTGCTGCACCTGGGCTGCGGCAACTCCCTGTATCAACAAGGGTATGAGAGGATTGAGAGCAGCCTTGAAGGGAAGAACTTGGAGTGCTGGGGGAGATGACCCAGCAAGGTGCACTCACAGCCCAAAAAGCCAACCATTATCCCAGGTTCTATCAAAAGCAGTGAAGCCAGCAGGGCAAAGGAGAAGATTCTCTCTCTCTTCTCTGGAGAGACCTGACCTGGAGTCTAGACTTTCAGTATTTACCTGTCTAGGAGCCCTTACATCTTTATCCAGGTATTTCTATATGAAAAACTATCCAGATTTACCAGTCTGTCTAACCTTGTGTTGTGGTTTAAATCGATATGGCAACTAACTCCCATGTGGCTGCTCACTCACTTCCCACTCCCCAGCGGGATGTAAAAGAGAATTGCAAAACACATGGGTTGAGATAAGAACAGTTTATTAATTGAAATAAAGTAAAAAGGAAAAAAAAAAAAGGGCAATTAAAACCAAACCAAAACAAAAGATAAAACTAAAACCCCACCTCTAAACAAGAGAATCACATTCATCTCCTAGCAATAGGACCATGCTGGTTTCAACATCCCAAGAGTATTCAAATTTTTCAAAATTCCCAAATGCCACTGTAATTAGCCTAGAGAAGCGGAAGATGTGGGATACTATAGGTGTTATTGTTAATAGTTCCCACCAGATGGCTCCCGAGGTTCAGAGGAATTGCAGTGCCAAGCAGGCCGACAGAATTAGGCTCACGACCAGCGGTTCTATTTCCTCAGAAGCCATTAATACAAAGTACAACAAAATTATCGCTTCAGCTCAGGCACAAAGGTGATAAACAACACATCAGGGAACACATACTGCAATAAGCTATGACATAATACAACTCTGAGAATGAGGGTAATAGCCCTGAGACCAAATTAGGCTTACATAGGCAAGTAAATAAGTAATGTTGTTTATCACTTTCCTAAGAGTGATAATTGTAAAGCTCAGATTTCTGCTACTTTCTACAGAAAATTTCTGATTTGCCAAGCTATCATGAAGAATTTGAAAAGTCCATGACATTTGTGGTCTAGAATGTGATCTGTGTGGATGAGATTTTACATCGGCTTCATCTACAAGGAGCTAAGGAAGTTATTTTATTATGAAAGGCATAGTTACACAGGAAAAGTAATGCTAATGATTGAAAAAAATCATAGGTTTTACAGAGTATAACATGAACATCATAGCAACTATTTTACATGAGAATTAAGTAAAATAACGGTTTTCACTACAAAAAATGCAATTAAACTTATTACAAAGAAAAAAAAAAGCGCAATTAAATAATACCACACAGTCGCTCATATGAATTGACAGATTTTTTCAGCTCAGCCTTCCTCCTCTCTGTGAAAATATTTATGTTACTCAGATATTAATCAGGTATTTGTTAAAGACTTGATCTTTTTATTCCATATTTAACAAATGATTGTCTGGCACTCGTTGCACTCCTTTCTTGTAATATTGATGTTAGGGGAGAAAGAGAAAAAAAATCCAAATCATATTTTTGTGCATCTAGTTTTTAAAATAGTGTTCTATTGCGCTGAGTTTTTTAGTTTGGATTTGGGTGGGTGTAGAAGGAAAGAGATCATCACTTTGCCTTGTCAATCAAAACCTGGAAATCTCCTTGCAGCTTTCTCACTTCCTCCAATGAAAGTCCTCCTTGATCTAAAGAGTCAAGATATTTCTCTCGCTCATTTACAAACTACAGTTTTATCTGCATAAAAATGCAAAAAAATCTGTCTCCCCATTCAGCAAATCTAACACAGACTATTCACAGACATAGGGCACAGAAATGAGATAGTTTGTTAAGTAAGTTATATATTACCTAATATATTTCTCTTTTAAGAATTTCTGTCTCCTTATATTACAACTGAATCAGGCCAGCGGAACACATTGACCTGATGACAATAATTTGCTCCTAAATTGCTCATGTTCATAGTCATAGCACTGCACACATAATTGTCTCTGAGCAGCACTATATGTAACATCAGATAAATTCAGCTATTTAAACAGAAAAAAAGATATTTAAACCTGTTGTTTCTTTAATAAATTCCTTAAAAGTAATGATGATCTGGTCATAATCTTCCTCCAATTTTCATGCTTCTCCAAGACTCCCCAGCTACCAAAGGCTTTATTGGACAACAGCAACAGTCCATGGACTTCCTCATCAACTTGATTATACAATTTGGTTACAAATTCCATGGTATCACCTTTAAATGGGAAGGAAAGATCAACAGAATTTATCTGATGTGGACTTTGTCAGAGAGTAAACTGCATCAGGAGGCATCAATTCCTGTTTTTTTAATGAATGTCACTGCAAACAAGCCAGTAACTACAAAATATATTACTTTATTCAAATTGCCAAATTCAAAAGTACCTCCTCAGAACCACATTCATTACTATGTATAGTACATTCATTACTATGAATATCACACTCTCATTTGTTAAGAAGAAAGAATTTCCCCTGTTTAACTGTCACTCAGAATAAAATCAAGAAAGTAGCTTAATTCACCCAAAACCTCTTGGTCTGTTCAGGACACCACCTCAGCCCATAAATTTCAGGTAAATTCCATGATGCTAAAAAAATTCCTACTAGAATTAATGCCCATTTATGGAAGTAAATTTAAGTTTTACATAAATTAATTCATTGTAAAACATAATTACTACTTATTATTTCAAAGTACCTTAGAATACCTCCTATTACAAATTAAAAAATAATAACTGCAATCTCTTCATGCAGCTTTAGCTGAATTTAAATACTAGTTAACATCATGGAAAAAAGTCATATTAAGAACAAAAGATGTCTCTTAAGATGCATCTTACTTATCACTGTTACTACTATTTTTAATACTGGCTTGCTGTAAACACCGCTGTTACTGACACCTTAATAAGTACTTTACTTTTCTTGAAATAACAGATACAAATAACCAACACTTACACCCAGTCCTACATGCGTTTAATAACAAAGGGATGCCATATAGTGCAATTAGAAATACAAAGGATGTTAAAATTTTTTCAACAAAACGTGCAGCAATTCTTCTCTGAGTATATCATGTTTGGGTTTTTTCAATATCATACACTCCATACTCTTATATGAAAAGCTATACCGAATATTTGCTGTACCCAGTGTTCATAACCCTCTTTTAGAAAGCCACTCCTGGATTTCAAAAATAAGTGTTTTAATAAAATGCAAAATTTTAAATAAAGATTGTAAACTAATAATTTCATGGATATCTGCAAGATCTTATTTCTCTTGTCACTTATCAATTATATAACCATCTGGACACTGTCCTGAGTAATGTGCTTGAGGGGAACCTGCTTGAGCAGGGAGGTTAGACTAGATGACTTCCAGAGCCCCCTTTTAACCTTACCCAGTCAGTCATTCTGTGATTCTGTCATATAGTTACATATTTACCTATTCCTACTAGTTGCTTTAGAGCTAATTTATGCATTAGACTATGTTCTATGCTTATGCAATGGCACAAGAACAGACAAATTTCATTTCAGATCAGGAGTAAATGCTCTTTCTTCCTTAAAAAAGGAAAAAAAGTGTAAATTTCACCTTGTATATTAATTTCACTTTGTATATTAACAATAAGGCTCCAATTAATTCATGCTATTCATCTCAACAACAATTACTAGTTTATTTCGAGCATTTCTGATTCTGTCAGCATTCTAAACTGATATAAGTCTCCTCACATAGTGATTGTATAAATCAGTGAAGAGTCTCTGAAAGTCTGTTGCTCTGGCATTGATCCTACCTCACATTAACCAGTGGGAAGTCGGGAGCATGGAGTTTACTGCTTAGGAGACTTAACTGCCGACCTGAGGCTTTGTTGTTTTTTGGGTTTTTTTTGTTTCCATGTACTGCCTCTTCATTTGGCTTAACCATCTACTGGGAATTTTACTGGTTGTTTTCACAATGTCACTCATCACTGATGCAACAGCCTTCCAGAAGAAACATGCAGAAGTCTTTGTGCCCTTTAAAAATCTATCCTTCTCCAAGTGCACCAACATCCTCCTTTCTTACCAGGCTAACTCAATAGTTTCTAGATACTGTACCAATCTTGATGTCCCTGTTGCAATAGATAGTAACACTAGAGGGTGACAGCTACGTGTAGCATAATCGAATATAATGCTGGCCACTCCAAGCAGGCTGTGATGACAACAAGGCATTTGTAAATCAAAATAAGCTACTGAGTAAGGATGAGGAGAATATTCTGGAAAATAAAATGTTATATTCCACCATCAAGAGAAATCTCTTTTTGATCTCTCAATGCAGGGAGACAAAGTTTACCCAGTTTTCACAGAGAAGGAAGAGACTGAAATCTGCCTGCAGCTCTTCAGTTCTAAAATCAGTATCTCAGAGTAAGGCAGTAAATACTTCAGATTGCACAGACAACATACAACTCCCACTGTAGCTGAGGAATCCTACTATGTTTCTGCAGCCAAGAGACGGATTATCTAAAATACATGATAGAAGCAGCACCTGTCGAAAACCAGGCCAAAGAATGTCTGTATCCTTTGTGGAAATCTTGGCAAAGATAACAGTGAACAAGGAAAACACTTTCCCATTAATCTAAAATACCAAAGAAATAATGGCACTTCATACTGTGTCCATCCATAGAAAGAAACAATGAAAACTGAATAGCTAGACAGAACCTTAACTCCTAATGAACCCTTGCTCCTACTGTTTATGCTGGCTAACCATAGCTCTGAAAAAGCCTAGAAGCTGGGAAAAAATAAGATATGTAGTCAGGTCTCCCAAAGATGTCACATTTCTGAACATTTTCATTCCAACAATAGTCTCATATGCACTAACTAGAGCCAAAAACTAGATCTGCAGCACTTCACTTCATGTCTTTTTTTTCAATAACCACTCATCCCTCAGTTACATCTCTGTATTAGTTAACTAATCTTTTCCTCTAATATTTATTTAACTTGGTTGATTTGGCTTACCTGCACAACAGGATGTGGCTCCCTTACAGTAAGAGTACTGACAGAGAGAGAGCTCATCTTTCCTGATCTACAGCTGTGTATTTTAGCTGGCACAGGAATATTTGAGTGGGTGTGGTTTTCAAACTCGGGAAGAAACGCTTTTTCATATTCAGTGGCCATAGTAATTTCTCCAAGCAGTGCACAGTGCTCCATTTCCAACTTACTAGAAAGTCTGGAGTGCTGCTTTTGGTCCCAGGCAACAGAGCAGCTATATTTACTGATGCTTCACAGTCTTATCCTCATATTCATGGTACGTTTCAGAGATCAGTCTTCTGTAAAAAAGGGAAGATGAGCATAGCAGCCTGTAAGTCTTCAAACAGTCTCAATAATGTATTACTTTGACCACTGTCTTCTCTCCTGCTTTGAGCTTACATGACAATGTGCACTTCGATATTCTGGGATGTTTTTGGATCATGCATGAATTAGAGGCAAAAGAATACTAAATCAGTGAGACTGAGCAACAGAGGACAGGTGAAGGACTGAAAGAGTTTTTCCTGGAAATGTCAATAGGACCAAGCAAAGAACAACAAGAATCACAGCTCTTCCCTGATTGCAATATTTTGCTGTCTCTGGGGTTTTTTTTGGGAACCTGTAGAATGAACTGTCTTCTCATCTAGGCAGCAGGACAGATATTGAATAATTTGATACACTGGCCGATTACCTTGAACTTACTTGGCCAGAAAAACTTGTTCCATTTCATGTTCCAAGGATCAAAGAGAGAATGAAAAGATGGGTTGTGCAGGCTCACAAGATTCCCAGACTCAGAGCTGGTGGCAAGACCAAAGACAAATGCTGAAAACATTTGCAAGGAAAAAGACTCGGAAAGTTTTAAAGTAGTTCATCATCCATGTCTTTTATTTTGTGTGAAAGCATATGGTCTAGGCTTAGGCTGTAAATATATGCTTATAGCCACTAAGTCTCACCATCAACTTACTAAAAAAGCTATATTCCCACTTACACTGTCAGCAAAAGACATCAAATGACATGTCAAGTTTAAAAAGTTTTCGTCTTTTAAAGGTAACACCTGTATACAGCTTTGTTCTCCATGACAAACAATACACACTTCAAATACTTCCACACAACTTTCATAATATAATTTATGTATTAACATACCCATTATTTTTCCTCTCATTTGACATACACGTGATATTTAACACCTATTTCCAATTACTTT
The DNA here is from genome assembly GCF_028018845.1 of Melospiza georgiana. Taxonomy (NCBI): domain Eukaryota; kingdom Metazoa; phylum Chordata; class Aves; order Passeriformes; family Passerellidae; genus Melospiza; species Melospiza georgiana. The sequence continues at coordinate 60,393,267 of NC_080430.1, forward strand.
ACTGCTTCATCATACTGGGAAATTAATCTTAAGTAAATCCAAGTAACATAATACTTAATCCAGAAAGTTTAAAGTTTGTTTGTAATATTGCACATTTATGGCATCTCCTAATGTTCTTTGAATTCAAGTGAGAGCAATGAGTCACAGAGTCACAGAATGATTTGGGGTGGAAAGGACCATAGGACTAAGTGCCATGGTCCAATTGTTTCTTGAACACCTCCAGGGATGGTAACTCCACCACCTCCCTGGGCAGTCCATTCCAATATTTGACAACTCTTTCGAGGAATAACTTCCTCTTGATGTCCAATCTGAACCTCCAATGGTACCGTTTGAAGTCTCCTGTCCTGTTGCTGGCTGACTGGGAGGAAAGAATGACCCCCATCTGGATACAACTTCCTTTCAGGCAGTTGTAGAGAGCAGTGAGGTACCCCTGAGCTTCCCTTTCTCCAGACTAAACAACCCAAGCTCCATAAGATGCTCCTTATTTGACTTACCCTCCATACCCTTCACCAGCTCCACTGCTCTTCTCTGGACATGCTCCAGCACCTCAATCACTTTCATGGAGTGAGGGGTCCAAAACTGCACATAGGATTTGTGGGGCAACCTCACCAGTTCTGAGTACAGGAGGATTATCCCTATCCTGGTCCTGCTGACCACACACTGGCTCATATTTAGCCTACTGCCAACCAGCACCCCCAAGCCATTTTCCGCTCAGCAGCTTTCCAGTCACTCTTCACCTAGCCCATGAAGCTGCATGGAGTTGTTGTGATCAAGCATTTGGTCTGGTTGAACCTCATGAAATTGGCCTCAGTCCATCAATCCAGCCCATCCAAATCCCTCTGTAGAGCCTTCCTACCCTTCAGCTGATAAACACTCCCACCCAACTTGATGTAATTTGGGAACTTACTGACAGTGCACTTGATCCCCTCATCCAGGTCATCAATAAAGATATTAAAAATGACTGGCCCAATACTGAGCTTCAGAGAACCCCACTAGTGACCCCCCACCAACTGGATGTAGCACCAATAACCACATTTCTCTTGGCCCAGCCATCCAGCCAGTTCTTGACCCAGCAAAGACTGCACCTGTCTAAACAATGGGCTGGACAGCATTTCCAGGAGTATGCTATGGGAGACAGTATCAAAGGCTTTGCTGATGTTCAGGCAGACAACATCCACAGCCTTTCCCTCATCCACCAGGTGGGTCACCTGGTCATAAAAGGAGATCAGGTTGGTTAGAAAGGACCTGCTCCTCCTAAATCCATGCTGGCTGGGCCTGAGCCCTTGGTCATACAGGTCCTGTATGTGCCATGTGATCACACTCAAGATGATCCGTTCTTGAGTGGATCGGAAAGAGTGATAAAGTTCTCAAATCGTCTGCTCACGGAAGTGGTGGAGTCATCATCCCCAGATGTGTTTTAAAAAAGATTGGATATGGTACTCAGTGCCATGGTTTAGTTGAGGTGTTAGGGCATGTGTTGGACTCGATGATCTTGAAGGTCTCTTCCAACCTAGTGATCCTGTAATATAATCTAGTCAAATCTAATCTGATTTTGTCATCTAATCTAATATTTTTTTCATATGGTCTCCTGTAATAAAATTCTAACTGTTTGCAAGGCAAATTGAAACATAAACTCGCAAAGCTACTCAAAAAGTGTTTCTCTGAAGCTGTCTGTCCATAGATTGCTAACACCTGTCACATGCTGTACTCTGTACTTCTGCAATGCTCCCTTGTCAAGGGATCTCACTGTCTAGGCCTCCCTATTGCTCAATACATGTTTATCATCATTAAAAGTGAGCCTAAATAAAAAGTCCAATAAAGCAAAAGAAAATACTGACAACGAGGGTGTGGAACTAGGTTCATTATTTGCAGAAAAGTCTAAGTATTCATCTCTTTACATAATCTAGATGTAGGTAGTTTCTTAATGCATAACTGCTTCTTATTTACCTATTCAAGGATGTTTGAATATGAATGTAACATGAAGTGGACACAGAGCTCAGGTGGGTCAGGTGAATGCTTGAAATGTGCCACTATTTCCTCATTAGGAATGGCAGAAATGTAGTCAAGAGCCTGTATTGTCTCATTGCAGGTATTTAAGCTGATAATTTACACAAAGTACTTCTGGGTGTTCAGTCCCAGTCTTTCTTTTTTCCTTTTTTTTCTGACCCTGCTGTACAAAGGTTCCTACAAACTGTCACAACATCTGATTTACTGGTCACTGGCTATTCAAACTCATTATTCCATTCCTGCAAACTGGTAGTGTTGCTAACAGCTATAGGTATTAGGAATCCTAGTAAAATCTAGAAAAAAGAGCCTATTGGTCACACTCAGTTGCTTATTTCTTCATATATTTACCGCATGTATACCAAAAGTACCATTACCTTCCTTCATAATAGATTTTATTTTCTTCTAGGCCTGTCCAGAGTGTATCCGAATCCAACACAGCTGGACAAATTCATTCAGATTTCTTTTCAGGTGGGAATCACCAAATGATTTGGAAATTCTTGAAGATATTAATTATATGTTTCAAGGTATGGAGGAAGGTAAAAGAGGGGAAGACAACCACCTCTTCCTTTTCCACCTTATAAAATGAGTTGTCTAGAAGGGCAGTGCTTGCTTGGGAAGATAGGTTAAACTATCTCTGTTTATCTTAAACTAACTCCTGACTATTTCATGTTAGAATTAAGCATCATTCTAACATCAAGCAAAATCATGAGCAAAACCAGTTTCTGGTAATTTCAAAATTGCCACTTAAAAAAAAGTCTAAATGTTTTACAGTGCAAGCCTGTAAAAGAAATTAAACATTCACAACACAAGGTTGTCCCCTAATGATTTGTATAGCAATTAGAATTTCTTAAAAAGCTGTATTTGTTCCAAAACAAGAAGGAATTATGCAATGTAAAAATTGGATTAAAAGCAGTAAAAAAACTTGCAGCACTGGAAAAAATTATTATCTTCTGTCCAAATTAGGTCTGGTTTTGTATCCATATGGTAATCCTTATGTATATTTTCAATATTTTGCTTACTCTTGTATGATAAAGGCTGTTTCTTCAGCACACTTACATCTATTGTTAGACCATTCACATGCCAATGCAGCCAAAAAAATCTATTTTACATTACTCCAGAAATGTTACCTATCCCATGTGGTTCAGCAATCACTCCAATGATGAATCTAACACAGATCTTCTTCCATTGACACTTTTGGGTGTAGTTTTTGTCCTGTGAAATATATTTCTACAGCAGACCTACCTGTGTTATGTCATGAGACTTTACAGTTGTCCTACACTTGATGCTCTCCAACATACCGATGTCTCAAACATTTTTAGCTTAGCATTGTGGCCTCATTCCTCAGTGATACGACAAGTGGAAACAAGTTGCCCCATGAGGCTGCAGATTGGAAGTTTAGATTGAATAACTGGAAAGATTTCTTCATTGAAAAGTTTGACAAGCATTGACAGGGACTGTGCAGGGAAGTGTTTGAGTCACCATCCATGGAGGTATTTAAAAGACCTGGATATGTGATTAGGGACATGGTTTAGTAGTGGGCTGAAAGTGTTAGATTAACAGTGGGAATCACTGATCTTAAGGTTCTTGTCTAACCTAAATGACTCTATGATTCTGAATGTCTGATCAGCTTCATTATCCTAAGAAATATAGTCAGTGCTCAGGGGATTAAATTTAGGGTTGTATATTACCTGGCAGCTTGATCCGTCTTTTAAACTTGTCAAAGAAGTAGGAGTTTGCTGGAGTGATGTTATAAATAGTATTACTGAGACTCTTATCTAAAAAGGCTAATTGACTAAATTATAATTGCCATTTTTGAAAAGATGCTGTTATTCTTTATGCATGTCAGGTGATGGATAGAATTCACCAATTTTTAGCAAACAAAAAAAAAACCAGTTTGGTGCAGGTAAAACTATTTACCTTGATAATCCCATCAACTCAAAAAATACTTTTTTTAACACACTAAACCTGAGCAGGTGGCAATAGAACTTTTTTTCCCCAGAAACTACAACAAAACTGTTAGATTATGAAACACAAAGTTCATCCTCACACACACAGAGGAGCACAGAGAGACAGTGATTGTCTCCTAAATGTTACAACTGAATAAGAGAAACTGGAGCACTCTAATCTGGCTTTTTCCAGGGCTGTCACAGGAGGACAACCAGCCTCCTTGTCTGCCTGGTGAAAGCCATTGAGGTCAGTCAAGTGGATGGGCTCTCTGTATCACTTGACAGAATAAGGAGAGTTACGGCCTATGGGATACATCTTGGGATTCTGCAAGACATTGTGAATAAGAGTGCTTTGAATAGGAAGCAGAGACAGGGGGAGGAGGAAATTAAGGTGTTTTGAGGGTGAACAACTCTAAGAAAATAGAGAGAAGATGGTATTTACAGGACCGGTTGCATGTGAACAGGTTGCTGGTCTGCTCATCTGGTCACACCCTTCAGTTGGTCACGGCATTCTGTCCTGTTTTATCAAAATCCATTTTTATTTCCTAGATGAAACTCTCTCTACTCTATACAGTAATGCTTACACAAGTTGTGTAAGCATCCTTTTTATTGTTTCTTGGTACCTTTCTGCAGTCATTGGATAAGTGAGTTTTATGTCCTTGTTAAAACTTCTGTGAATTATTTTTCCCACACCTTGGGATGTAGATCCAGGGTTATTTGTGACTACACCATTTGTCATTTCTACTGCTTTTACACTGAAGGAAATTTTAGTATTAAGATGTCAGTTAAAATTACACATTATAGAGTTATTCTTTGAAAAGATTTATATGTGGGTAGGAATTAAGCATTGGTTATCAGGCAGGTGATATAGGTGTGTGTGCACCTCTCTATGTTATCTTCCTTTGAGGTCAGTTTTACCCATTTCAGTTTTCATTGTTTCTATCATGAGTATTCACAGGCACATACTCAGCACACATAAGGTTTCTCCCCATTCTTAGCTACTCACATCTTAGCAGCATTGAAGTGATCCTTCTGCTTCAGACTTCCTTCATTTTTTCAGTCATGAGTACAGCTATACTGCCTTCCAGGATCCCTTTTCTGCCTGCACACGTGTGCTTCCTGAAAGCACTGCAGTATTCAATGATGGGTCTGAGAAGCCTCTTCCCTTGTTGATAATGCTTGGAGGATCACGATTTAAAATAAACTATAAATACCTCCTAGAGCCAGTTTTCCACTTAGCTTTCCTGAAACTTTGCAGAAACTGATGAAATAATTTTCGAAGACTGGTCAGAACTTTGCTTCTATGATGTTGAATTGCCCCAATCAAGGTACATAATAATAATGAGATGGCATTTGTTGTTTACGTAAATTTTAAATTATAAATCATTGTTATGATTACATCTCTATATATAACTTGACAAAATATATGCCTTTCTGTTCTATGGATGAAAATAGTGGCTTATAAAGTCAATTGGAATTCTGTCATTGACTACAGTGGACTAGAACTATACAAAAAGTGTTGCAGCTGTCAGAATGAGCCTCGGGAAATCTACCAGTTGCTGTTTTTAATGATTTGTCTTTTATAAATGACATGAATTATCAGCAGCACTCCATTGTCCTTTTAAAGTTTGATTTGGGAGCAGAAATACATACTTCTCAGAAGCCTTGAATGCAAAGTCTTTTCCAAGTGTAATAAATAAATTATTTTCTAAATCACCAAAGCAGTGTGATTCCACCAAAGTGATACAATTTATTGCCAAACTTCTCATTATGATATACTATGAAAACATTTCTATAAAGACATTAGCAGAACAACTTGACTTGTTTAAAAATATATGAAGTAAGTTGACACCTTTTGGAAAGTACACACAAATATCTACAAACAACAGCACTCCAAAGAGTGACAATTTAAGGCACGTGATTGTTTTGCAATCTTTGTAACATAAATCTCTGACTAGACCATGTATTTGTTAAACATAATTTCATATATTTCAATAACTAGGTTCACAGCTCAGAGAGACAGAATTCACCTCAACACAGGCAACAGTTCTTGGTTTTTTTATCATTGCTAGATCATAGTGCAGCATAATAAACATTGTTAAAAACAACTTTATTCATGGAGCAAAATATGTAGAAGGAACAAAAAATATTTCTTCATTTCATGTTTTTTGCAAGAAGGTAGGCCATAGTTACTTATTAAATAAATAGCAACTGTGGAATGCCAAGTTTTCCTTTTTCTTACAGAGCATGTCACAAAAAAATTTACGGACAGAGTTTTCAGGGAAGTAAGAACTGAACTGGCCTCATCAGAAGTGAATGAGTTGTCAACTGATCATTCCAATCTAATAAACCAGAGCAAAAATAGCTGATACTTATGGCTGTATCCTCAGCAGCTCTGAATTTATATTGCTGTGATAGAAATCAGTGGTGCTTGACTGATTAAAATGTGCTGAAGAAGTAACCAAACACTTTCACCCATATGTACACATACCACAAAAAATGTGAATGTACAATGAAAGAGAATGCAAAAAAAGAAAAAATAGACAAATGATCAACTGTTATAACTTGCTTTTTTCTATTTATCCTGGTAGAGAGAGGGAATGTCTATTTATCAATTGCCCTTGATAAAAAAAAGGAATTATAGTCCGCTATTATGTATATTATGAGTTATGAGTACATTCTCAAATGTGGAAACTGGGGACATGAAAGTTTTTTCATCGCATTTCAAACTGAGAAATTATGACAAATAAAACCTAGCTGTAGAATCAGTTCTACTAGAAAACCTCTTCCAGGGGCAGAGGAGCTTCAGGAATTATGCAAGCTATTCCAGATATGCAAGATTCTTCGCTATCAGAATGGCCCATTTTATCCATCATTTGTTCAGCTGTAGTGATGCAACATACAGAACATGCCTAAGGTCCTTGAAACAGAGAGGTAAGCCCTTTGTATATAGTGTTTTTCCCTTTCTGCTGTTTGAAATGGTGTGATATTCCTCTCTTTTATAATACTACAGCCCACACCCCTCTCAAAAACATAAAGGGTCCTGCTGACTTTTCACAGAGACTGCTATGTTTGTAAATATGGTGATGCCTATGGATCCTCTTTTCTGTAGCCTAAAAGCTTACAAGAACAATAAAAACATATGATGTGATTTCCAAAATTGCATACTCTTGTCTGTGCAACAGTTATGTGGTGAAAACTCCCATCTGCTGATGTCAACTTACAAATGTTTCTTTGAGGTTCCTACCTTCAAGGTACACCTTTGAGGTGTACAAAAGCAGATTGGTAATGGTCTAACACGCATGCAGAAAACAGTCCACAGTGTGGTTCTCTGCAGCTCAGCAATGACTTCTGTGTCATTGTCACCAATTTGAAATTGTCACAAATAAGAAATGAAAGTTTTATTTAAAAGCCAACACCTGATGAGCATCTTGCCAATTTTGGTATTGGTACTTCAGCATTATGCTATGAGAGGGGTAGATTTTCAGCACATTGCACTTTACCTGTACTAACATTTGGGATCAGTCACGGTTCTGTTACTTATCTATGCCAATTACTAAAATACTTGTTCCAATTATGCTATCTGGAATGGTATTAATATGCTCTACTTCATCAAAATAGTATGTTCACATGTACTCAGTTTCACAAAAACTGTATTTATATTATTGAAATTTAATGAGAGTAGCTCTGGGTGACGAAGCTTTTCAGTTAGGGACACTGGTTTGAATCATTGCCTACAACGACAACCAAATAGGCAGCTGCTTATGGCAGCTGATACCAAAAGAACCACTTCTCTCCGAGTCTGGTATCTAGAGGCGTACGTTTTGTATCTGTCTAGGTTTGTATATGGAATTTACCATCACATCTCTGCAATTTGCAGCAGCCTAACATACAGATTTTGGATACAGGACAAAGATAGAAAAAGGATGTGGGCATGAGTTTTCACACATTGCTCCACTCTTCTTGGGTGTCTGGGTAAATCTTAGTTTTGATATCTGACACAGAATCATCTCAAACCCATTCAAAATCTGGGTAGGTAGAGTGAAACAATCATTAACTTCTATAGATACAGTAAAATTTACCACATAAAGCCACTGTCCAGGATCCAGTCTTAAACAATTCAGATACCTCCCTGAAGGTGACAGCTCATTTACAAATGGTTTACACTGATATTAAATAGAAAGTAGGAACACATTAAGACCACAGAAGTGGCAAAGTACTCTCCTTCTATTAATGTCATAGAGCATTTACAATTTATACCACTGAAGATTTCAAGCCAAAATTTCAAGACTGGAAGCATCCAAGGCAAAATGGCCAGAGGACTACACATGTAGTATTATACATGTATGAGACGTCTCAGAGTTTTCACTTTCATTTATAGTCTTCATCTGAATTGGCTTTCACTGATGTCTCCATCTGTCTTCAAGATGATGTAGATCTAATTCATATGCAGCAAGTGTCTAGTGCAACCATAACTATCATTTGACAGGAAACCACTTACAAAAATAAAGGACATTCCTAATACAAGTAGGTATATACATGCACAGTAGCCAAACTGCCTCTGTACAATACTTTGAACCATCAACATCCTGAGTCTTTGTGGCACTTAAATCATGTGGCAAAATGCAGAACATATCTGAGAGACCACTATCCTGATCAGCTATTGAAAGTGATACATAAATTAACAGGATAATCTAACAGTATTTGGAAGGTGTCTTCCAAAGCAGCAATAAAAATGACAAATATTTACACTTCTGTCTGAGTGAGGCTATTTAAAATAGAGCAGCTTAATTAAGAATATTAAATTATTTGCTTCTGAACACGAAAATTAAAATTCTGAGCTAATTCTGGATGTTCTTTCTTTCCAGTACTACCAAGTTGAGGGAGTGAAGGTGAATGAAGGAAATGGCCCTCCTGGAGTACTTGATTAAATGTCAAGATTCCAGGACTTTCCTCTCCCTGGAAGGTTTTATATGAGAGTCAATATTCTACAGTTACACAGTGACAAAAATATTCAAGAGCAGGAAAATATTTTTCTGTAGCTTGCACTTATAAAAGGCACTGATCCATTTCAATCAGAGTCAACTTAGCATGGAAGAGACTAACCATTGGCTTCTTCTACTTTAATTTCATATAGTATAAATGCTTAATTCCATTACTGAAGCAGCATATGCAGCCTATTCCTTTAAATGTATCTATGGCATAATGGCATAATAAACCATCTCCATGTCAAAAAACATCAAGGATTTACCATTTGAAAAGATTCTTGGTTAAGCCTTCCAGAAATAATAGATTATTTGTAACAGTCTATGTGAAAAAATAACAAGAAGTCATAATTCCCTCTCGATATGCGCCCTTTCATTATGAATAAGAACTTAAAAATGTAAGTGCAGCAGAAAAGCTCAAGTGTTTCTGACATCACAGGACCCCATTCCCTTTCCATCTGAAGCCATTCTAGAGCAGATCCCATGAACCAATAGGTTTGCTCTCTATTTTTACAAAAGCCTTTTCTCAACTTCTTTCAATTAAGTTCTTGCTCACAGCTGTGTTTCCTCCTGTTCCAAGGAATGTGGAGGGACATGGCAAGATGCTGGAAGAGATGCCAGCTTCTGAAGCTTCGGGTGATGCAGAGGTTTTGGCCTGTGGAAAGAACGTCGGCTTTGTACACGTCTGGCTGCAGCAGACCTGTAATTCCCTTCTATATCAAGCAACATTATCTTCTCTTGGGGCTCCTTCATGTAAGAGTCTTCCAGCCCTTCAAACATAAGCAGAGTATTCTCTTCTTGAGAATTTTCTGATTTGAAGCTAACTTCAGAACAATAACCTGAGTTTACTGTGTCTTTGTTTTTCATATCTGTACCTGATTCCCAGAAGAGATCAGGTACATTTGGGTCACATGAAGCAATGTACTCAGAGACAGCAGAAAGAGATATATTCCCTCTGTTTTCCAATGAGGAATAGTTTTGTGTCCAAGGCATTTGAAGACAAGAGGGAAAGAAGTGGAGGGGATTCACTGAAACACTTCCATTTTGGTTGAGTTGATCATCTGAAGAGGAGTATTCTGTCATTTCAACATCGTGGTCCATATCACCTAGAAAGCATAATTAAAGAGAAACATTTGTTTTCTATTTGTAGACAGTTTATCTGTTAGTATGCTGGCTATTGGGCTTTGCTTTTGGAGTATGCTGGCTATTGGGCTTTGCTTTTGGCTATTTTTATGAAAGTCTTATGAATGTGGGTGGTTAAAGATTTTTTTTTTTTTTTCCTGAAAAACTCTACTCTGTATCCAATTCTATCTTGGACAATCTGAAGTGAGTTAATTAAACTTCTTATCCTTGCTGAATGTCAGGCAAAACTTAGTTCAGTGTTTAGAAGAACAACTGCCTGTTTCAGATAGTTAGGAGATGGAGCCATCATCTGGTCACTAAAGTGTATCTTGAAACAGTCCTGATTCTCAGCAAAGAAATATTTCAGAAGTTTTTGAAACAAATTGTACTCTTTCAATCAAGTAGCAGAGGGTTTTACTCCAGGGAATCAATTTCTTATTGATCAGAACCTATGATCAGTTTTCTGTATACATTAGCTATGTAGAGAAACTTAACATTTCTACTCTTGGCTTCCAGTTTCCATTGTTTTTTAAAACGTTTTAATTGAAATTTTAGCATCATTCTACTATTGGGAGAATTCAGAGGACTGTTTCAGTGTGTATGCTTATTAGCTTGGGAAATCTAATTTTGCAAAACACTTACTAAGAAACACAGTAGTCAAAAATCCAGTGATTTTGACGTATCAAAGATACCCACAAATGAACTTACACACACCACTTCCTAATAATAAAGTTAATTATAAATAAAGCAATTGAATGGAGGAAAAGAACAAAGACTTGCAAGAAAATGTTCTGCAGGTCATATGTCAGTATTCTGTGACTATGTTCTCAGTGGGGAAGAAAAAGTGAAGAGAATTTCAATGTGGATAAGTGTCAAGGTGAAATTTTCCTTTTGGAATGCTGCTCATTGTTCACACTTTTAATCAGGATATTGGACTGTAATTCACAGTCCTTTAACTAATCCAGTGTTTATTTTAAAACATCATTTTAAAAAATAAACAAAGATGCATCATTAAGAAACTCAGTACTGAAACCAAACACAGACCCACAGGCCACTCCAGTAAAGAAAGTTAATTCCTCTAATTAACCTTGAACTAGCACATCTTCTGAAGGGACAGAAACCAGAACAGAAGAAAAATGGAACTACCTTTTCTACTTCTTCTTAAGAGGTGTGAAATTCTTCTTATGTCAAAATTAGCAGTGTTCACTCTTGGCCTGAGGTGTTTGTCTGAACAAAGTTTCATCAACCAGATACAGAATACTTTCAACTCACTTTTTTTGTTGATGCACACTAAGAGGACACTAAGACACATATTTGTGACCATGGATTCCACAAAAGTGTATTCACGATGACACTGACTTTTGTGTTTCATTGCGCAATCCCTGAAGTGCCCTGTGTTCAATTCAATTACATCTGAACTGTGGACCTGACCCACCTCGTTTGAAGCACTACCTGACTTGGTTATGAAAATGAAAGCTGATTTTATGATGTGGAAAATTTCCACACGGCAGAAGTTAAAGGGCAACTGGGATATTAATTTAAACCCAGAGTCAATTTAATTTTAAGCCTCTAGCACATTAGAAGCAACAAGTTATTCGATGCATCAAAAAGCTAAGCCTTTTTCTAGTTTCAAAATAAGGTATGGATTAAGGTAAATTCACAGTTTAATGATAAAGCTCTAAATGAGATTTTGCTTCTCCACAATTCTGTTGTGTAATTATCCCCACAAGGAGAATATGATGCATTTTAGTAAATACAATTAATTTTAAACCCCTTTCTTATGTAACTTAATGGTACATCAGTAGTGTCACTGAATAGTTGCACTGTAGCAGTGGGGCATTTTTTCTTCCTGGACACTGGATAAATAATCTGGAAAAATGTTCACAGCTAACTCAAGCTTCTTAGCAACAGAGTCAAAAAATTTTATTCCTTTTAGGGAATTCTGTTACAAATTTTATCATCTAGGACTGACTAACCAGGAAACCTGAAGCCACTTGAAAATGTATGCCAAATATTCTGGTACTTGGAATAGTATTTTCTTAGTATTTAAAATATTCAAGTGAAAACAAAGAGAAGGACCCTTATCTGCTGTAAAAGTAGCAAGGCATTGGACCGCAAATAATTGAACAGCTCTTCTGCAGAAGGAAAATAGAGAAGTGCTTTGTTAATTAAGTCAGAGGGAAATAAAAGATGTTTAGTTGTACAAAGAAATCAGGAAAGAAAGACATTTTCTGAAAGAAGAAAAAACAGAAGAATTAGTTTACTTCTCAGGATTGATAAGAAGTCTGGTTAAAAAATAAAGGTGATAATATCTTTTAAAATATTACATATGTGTTGATTCTGGGAGAAAAGATCTGGGTCGGTCCTCTGGGCCATCTGCTAGCAGGAAGGAATCTGTTGATTTATTGCTGAGCCGGAGTGGAGTGAGCCGTTTGAAGTTGTCTGGAGAATACGGGATCTGCACTCGGGCCCTTTGTGAGGGTACCACAGTGTCTTCACTGGATAACCATGGTGAGAACTTCATGTAGATACTTTGGTCATCATCAGCTGAAAATACTGGGTTATCAATTCCTAAAAAATAAATCATAAGTGACAAATAAAAGTAATCAAAATAATTTTTTCATAATACAGCAAGATGCTTTATAAAAGGAGAAAGGCTGTTGGAAAAAATGGGCTGATATACTGGTATGTGTGTGACTAAGTCAATATACAGACCATTACACACACATATATCTTGCTTATAGCTAGACATATACTGGATTCCAATAAAGAGAAAAAAAATTGGTTACCACATCAAATTTGCAATTTTGTTAGGGGTATTTTGACACAAAAAATAAAATCCATAAAAGAATCCATCAGTCCACAAGTGTTGAGCAAGAGGAAGAAAAAAAATAGCACAGCATAAAATAAGTGCAGAAAATTCAAATCAAATACATAAAAAAATGTTAAAAAACCCCACCTTCACCACTCCATAAACAGATGAGTGTGAAATAGCTATGGCAAGCCATGAAACAGTCAAAAGTAAGATACAGGAGCCTGTTCATACAGTTATGAAGTTTGACAAGCTTTTACATAAGCATTTTGCATCTTACCATCCACTTATTTCTAGGTGTATTTATACATACTCAAACATAGAATTTGTCATGCATAAACTGCATTTAAGACACAGTGTCATGCATAAACTGCATTTAAGGGTGTCTGCCACAAGAGTATGGACACAAGTGTTTTTCTTCACTGTAGATACCAATTACACATGGAGAAAACAGTGGCATGCTGAAAAAACTTAAACACAGAAGGGCTAAAGAGAAATACCAAATTTTATAACTCCATAAATCATAGGATGTGGTTCTTGTTACATATAGTTATAAGCTTTCAATGTAATATTTTGGAGTCTTTCAAGGCTGGAAATCAAGAGCACTGAGTGCTCCAGAAATGCTGCAATCTGCCCTTTTCAGTGACTTCTGTAAGCCTGTAAGGATCTGATGGGATTGTGAACATAAAAGTAGAAATCTTGCCTGAAATAAGAAGAACAAAATTTATCACAACGAAGTTCTAATGCAAATGAAAAACAATTCCAGAGGACTAGTATTGACTGGTCTTGTGAGGTAAGACAATTCTAAAATAACATTTTCTGCTGCTAGAAATAATTAGTGGCTTTAAAACTGGTTTAGGTAGTCATATTCACAACTGCTGTCAGTTTCAAGTGTGGTGCTCTCCATACCTCCAAATATCCAAAAATATGTATGTTGACATTAATATTAAGCAAATGTATTTTGAGATTGAACACATAAAATCACTCAATTAAAACCAACCAACCAAACAAACAAACAAACAAAAAACCAGGCTAACTCATCAGCATTTATAGTACATTTTGTTATATTTGAGGGGGAAAAAAAATCTTTGTAGGTAATAAATATTTTTACCAGCAGGAGCATCTGTGAAATTTTGTTTTGTCACGTTAGCCAGGAAATCAACTCCTTTGCCTAGATGCAAAGTCTCATAATCATTATTTTCTTCTGATTCAGAAAACTCCAAATCTAGGGGGAAAGAAAAAAAATGCAATTTCATTAGAGATTTGTATCAGTTCTGATAGAAAATGCTATTTCCTGCTGGTTTGATGCTGTCATGGTTATTAAAAATACATCTTTAACAAGGATTTTCATCACGTGACACAGGTGAGCATTAGGATAATGACTAGTTTCAAACCTAATGAGGACATTGCTGCTTTACTGCAGTAGAATAAGTTTTGCAATAGCTGCTAAACCACTTGCTAAGTCTGCCTTCCAATTAAATTTTTTTGGTGTTAAGTAGATGATAACATCTCTATGCAGAGTTCTTTAATAAGACAATATTGAATGACCTAATAATGAGTATTCAGAAGGCTCTTCCGAAGCAACGTAGTTCTAGAATATTACACTTGGGGAGCCAACCTGTACTGCTTCTCTCAGTCAAACAAAAATAACACTTAGTAAAGGATTTAAAGGTACATAAGGAAAAATATATTTACTTGGAGTTACTGAGAAAAGATAAACTCCTCTCTATTTTACTTGAGTTATCTTTGAGATCAAGGAGTTACAGGCGTAAACAGAGGAAAGAACACAAATCAAAGTTAGTCCAGAAGCTTTTAACCACATTTCAGTTTTGAAGTGACACCTATAATTTAAAATTTTATAACAAACATGTTAGCAACCATGGCATCTGGCAATGTCTGACACCAGTGCCAAAAAAAAATGGCTAAAACAGGAAAGAATTTTGGGCTTTATATGCAAAATCAGCTTTTGCTATGAATAGTCTTCAGGCTGATCAGCTTCCAGTTAGACTTCCAAGCCTGATCCATGTGACAGATCTGTTCATGGAGGGTGAAGCAGTACTGGAACTGACCTCTGACTACGTGTTCCTTCCAAAGCTACACCTTCCTTAAGTTATATCATGCTTGCTTAGCCTCAACTCTGATTCAGACCCTTCTAAAACAGTGGACTTTAACTCAGATAAGAATGCAATCTCAGCTACTGAATTTTATATGGCTGATATCTTATGTAGACATATCCTGCTGTGATGAAAAAAAATTAGCAGCTCTATGTACCTTATCCAAACAGAAGCTGAAATTTCATTTATATTGTAGCCACTGCATTGTTTGGTTTACAGAATATAAATGTGATACTTTTAAAATGTGAGCAAAAAGGACAACTAAAATTTTGCTTGTCATCCAGATTCCTAAAAAAACAACTTCTAAACACTACATTTTAGCATGAAGCAGATCTCCACTCCCCAAGTTCTGAGCTATGACTAGAAGTCCCTTTTTAATGCCAGATTTGCTATGGCATATCACAAAATCCTTTAGCGATGCTTTACTGGCAATGTAGCTGGTAAAATTCAGTAAATAAAAACAGTCTAAGTGTCTTTTTACCTTTTTCCTTCAAAGCAAAATCTTGTACTGGATTTTCTGGAGGAATGTTTCCATTTAGTATGACACTGCTATTTCTCTGAAAAGAAAGCAAAAAGTGACCAAAAATGCTAATGTCATCAGATAGCAATGGCAGCGATACCCTTTGAAATGATGAGTTCAGCAGAATAAGCCTAAAATCCATTGTAATCTTTGTTTGACGCTCAATGTGGATGCTACTAATTTCCCACCTGCACCTGAAGTGTGTACAGAGTATAAAAAGAAACTTTTGCTCTTTTTATACTGTGTGTTCTCTCAGTTTCACACAAATTTGGTTGAATGCTCCATGCTATCCTGCTATCTCTATCCTGCAAAATCTCCCCACAGTGTAGTAGCATGGTTCAGGGTCTGTTGTTTTTCAAGTGATCAGAAATCTCTCACCCAGAAGAAGAGTCCCAAAGCACAGAGAAGTGCAGAATGTGAGAAGAAGCCCCTTGAGTTATCTCCTAGTTTTATCTTTTCTTGCTTAGGTCCTCTAAACTCATTAAGTTCTACAGGACAGAGATAAATGCAGGACATAGGATCCATCAGAGTCCTCTCTACCCTTCCCACCCATTAGTTTGTATAATAGGTGGCTACATCTAGGTCCTTGTGAAAGTATTTTTACCCTTTTTTGGCCCCGGTCTCGTTTGTGGATTTTATTGAGCTTCTTGGAATGGTTTATTCCTAGTTTTGTACTCTTGAAAGATTCTAAGCGCTTCCTCATTGTCCTATGGAAAATCTCCTTGTCTTGTTTGTCATCTTCACTGTGCATGATCTCATGTCGACTGTACAGGTGTTTGTGCTGTGGCCAGGAAGGGAAGACAATATTCATTTACTGAGAAATACAGGTGAAAGCCCTGAATCAATGCATTCAATCAGTGTCACAATAGTGTAAACAACTCCATAAGAAAGAGTGAACTAAAGATTAGCCTGAAGGCATTAATGAAATTCCCATTTTTCTTTTTTCTTCATGAAACAAGTCCAGGATTTTTAAGTGTGTAAGAGTGGACTGTCATTCAAAGTAAGCTTCTCCCCTCTAAGTGTCTGAATCCCTTCAGTTGATGCACTTCATTAAATCATGATCAGAACTTTTTCTGGACTCATTTCTGCATACCACTGGCCCCAGTGATTTCAAAGGCACTAGTTATTTTAAAATGCCATGTTCTTAAATGAGAAATCACACAAAGAGCCTATCTTCCTCAAGGGTGCAGATTTTGCAGTGGGTTCTCTCCTTTTGAGTGTCACTCGCAAGTTTTGGTTCCTATTTCCTCTTAGTTTTAGATTGGAAAAGAGTCCAATGCTAGCCTCTGGCTCTCACCTCCTGCCTGGGTTTATACAGGTACTGCTGTAAGGTGTGATGAGCGAGGGTGTCCTCTGTGTCCCGTATACTTTTCCTTCTCTGCTCTAAAGCTTGCATGTCAAGGCAAACTGGTCCAGCTTTTTCTCTCCTGAAGAAAAACACAAACAGCAGTTTTTAAAATCAGTAATTGCTGAAAAGGAAGAAAAAACAGGAAGACGAGGAATGAAAATGAAAAAACAAGAAGAAGATAAAAAAAAAAAAAAAGGAAGAGTAAGAACTGGCTAAATGAAAATGAGTAAAAGCCTAATGGGAAATGTGAGAAGACCATTGGTTTTTGTCTTTCAGGGGAATGTGGCATTAATTAATTTCACAGTTCACATGACATATGGTCTGTTCAATAACAGATTGATTGAAAAAGTTAAGGAAGGGGCACTTTTTTTCCTTGCCTCTCTCTTTACGTTTTCGGGAGCAAACACAAAAATAATATCTAGCCCTATATATAACAGTTGGTGAACCAAAGGCAAATGAAATAACTCTAATGTGGATGTCTGCTTTATCTTACCAGCCTTTACCGAAAAAAAAACTGTGTGCAAAATATGACATTATAAATCCATATATACCCATTTTCTGTGGGAGAAAATATTAATTAAATTTCAAAAAATATTGTGACTGAAACCCCTGTAATTTGCATTTTTCAATTTTTTTAGCAGTGTTTCAATTTCCTCTCATACACCACCCCATCAGTCCACATTACTTACAATAAATAAGAGACAGAGCTTTCCACAGCGCTTGGGAGTGGAGTGCTGAAATCCACATTTACCATGTTGTCTGTACTTGGAGAACGTATAAATGCCAGTGAACCTCTACGTTCTCCCTGGTCAGGGAAAGAAACAAGACATATTACAGCTGTAAAAACCTAGGACAAAATGCATATCAGAATACAGGTAATTTGTGAGATTGTATTTATGCAAATGGAAAAAGAAGCATGGGAGGAGTTATATTTAAGTAACAAATAAAAACCATTTTTAGATTTTATGGTTTCTTTACGTTGAGTGACATTATTCCAACAAACAAAGCAAAGATAAAATCTACTCCAGTCTTAGAAATTGCTTTTGAAGAAGTGAATGATTTCCTGTGCCTCAATAGATTTGCAATTTTACTTTGTACAATGCTGCAAGCCAAGAGCATAGGAACATACATAAAGTTGTTTATGTTTCAACACATTATTAGTAGCATTTTCAAAGAAAAAACCTTAAGTTTTCTGTTCTCTACTAGACTGGAAGCAGCAAATATTAAGTGGTGATAGAAGCCTACAAGTCTATTAAAAAGAGGTTATGGCATGACAAGATGAGATTTTCTTTCAGTTTTAAAATTGGTGTCATTGAAGTGAACTGCTGGAAAAGCTCAGTTTTATGTCTTAATACTTTTCCCTACACCTTAAGTAATCTCTTGCTTAGCTAATAGGTATCTGTATCATTGTGGTTACACAGGCTGAAAACATCTATGGTTTTGAATCAGTGGAGTGAAATCACATAGCAGGTCTCTAGATTTTAAGCAGTAATAATCAAGAAAAATCACCTCCCTTGCAGAACAGAGATTTTATCTAAATTTCTCCATTTTTAACTGTACTGTGTTCCCTTTACATTTTGATATTCATGGAGCAAACCAAAAACATGTTTTCTTTTGATGTGGTAACCCATATACATATCACAGCAGTGAGTTACCAATGGCATTAAGAAATACACTGTGGCCTCTGCAGGCAGAAAACTTGAGGTTAATACAATTAAATTCTGGGAGAACATTGTCCCATCCATTTTCTGAAGTGAATCTGACTTTCTTTTCAAATCAAGTTTAATGTTTCATACATACATCACACCATATCAGCAGTGAAGGTATTTTAGCCAGAACAAGTTATCAACCATGAGTATTTTAAGTCACTCGCCTTCAGTTAATCTGGGCTATTTTCATTTTTCTTGGCTTAGGTTCTCCCCTCTCAACTGTAAGGATATACTTAAATAGAGACTGAACTCTCTCAATTCTTATTTATTATACAGATGCACCACAGCAGCAGGTTTGAACAAAGAAAAAGATATAAAATAATTTTTAAGCTTCTCAGTTTCTTGCAAGTAAGAAGAGAGTGAGTAGCTGGGGGAGGAAGGTCTTTACTTGTCCTGGAAGAAATAGCTTCAATTTCAATGTCAGCTTGTAATTCATAGATATTTAGTTCAAATATATATTTGCAAAGTGAAGTTTTCTTTTAATACATTCTTTTGATACATTGCTTTAACAATTTTTTAGTTGTTAAAGCAATGTATCATTGAAGAAAATATTAAAGTGAGAAAGGTGAAATTACTTTAGGATTCACAACTCATAATTAATTTCTACTGGAAGAAAATATGTTGTAAAACTTGTAGAACTTGGAGAATTTTCAATTTCTTTTTCTACTTAGATCAGTAGACATTTGCCCAACAGAATTTATCTGCAAGAAACAATACACACAAATAGGATTTGGACTAAGGTAACAAAAACCAGTTCCCTTGTGTTTCATCTCCTAAAAAATTATTAAACTAACTTTTAGAAATTTGTCTTTACTATATGGAATCAAAGACATTACTGGATAAAAATTCTGACTCTAAATCTGCATGTATTAGTGATCTATAAAGGCCTTCACATCTGTTTCTTAAAGATAAGAAACACTGTAATGAATCTACTGAACAGATTCTGCAATGAATCTGAACATGAGTTTCATGGTCATCCACCTTAAAGTCATTATCCAGCTTTCTTCCTCTGAGGTGTGACCCAGAAAGAATCACAAGAAAGAAAATTAGTTCTTGAGTTCAGATGGTCTGAAACCTATATGGATAATTTTCAAAATCTCAAAAGGAAGAATTTGCTTGTCTTGTTGAACTACTCTCCATCTTCCATACTAACATAATTTCTGAATTTCAACTTGTTTTCCGAATTCAATCTCCTAAATGATATGTTTCATTTGAAGAAGACTGCCTGGCTGTAGCTCATTGAAAAAAAAGAAGCTTAGCAGTACAAGTAGTATCAATGATAGTAATAGTTTAATAGTTTTTATTTAAATTAAAGAAATTAACTGATATATCACCTAACTGTGAAAGTTAATTCAATTGGAGATTATGAGTATGGATAGATTATAATTTCAAAGACCACTTTTGAAGATATTCCATTTAAAACTATCCTTGACACTTCATCAGTACTGCACATTCATGGCTGTTTGAACTGAGGTGACTAGTTTCATACTGATGATTAGGAACACTTACACAAGTGGGCAACATTGCTGCACTACTCCTGCAGAAAGTCAGAAACTTTCTTCAAATCTCCTTTAAAAACTTCTCCTGTTGCAAGTCTTAAGTTTCCCAGTTTCACAACTCTTTGATTGCAATTGATATTTGTAGTATATTTTACCCTAATTACTGAATCCTGGGGGTTATGATTCCATTGAATAAAGTTACTCTTTTCTTTTTTTTTTTTTTTTCTTTTGTGTTACAGTGATCTGGCAGATTGAGATTAGCAGTCCCACACTTTGGCCATACATGCACATCATTTGTGATGTGAGAAGTGAGTCCTGTCAACCCTGTTGATGCATTTAGAAAGACAACAACTCTCCAGAATTACAGTATTTTTTTCATGTAATGAATATAAAAACAAAGATATTCAGTAAAATGCCACAGAAACATACATTGAAGTAAGTACAATATACTAGCATTTGGTGATCAGGCGCAATATTGAGAACTACAGTCTCTAAAAGCAGCAATACTGACACTCAAAACACATTAAAAAAATAAATATCCATCTCAGCAGAGCTGAGATGGAAATCGTTTTCCTTTAGGCATCTCCTGCAATAGATCAACTTTTGGTTATAGTACAAATTTAAAAAAAACAAATTCCAAGTGACGCTATAATATGTCAACAAGTGTTCATAAGTACCTCAGCCACATAGCTAATTGCATCCTTCAAGTTGAGCTCATGGAAAACATTAAGGATTTGGTCCCTTGATTTTTGAGCAGACCTTCTCATCAGTATTTTTCTGAGGTATTTCCTATCAAAATTGGACCACCTGATAATTTAAACAAACTGTGTTAATGGCAACAAGCAATTTTAGTTTCAAAGTATTTTTAATTTAGTATAAATTATATTTTTTTAGCTAAACACTTTGAGAAAAAGGGTGAACAGTGGAATGTGAGGGATTTGTGTCTTGAAGCTCTTCAATTAATGTGTAAAGAAAGTTAAGGAAAAGCCTGCTACAGACTTATGCAGCTGTCACAAAGCATTTAATCAGTTCACTTACCCAACACTACTACAAGAGTGCTATGATTACAGTATCCCATTTCAGAGTCAGTAACACATTTTATATCTTGGGATATTATGCTACCTTATTGTTCTACTTCTGATTATGTTTAATTTTCTTCCCTTGTTGAGAAAGTAATCTGCTTTTTCCCAGGTGTATTGTAAGACAACCAGACCAGAAAATCAGTTCAGAATGACAGTGCCCTTCCAGAAGCTCTACCAGAGGCCCTTACTCATGCCACTGATGTGCTCTGCTCTGGGGATAGTAGCCATGTGTATTTGCAACTATTTACACTTCCAAGATTGTCTGGTAGTAGAATATCTGCCCTGTCATGTTTAGGGTCCAAAAGATTAAAGGCTGTTGTACTTTCTTCTAGCTTCCTCAACATTGCATTGAAAGGGCATGAGGCAACTTTGGAGACTACTGCTCAGAATTACTCTATCCATCTTGCCCAATGGCCATTTGGAGTTTACAGCTTTTGATTCAGATTGCTTAAACCATTTTTTGTTAAATATTATTCACATAATTGATAACTATTCCTCTTCTCTGGCCAGAACATCTGACCTAAAGGCTCTAATTCAGGTTTCCACAACTGGTGAGGATGCTAGGGGTTGCCATTTCTTTATGGAAGCAGCACTCTCATGTACATAAGAGGCCAAAAGGCAGGCTTAAGATGGTCACATTCGTCATCAAGCTACATACTCAACCATTAATCTACATTAAGCTATTCCTTCTGTTCTTACTCAAGGGGATTGCTTTCTGACATGCAAAAGGTCACATGCTAATCTGCCACTTTAAAAATATAGCTTTATCTTTGAGGCAATATATCAAAACTGGAGACATATTTGCCTATATTATATATAGCCTACTGAAATTTATTCCCAAAAAGTAAACTACAAACTTAGACCAAAATAAAGATGATTTTCTCTCTGTAGTGCCTCATTAAATTTTTTTATTGCATAAACAAATGAAGAGCAAAAGAAAAAGGAGAATTTCTCTATAACTGGATGCAGGTGAGAAATTCTCTTTTAGTTCCAGTACAAGCTAGCTTCAGCCTAAGAATTTTATTGTTTTGCATGATAATGTTAAACCTAAGCTAATAGATTCAGCTTCTCAGAAAGCATTAGTGCTCTGCAGAAAGCTAACACAACCACATAGCTTTTGGATTGGAATTGGCATGTTGACTCAGCAAGAGGTTAGCAGCTCAAAACTGTGACTGCACCTATTAAATGACCTGACTCCAGGGACAGAATGGCCTAACTTGAAATAACAGTCTTAAGGATTTCCAGATTTAATGCCCTTTTTTCCACTTTTATTCATCCAGGTATGGAAGCGTGTCCATCACAAGGGTAAATCTTCGCATGTATTTTAAAGGAAATGGTCTTTCAGCTGAGTAATTCTGCTTCTCTCTAGATGAATCAACTATAAACAGAGGAGATGGTTCACTATTGGTTTCAGACTAATAGGCTGAAACTGTCAGAGCAATTTCAGAGCACCCTCTGCCATAACTTTCACAGGTGTTGAACACATCCTTGTAGAGATAGGATAAACAGCTAGCACAGTTGTAGCTGAGCTTTTTAGTGCCTCCACACATAAATAGTGTTCATGAAATGTAGTAGTACAAAGAAAGACCAACATTAACATTCTAGGTGAAAACTTCTGCAAAGAGTCAGTTCTCTAATCTTGAGAGAATGAACCCTGTATGTGGACTGAGGCACCTACAAAGGCATAACCTGAAATGTGGAAGAGAAAGGAAAGATTTTAGTTGTAAGGGGACAAAAATACACTGTTTTGACTTTTGCTATATTTCCAGTATTTTCAGTATGCTGCCTCTTTAACATTTAGCATCCTTGCTTTCGCTAAGCTCACAGGCTTAAAAAGTTATAATGTACAGGTAATATTTCCCAGCAGTATTTCCAGATTCCAAATCGGTTACTACTTACTTGTCTCTCAGATAATGATGCCCTATTTGTCCAGAAATGTCCTCTATAGCAGAAAGAATGTGATCAAAGGCCTAGGAAAGTGAGAGTGGAATTAATATCTTTACAGAAATAAAAACGCATAATTAGAAAATATCTCTATTTATTTCAAGTTGTACCAGGTGACTATGCAGAATAATTTTATGACTGTTATAAAACTTTTTCCCCATTTAGAGAAGTACTAACTACTGTAAGCTTTTCTTCAAAGGTCCTAAACTTTCTAACCAGTTCTTCATAAATTTACTAAGTATTCTTGAATTACAGGGGTCTCAACGAGAAGGTACTTAAACCCCCATTTTAACATTCAATTTTAAAACTTTTATGGACTCATTTTACCATCTCCATTTCTGCCCTATTAAGTACATCTGCCACTATTAGTGTAGGCGATTATTTCAGTTGAGCAGTTTCCACAGTAATTCTTTTTAGATGTTTCAGGAGTTGATATTCCTCTCAGAGTAGAAGTAGGCAATATTCTTTTAATATCCAGGGCAAAATTTCGTACTGAGTATATTATCTGGCTGATAGAAATCTGGAGGCTTAAAACTCTTGAGTCAAACAAAGGCAGCTGCAGGTACAATTTGGCCTTTTTCTGTGTATTGTTATAACATTTCACTCCGAACATTGGAATGATTACTGCAGAATTATACAGGTGCTAGGTTTGGAACAGCAGGACTGACATTTGGCACTGGTGAGGCTGTATCTGTAGTCCTGTGTCCAGTTCTGGGCCCCTCACTTCAGAAAGGACATTGAGGTGCTGGAGCATGTCCAGAGAAGGGCAACAAAGCTGGGGAAAGGTCTGGGACATAAGTCCTGTGGGGAGCAGCCGGGGGAGATGAGGTTGTTAAACCTGGAGAAAAGGAGGCTCACTCTCTAAAACTACCTGGAAGGATGTTGTAGGCAGGAGGGTGTTGGTCTCTTCTGCCATGTTTCAAGTGAAAGGACAAGAGGAAATGGCCCTCAGTTGTGCCAGGGGAAGTTCAGATTAGATTTCAGAAAAAAAAGTTTTCCCTGATACAGTGGTAAGCACTGGAATAATTTGCCCAGGGAGGTGGTGGAGTCACTGTCTCTGGAAGTGTTCAAGAGCTGTCTGGGTGTGGTACTGGGGGATATGATTTAGAGGTGACTATGGTGGTAATGTGTTGATGGTTGGACGGGATGTTCTTGAAGATCTCTTCCAACCTTGATGATTCTGTGATGTCTTATAGTCTCCCATCCTTTAACCTATATTTATATTGAAAAGTTATGTTTTCTTTTACTTAAAGAAAACTTTAAAATGTGGTGTGAAAGTCAATTGGAAGAGTTTGTGTTTCAAAATATTCTAAAAGGGTAAAGAAATCCTGGGACACAACATTCACTCTGAATTAAAACTGTTGCCATTAGTCTGGAATTTCAGTATATAATTATTCTGTACTGGACAGCAGAGTATTTTTCTATGTAATATGCAAACAAAATAGCCTGCTTTCATACCTTTTCCAAAAATTAAACTTTTGAGAAGGAAAAATAATTTTTTTTTGGACATGCTTTGCCCTAGCAATTATCAATCATTCTCCTCTTTTAGATGAAGAGAAAGAAACATATTCCATCTGTGCTGTTTCCCAAGTACTCCCAGCCCCATTGAATTATCAAGTGAAAGACCAGAACTTTCATATTAATATCCTTTCACAGGATTTAACCATAGAGAAACAGCAATGTACAAATAAGTTTTGAAATGTTTGAAGGATTTTTTTTTTTGGTATTTGACAACCCACTCCCTTACCAAAAAAGATATTTTTAATAACATTTTTTTTTTCTCATAAGGTGTTAAGGTGCTCTGTAAAAATGAAAAAGATACCATGAGGTCTTTTTTAAACATCTTACTCTGCCATGAAGTTTCTCATTCAGTTTTGGTTCTCTGTGTTCAGTTTTCTTCACTTTCAGCCACTGTACCAAAGGTTTGATAGTCAGTCCCTAAGGATTGAAACATGACAATAAATGCTTGGAAGTCCTCTTAGACTTTCCTCCAGCTAGTTAAACAGAAATAAAGCACATATGCGTTTTATTTGGTGGTTCTCATACTTTCTTAGTTGATTTCTATTCCTTCTAGAAGATAAAATAATACAGTACCCTTAGTTCCTATTACAAAGATTTGAAAAGACAACAGTGGAAAAATATATCATCTATAAGAAAAATATGCTAGTAGAAGTGTTTCCTATGCCACTGAATGTGGTCTTTTCTCCACAAATCAGGAGTTTGTGAACACAAGTAAATTTTCTGAAATACACTTCAAAATATATTGTAAGCTGCTATCTACTGACTTATTTTCATTTAAATTACTTTTTTTCATCCAGAAAGTACTATTTTGTTTGGATGTTAAATAGTTTCTTGTCCCACTGCTTGCTACTGTATTTTAAAACAAGGGCTGAGGCTCAGCTAGATCAGCTTAATGATTGTATCTGCCCATTAAAAGCACTGTTCCCTATAGTTATTCACATGAGGTGAAGGATGTTTAATCAGATATTAACTTGGTACTATTAATACCAAGCAGGCAAGACTGAACAATTTTTAGCACAGAGGAAATTGTGTTTTGCCCCATGTGGTCCCACATCAAAACATAAAATAGGATCTTTGTTACTAAAATTACAACTTCAATTATGTTTTCAGTTCAGTGAAACAATATGCTACCTTCAGCTGAGAACTGCCTTAAGCATTCAGTACATTTGGGGGACTCCTTCTCCTTGCAAGAAGCATGTTTAAGAAGTTAAATTACCTGGAATATAACAGTAAAAAACACAACAATGATAGTTGTGCTGACAAACAGCTTTCTGTCTTTCACTTTATCCCCATCCAGAAGTGCAACAAGAGCAAAAGCAACTGCTCCTCGTAGCCCACCATAGGACATCACCACTTGGTCTATTATCTCCAGCTGGACGGTTCTGTAGCGGTTAAGAATCCACGTCTGTATAACCACGCCTGTAACAAACAAATTTCAGCATGTCTAGAAATACCCTTATGGAACGTCAATATCCCAGCTGTGAGTAACAGAAATGGTGCCACCAGACTGCCTTTATAACAATCTTCACCATCTAATTCCCCCTCTTATCACTGTGTTGTCCACTTAGTGCCTTCTCATTACATCCAGCCTAAGGAATAAGGTGAACATGCTTCTGTGAGCCAGCAGCTAGCTCTTCTGAGAGTGCTGCCCTCTGGCACAGGCACTCCAGGGAAAGCTCTGACATGTGCTGGCCTTTAGAAATTCAATTTTAGGTTTTCTAGCAGTGTAACCAATGATATGCACAGGGTCAGTTAACAGAAACAGGTTAAAGCAGCACTGATTTACGGAGTAGGTGTCATACCGTTTGCAAGTCACTGAAAATTACATTTTGTAAGACAAGTCATAGTCTTATGAAGGGTTGTTTAGTTATGCTAACACTGTCTCCACACCTACAGGTGAGATGCTGCCTGCTGCAGGAGACCTAAGGCTCAAGCTATCTCAGTGTATCCCAGAACTCCCTCCATACATAGGGAAAACAGCTTCACCACTCCTGTGATTGGCATGGCATGTGATTCCCACTGCAGCAGGCCAGGGCTGTTAACCAGTGCAAAACAGTTTCTTCTCTTTTTAGAGAACTTTGAACTTGTGCCAAGAGAAGTGTCTTGTCACTGTAAGGAGGGCCTCCGGAGGAGGGGACCTTGGAAATTCTGCCAATCTGACTCCTCCAGGCAATGAGAACTGCAATTATGTAAGGCCCAATATCATCCAGTATTTAATAATTTGTCAATGTCCAAGATCAATTACTTTAGTGGGTGCTTATTGTTATTGCTGAATATTTACTATTTACTTATCATCACATCTGTTACAGGATTGTTAACCACTCATTTGACGAATACAAAAAGTGTCAAAGACCCAGAAAACTCTTTTAAAACACCTCAGGCACATTTGCAGTTACTGAGAGGCAGCTAAACGAACAATACTTGCAGAATATTTAGAAAAGGAGGGCAAGGAGGTAGGCACTTCTTTCAGCTCTGGAGCTTCTAGAGAGAATAAGAGCACAGAATCTAGGAAAATCACCAGCTAGATGGATGTGTGACCTGTCATTTGAATTTAAGTCAAGGCAAACAGGCAAATAAGCTGGTTTAATTTTTCACAGGCGTAAGTACATACACCAAATTGCCATGTGTATTACTCTCTACAAGTATTTCATTCTACATCTCTTTTGGGATTTTAGCAAAATTACAGCAGAACTATGTAGATGGGCAAATCATCATTGGTATTTTGAAATGTTTGCAAACTTATATAAACCCAGTAAATTGACAGTAGGTAATCTCTACCTACCGCAGCCTTATTTATTCAGTTTTTCATCAGTCCCTGAGAATTATTTCTTAAGCCAGAGAACCTGCAATGTTATTATGTATGGTCTGATATCACTGTGTGCCCAAAACCTGAAGTCAACCATAACATTAGTTTAAGACAATCTCTTTAGTGCCAAATTGAAAGAGCTGGAGGAAAGATATGGTTGACAAGAGTCACATCTTTTGTTAGGCTGCAAATTAAAGAACAAAGTCCATTTTACTGGGAGATTTTGCCAGTACCATTTGCTGAGTCAACAAAGGTTAGCCACTGAATGATTCGTGTTAACTGCTGGGCTACTCATGTTCTCAAACATCATCAGAAATTAAATCCTGCTATATTTTCAGTGTATGACAGAACTTACTGTAGAGCTTACTCTACTACTCTAATCCAATTCCAACAATAAATTCAACTAAAATAAATGGAATGTTTTAAAAGGAGCAAAGCTAGAACTCCAAATATTTTTTGGGGAGAGGGCTAAAGAATATGTGATTGCATCAGCAGTACAATGCAAGAACAGGAAGGTCACTCTCTTACCAATAACTCTATATACTGAGATGAAGACCAGAGTCAACAGAATAAAAGCCGTATTCCAAGTCCAGATATCTGGATCCACAGCTGAAATACCCAGGAACATGAAGATAATAGTTTCTGCTCCACTGGCTAGCATTTTCATAGTATATCTTACAGTTGTAGAAGACTGTTCAGATATGTTAGCTTTGACATATTTCTGACAGCAAATGCCACAGAAGGTTATCCTAGAAAAAGAAGCAATTGTTCAGAAAATATGTGTTGCAATATTTAATATTATTTCCATCTGTCTGTCACATAGTGATAAAAACCCACTATTAATTCCTAAGAAAAGATATATTCATGAACACTTGTGGAGTCTACCCTTGGTAAAAAGCATATCACAAACACACATGCTGATGTAACCTCAAGTGGCCTGAAGACAGCACATATTAGAACATAATAGAATGCAATTCTCTTCAGATTACCATACTGCTTTCAATGCAAATTTCTAAACCTTGTTTACATTAGATATAATCTTAAACTAATGATCTTTTTGCAGAAAGATTTTCAGAACTTGAATACACTTACTATATCATCTACAAACATGACAAAACTGAGAAGAAAGGCATGCTGGGAATCAATGGAGACTAAGAAAAGAAAGACCACAGAAGTACTCAAGCCAAAACAGGCAACATTTAGGCAAATCTTAATGTCCAGCCAAGACAGAGAGAGAGGACATAGTGACATTTACACAGTGGCTTAGAAAAATATTGCTTTAGTCTCAAGTTATCAGGAAAGATCTCAGCACAAATGGACAACTGTTAAGTCTGAAATATCATTAATAACAGAGAGGAAAGAGTCATGTCTGTATTTTGCAAAAGAGTTCTTGTGTTTTGCTCAGCAGATACTGAAAAACTTGCATTCCTTTTTAAGGCTCAATGACAGGATTGGCAAATTATAATCTAGTGCAGTGTGAACATAGTATTATCCAGCATAAACTTAATGTCATATTCTACAGTTGTCCCATATAATTTAGGTTTTTTCCTTTCAACGTTTTAAAAACCATATTCCCTTCTCATCCCCTTCATAGGCAGTAATAAAAAGAGACTTACGCTAAGATGGCAGAAAGAGAAAGCATCTCTGCTGTGAGGTAGGACAGGTAGGAAATGATAAACACAAATCCGGGTTCAATGATCCTCACGTGCTTGGTGAAACGACTGACCAATGAGAGCAGGAATGCAAAGATAATACCAACCAGTGTCCCACCAAGGCTCACCACAAAGAATGACACTGAAAAACAAAACACCTAACACAACTTAAACCATAGAAATAGAATGGTTTGAACTAGTTCTCTTCCAGAGACAGGACAGCAAATGACCAGTAAATCACAGAAAAATTTGGAGGACATGTCAAATTCATTTCTAGGCTCAAGGCTTTTGAGCACTTGGTACATGAATGTAGAATTCTGTAGAAAAACAAGGCTACTTCTGTTAAGCCTCACCATTTTACTTTTATTTAAACCCACTGCATTTCTATATACTATTTTTTCCATGTTCTGTAAACAATTGTTTTTTACAAAAATATATTGTAGAATATGACAAAGTCACTATCAAAACATTTATTCATAAGATAATTCAATTTTGTTTCATGTAATGCTTGGAATGGGAAATAGTGACTCATTTTTCAGGGAAAATTTCTTGATAGTTACTGGCAAACATTGCTTGATGGTGATCAGTGATAGGGAGCGGCAATGCCTGTATGCAGTATGGACTTTCCTGGAATGCAGGGAGAGCATAGGCTGAAATCTGGGAAACACTATTAAATACAAAGAAAAGCTGTATATCTGTCAGGTTTCATGTTCTCAACAACTGAACTCCGCATCAGTCTCCTCAAAAGAAAACAGATCTGATTAAGTTTCCCAAATATTCAGGAATGTTTATTTATTTATTTTCTTAAGACATTTGCCTATGCCATAATATGCCATAAGAGTGTGTGAATATGAGTAATAATGAAAAGGGCTGAAAAATAAGTTACCAATAGCATAATAGTAATATTTTGTTTAAAGTACTGCATATATACACCAATTGTGTGATACAGAATTCATTTCTACGCACCTATGCCTTTGAGACATTCAATCCCCGTCACATTTGTTTCACCTATCGCAACAAAAGAGTCAAACACATTGTACAGCACCTGGAAAGAAAAGTAGACTAATTTAATAATTGCTCCTGAATTGAGCCTATTAAAATAATCTCCATAGGAGCCTCAACATTATGAAGCCTGAAACTGAGTTTGACTGAAGGAAATCCTGTCTCGAAGAAGAATTTTATATTTTCTCAAAATAAAAGAAATGCAGTAGGCCAAGAAAAAACAAATTTTTTAAAATTAAAAAATAACACCTCACAGCAATACATTTCTCCCTTCAATATGTCCCCTATGAATAAGAAGCATTGTTACATGTAGATGTATTTTCTAAAGTACTTCTCACTGTAAAATCCAGGTATTTGAAAGATTCATTTACTCACATGTATAAGATAAATAAGATATTTAATAAGACAATAATAAGATGCTAATAATAAGATACTGAATTGAAATATGATTAATAAGTTGAACAAAAAAGAGAATATAATGTTTGTGCTAAAACTTTTAAAATAATTGACTAACAGTGATTGAGCTGAAAGAAATGAATTCACCTTATCCATACCTGTGCCTAAGGAGGTTTATGAGTATCATTTTTGAGACATATCAATTTTATCTGTGCTTAGTTCCTCCAGTGGTGAATGAGGACTTTACTATGGCTTTCTCAGCTTTCCTTCTTGCAGCTAAACTTGATAATTCTTATCATGTTCACCCAGTCATGGGATACAGGTTACTTTACTTCTGTAACAGTAGTCTTTTACATATTTATGTTTAAAGAAAGCTATACCATCCACTTTCTTCTGTCTTCCAGTCTTTCATTTTTCAAAGTAGTAACTCCACTGTTTCAAATTTCCTCATAGGCTGTGCTTTCTACCTCTGGATCATACTTGCTCTTCTGTTTTTTGATCAATGAACAATCAAACTTTTTTTTATTTGTATACTGTTTGTGTTCATTTCACAGTAACAAAATCTCCTTTCCTTTTGAAAGCCAGTGATGTTGATACTTGAGTTCATCAGAGGTTTATTTTAATTTTGGCAATACCTCAGAAGTACTAATGATACCGATATCCAAGGGCAATTAGGTTTCTCTGGAAGCCATAATGTCATCTTCAAACTCATATTAACAGTTAGACTGCTGCCAATGAACTTGGAATGCTTTATCTCCTTGGCTGCAAAAAGTTAAGTCACTGAGCCTCATGAACATCTCTTACTCTCTCTTGCAGATAGGCAGGAGGAGGAACTGTAAATGATTCAGAAGCGAACTGAAGCTGCACAGCAACCTGGTTGCATAGCATCTTTCTGCCTTAGGACTTCCTGGTCCCTGACCACTAGTACTCCACTACAAAATTATTCAGGGAAAACTACAATTTTATTCAGGGGGAAAAAAATTGTGTGATAAGGTGTTTCAATCAAAATAAAAATCAGTAGAAGTCTGGGATTCTGCTACATCTATTAAAGCTTTTCTAAATTTAAAAAAATGTTTGCAAAAAAAAACATTAGAAACTTTCTAAAATGTCACACTTTTTTTTCCCAGATTGGCTCTTTGTTATATATGTGTTTGATAAACATCTGATCAAAGTAAAACTAAGGGAGCAGGAATAAACACTTTGGAGAGTATTCTCTCTCTCACTGGCTGAGGTATGCATATAAATGTATGTGCATTAAAAAATAAGAGCAAAGGAAGGTTTAAAATCCCTGGAACTGATTTCATTAAGTCATGAAAGCCCTACTTAAACAGCAAAGGAAAATAAAACATGCACCCTTGAAACTTCATTTGGAGTGTCTAACCCAGGACTGTGTGTTTTATGTCACTTACCATCTCCAAATAACTTTCCTGCTCAAATATCTGATATTTGTAAGCAAGACAGAAAACACCATGAGCTGCATTGCAGTAGCCCATGAGTAGATACACTTAGAGAGTACAGTGTTTCTTTAAAGGGGAAAATGCACTTCAGAAGAAATCCCCTTGAGTTACGTTGACTTTGGGATTTATAATTTACTTACCACAGTTACAGCATCATTCAGAAGTGATTCTCCAAAAACAATGATGAATAGAACTTCATTGACATGGACTTCTTCAAACACTGCCAGAACAGCTACAGGATCCACAGCAGCAATTAAGCTGCCAAAAAGGAGGAAGTCCAGCAGCCCAGACTGCAGTTCACCTTCAAAAACAAAGCAAACAAATTATAAGCAGAATAATCTCTGTATTATCATTAGCAATGATAGACTGGGATGTTACACATAATGCCAAATACTGGAAAATAGAGATGCCAAGGTATCAACTTGAAAGCATGTTACAGTGACTCTTTAAAAAGTTCTGCACTGAGTCATGTTTTATCCTGCAAGTTTTGTTGGATTCAGCGTTGACCCATGTGGATCAAAGTTACTTCTGGGAGCAGGACCAGTACTGCCCTGTTCTTGTTACAAGACAGTTCCAGATCGAAACCAGCTTTCTATTTGTGTGTGGCATGGTTTGTCTAACTTGACTGAATTACCCCAAGACAACTGAGAACTCACAAGATGTTAAGAGGACCATACCCCAGCACTTTTAAAGTAAATGTCCCAAAATATTTCATGTCACAGGTCAAATGAGTTTTGGTTACTAAGAACTGCTACAGTGGTGATTAACTGCACTCAGTACAACTGAACACCAATTGTGGCCTCCTTACTTACTGGTAGTTGTGGTTAAGCTACTTGTTCCCAAATTAGGATTCATGAGGCTGTTAAATCGTCTGCAAATAGACCATAAATATAGATGAAGGACCAAAATGTACCTCAACATATTTGTGTTGAGGTACATGTAGCCCCTAAGGAATTTTGGCAATGATTTCAAAAGTGTTGAAGGTACAAAACTCTGGTGACTGTGTAACCTAGTATTTTTTTTAACCTGCTTTTAGTTATTAATGTTATTTTGTTCAGTTATGCAAAGACACAAAGGCAAGCATTCACTCTCATTTTAAAAGTAGCAGAAAAAGAAAAGTAGCATAGCCACAAAAAATGCTTTGCTCAGCTTCCTAAATACCTAGCAAAATCTACCATCCTCATCAAATCAAAAGTGGAAACATAGTCATTGTTTGCTAGAGAAAAGATTTCTGAGCAGTAAAATTCCCCTTGCGTTCATCAATGGATGGAGGAAGCAAGGTTCATGAAGAAGTCACGTTGCCAAAAATTATTTAAGGAACAGCAAGGAAGGAACGGGTTGAGAATTCATCCATTAAAACACAATGCAGAGGCCCATGCCCAAAATTATCAGGCATGATTTCTACAGGTAAAGAATAAATTCATCTAATTAAATGGTTTTGAAACATGAGTCAGCCAATGACAGTCAGTAGCCATAGCCACAGAATCAATAGTGCCTGTAAAGTACTTCCAGAACAACATGGCTACCCCTCTAGAAAGAACACTGAAAAGTAATTTTTCAAATTCAAAATGGTTTGGGCTTAGAATGTAAATGAAATAGAAACCAGATTCCGAATAGTTTTGATACAAAATGTCATAGGCTTATTTACTCAAGAAAAGGATACTTGTATGGGCAGTCAGAGGCAGGAGTAAACAACATCCTGTTATATGTGACAATGCCCAATATTTCTGGTGGAGCTGCAGATGTATATATTCTCTTAGCTACTATCTGCCAATCAGAATATCTACAAGATTTCTGTACAGTTTGTAGAGATCTTGGTATGGCCCTGAAAACAGAAATTCATAGCTTGCACAGATGTATAACTACCTTATTTTTTCAAGAAGATAAATAGTCTTGTTCACACTTGGACTTATGGGGCTGTGAACAAGGACTGAGCCTATCAGTTTTAGTGTGCGAGTGGGGTTGAGGCAGTGACCTTACGTCTGTGCCAAAAATTCTGAAAACTGCCTTGAACCTAAATCTAAGCAATGGTTCCACCAAATGTTGTCCTCCTCAAGCAGGCTTAAGGAAGGAACAAGCCCAATGACAATAAATATCAGATATCAGGGTATAATAGAACATAAGGTTTGAAAATAAATTGGCTCACTGAGATTGCTTATCTTTTTTATGTGTTACCAATTATAATCATTGGTACATTCTTTGAAGACTTGCAAATCTAGTAAGCAAACATTTATGAGGAGATTAGGACACATCTATAAATTCTACAAAGCACTGCCAAGAGGCCTGTAGTTTCTAAATCAGTCTTTCATTTAGAGTAATAACAGCAGTTATTTTCAATTGGTACATGACCATGGCTTCCTCTAGCTTATCAGTGACACCTAAGATATGTTCACTGGGCCCAGTTTAAGACTTCCAGACACACTCAGCATATTGCAGCTATGACTCTAGATTGTACAGGAAAAACTGTTCTAAGAACTAGTCACAACCACAATACTGCAAGTGTTAATTCTCCAGTGGACAGTGAACAGTTCACTGCAATCAGCAATTATGTAATTCTTCCTATTCTGTGGAAGCAGACTGAATGGTTAACAATTAATGTGCTAATCTTTTTATTTCAGTTCCAAATAAGGATTTCTTCATCATTATCACCTTCTCCATTTTCCTCCTGCAAATTATTATATCTCAAGGGTATTGAATGCCAACAAAGAGCTGATTTTATGTTCATTTATGTAGGAAATCTATGCAATACATTTTGGATTATGCATTCTTATATTGATGGACAGTACTACAAGCCCACTAAATGTCAAAGCTAGAAGTCATTTGGTTTTAGTTTATCTTAGTTTGTAGCAGATTTACATTTTTACATTTTAATGATATTACTTCTATCATTATTCACTTCAACTGTAGAACAAATGGGATAGAAATAAATATGGAGCCATGGAGCTTCAACCAGAAGGTACTATGAACTCTTCTAGAAACTGAGCAACTCAGCGTTCTCCTATCTTCAGCAAGTAACAACATAAAGGTTTTTCAGAGTGTGGTGCTTAGATCTTGTTGACCTCTTGGAGGTTAACACAATTGATTTAGTAGATTAGTAAGTCTGTGTCATGTTGATATTTTACACTCCTACTCAGCTTTGCTGGAGAATGACATTGTTTGAATCAGGGACAGCCTTGTCTGGCCTTTTTCACAGCTGGAATTAGAACCCTCGTAGGTCTTCATGGCAAACACAGGTCCCCACAGTACACAAATAATGCTCTTTCTAAACATTAAAGTTTGCCAGACATGTCAATTTATCGTTCTCCTTATTTATTAACATCCCCATATTTATCTTGTAGAGCTTTAGCTGTGACCTGTGGTAGGGGCTGATTGCCCTGTGTAGATGTAAGCTCAGAGTTCTAGTATGCATTGTCACTAAAAGATTCTCATACTGATGAAGCAGAACATATAACTATCAAACCCAGCTTTTGCAGTTAGTCATGAGTTGTTTACAGATTGGGAGGAGAAGAATAATTTAAGTGAATTTTCCTGCTAAAATAGTTCTTTTGGGAAAAGAGTCAACTTTTCCATTTCACACGTTGTAAGGAAATCAATCCTTTCCATTTAATGACTTATAGCAACATATTTTTAAAGTAATTATCATACATTATATTTCCAAGAACAGTTTTTTTAAGAAAATATTTTGGTCCTATTTTTAAATTGTTCCAAGCATCTTGGATATTTAATAAAGAAATCCTTTTCCAATTTGCAGTAGAAATATCCCTGTCATACATTTTCTTTTTGAACATCTGATTTTAATTATAAACGTGATATTGTGGATTAAATATGTCGCTTAAAGCACAGTAAACCTCTTATCTACCAAAAAAATGTCAAAGATTTTTGCATCTGAGCTGTCTCCTCTGTATCTTCTTAAGAAAATATTACTGCTTCTAAAATAAGAGTTATAATAAGGTAGATATCTAAAATGTATCCATCATAGCTGTCTATATTACAAACATCTGCAATTATATAACATGAGTCTTAAATGAAAGTAGAGATATAATACTGCTGTTCTGTGCCTCCTCAATTATATAACATGAGTCTTAAATGAAAGTAGAGATATAATACTGCTGTTCTGTGCCTCCTCTAACAGCCCTGTGCCCTTACATCACAGTGTAATTAAGCCAAAGGTATCTTGGAATCACAGAATGGTTTGTGCTGGAAGGAACTTCTTACACCATCCAGTTCTGGGGCACCTTTCACTAGACCAGGTTGCTCAGAGCCTCATCCAACCTGGCCTTGAACACTGCCAGGGATGGCTCATCCACAGCTTTCCAGTGACCACAGTGACCACCCTCACTTTTTGGATTTGTGGTCTAGGAAATTGTGCGTCAGCCACCCTTTCAAGCCCCTTTGAACTGCTCCCATTAAAATGGCTTCCTTTTATTCTTTTTTATTAGTAAGACATCTGCTACTTCATTCTGTAAAACTTCTATATCTTGTTACAATTTCCAGACTCAGAAAATGCAAAAGAGATGTGTAGATGGGTCAGGCATATATATCCATTCAGTAGCCACTTAATATTGGATAACACTTACTATAAATAGCACTTAATTGCATGAATAATATTAAATACAGTAATTACATTCAATATTAAATAGCAGTAAAAATAACACATAATACTAAGGCTGACTTCAGGAAGACACTTTTATTTCAGAGTAACTTTTAAGGTTTCTATAACAGCAGAAAGAAACAAGCCCTTTATTGTGTATTTTTTCCAGATGTCCATTAGAGAAAGAATCCTGAGCTTTATCCTGAGAGTGTGCGCACACATTTGGAGCAGGACATCACAAGACACATGGCTTAAAGTAGTTTTTATACTTTTGTTAGGGAAGATTTTTCCCTAAAATGTCGTTTTAAAATTTGATAAAGATATCACAAATTGCTCCCATTAAAATAATTTTTTCTGCTAGAAAGAGTTGTTACATTGTAACTTATCACCCACCTAACAGTATATGCAATGGCATTCATAATTGTGTCTTCACAGATCAAACTCACCCATTATTCCGGTCAGATAGACACCATAGAGAGATAAACCAGTTGTGGCAGCATTCCAGACTGTCCCAATGACAGCATACAAAAGGATGGAGCCAAGATTTCCAAAAAACAATCTATTTGGCATAAAATATCCAGCATCCAAAACAATGGGGGGCAGCAAATAGAAGAAAAATACAGTTGGTGTCAGGGAGAAGGAGGCAAGGTGATCTGCTGCCCAAACAATGCCACCAAGGAAAAGACCAAGGACAATCAGCAGAGCACTTTCTGGAACCACCCGAGTGACTTTGTGGGACAAGTGGAAAACTGCAAGGAAACACAAAAACAGCGAGTCAGAAATGAAATGGAGGAACAATTTGAGCAACTAACGTTGTTAGCTGGCAATTTTGAATACACACAATCTTTTTGCTTTCACTGTCATTAGACGCAAAAGTGTGCATGGAATGTTTGGGAAACAGACACTTATAGAATAAAAAAAAAGGAGTCGATCTTCAGATTTTATCCAGCATATTTTAACTTATATGAAGCCAATATTCCATGACATTTATATCCTTCATTGAATTATCTTCTCTTAACTAGATCTGTTTAGGGAAAGATGATAGTCTGTGCAAAGCAGTAAGTGAAAGGCTGAAAAGCAATGGAGAAGTCCTGGAAATGTATGATACTATGGTTTATTTCTGTAACTAAAAATAAACATCCAGCCTCCTAATTATTATCTTTTAAAATTATCAGTTTATTAACAGGCTTATTGGAAGATATGATACGAAGGCTGCAAGAACTAGTTTCAAGACAACTCTTTTTAAATGTATAAATATTCTGATAATGTCACCTGCGGCAGGAAAAATTTGAAGCTTATGATGGGAGATCCCTTTTGAGCCTTTTCCTCAAGACATCCCTAATAAGGATTTCTTATAATTCAGAAGTTTTCTGAAGGAATTGAAGCTTTGGTGGTTCCTTCAAATATGTATTTGTGCTAAATGGTTCTGCAGTAGGCTGCTTTCTTTTGTATAAGGTGTCACAAAATTTGTATATTATAATAGTCTGTAAGACAAAGAATATATGGTGTCTATTACAGTAAAACATGTAACAGCATGGTGTGGTCAAACTGTATAAACTAGCCAATGATTAGAAGGAGGGAAAATTACTGAGCTTCATGAGCAAATCTAAAGAGACAGAGAGATGGCACAACCAAACAGAAAAAACAAACTGTTCAAGGTGACAGAAACACAACTAAGACTGCAAATACATGTGGCAACATATATTTATAGTGCATTTGATAAGTATCAGATAAAAAGAAAATAAAAAAGCAGAGAGAAGAACAGAGAGAAGTCAAGTCTACAAAGAAAGATGGAACATAGAATAGGAGGAAGAGGCAGAAGTGTTTGATAATAAGTAAGGACGAGTGGTTTAATTTACTTTCTTGGGATTTCTGTAAGCTTGTCCTTCAGTTTATCTTAAGTAATGATGTGCCTCAGATGGCCTGAACCCTGGTACTTTGTGAAACTGACCCAATAAATATGGCTTTACTTACATAGCTTTGTGTTGAAAATGTGAGTTACACTTCAGGAAAAAAATTTTAGCAAAAGCCACCAAGTTTCTCCTGGTTTGAACATCAACTGTGTTGAAGCTGTTACTATGCTAACACAATTTAGCTAAGAACTAGCTTGGACAAAAATCCATCATTATGAATTCCAGACTCTTAAGCCATAGTGGAAGAATCTTTCCAATGACCACGCAGAGATCTTAGACCAGGTTACTTTACTGAGAGAGCATTGTTTTTCTTCCCATCCAAGTATTTGTCCTTGTCAAACATTTACTAGTTACCTTTTAGAGTGTTTTAAGGGCCTCACTGCTAAACTGGCAGCTTTTGCCTTGGCTGCATCCACACAGGCACCATCCATCATTACAGCAGCCCCACAATAATGGGCTTCCTTAAGCTATAGAACCTTCATGGTCTCATCAGAATAGAAAACATAAAAGTGACCACAGCCTCCCTATGCCAGTAATGAGCATGAATGTAGATGTTCCTTAGTGTTTGCAGACAAGACTTGAAAACATGTTGGAACACAGCTAAAAAGTGGGATTAATACAAATGCAATCAGACATGAAAGCAAACTGCATTTAGTGAAGCTGACTAAACCATGCCAGATTTCTATGTCATTGGTGTCATGTAATGAAGAGATGAAAGACACTTCACAGAAACAAACACTGGTTTTTCTGTCAAGTTTCCTCTCTTTGTTATAAAATCCCTTGGGTTTACACTAGAAAAGAAGGAGAGAGAGGAAATTAAATGAAGAAAAATAAACTAGCTACTATTCCATGGATACAAATTGAGGCATTTAGCTTCTCAAAAGTCCTTCCCACTAGTCATTCTTGATTCCTTGAATTTCCAGTCAGTGAATTATCAACTAATTTATCACCTCACAGAGAGGGATTATCTCCTTATCCCTGAAAATGAATGTTGCTGAGCTAGTCTTACTAACCAAAGTCTGTTTTTCCTACTCTTACATTAGCAGATAAGCCATGACTACGAGAAGTTAAAGTTAAAAATTTAAAAGGAACCTGTGAAGACTTTTCAAAACTAGGCATTTGGAAAAAAAACAAAAACAATATCCAGCTAAAATTTCGTATTTTGTAGAATTCTCCCCTTTACAACCAAAACCAGTTTTGAATGCTGGGAAGCCAATCTGATTTTGGTTATAACATTGTCTCCTCCTAAAAGTTGCATTTTCCCAGTGAATCAGCTCTGTCTTATCTGTCTTGGTCCCCTTTAACTCCAATCCACTGACTCTCTGTGCCAGATTTTAATACTATCAGCAATAAATTCTTCTACTCTGTTATTTTAAGAATGCAGGCCATGGGCAGGAAAGTTATTGCATGAATGGGGTCTAGAGAAGCCTCTTTTCATTTTTGTATATGGCCCAAGCAAAATCTGAAAAATCAGACTGTATTTGGTTTAAGATAATTGCCTAGCTAACTCTTCAGGCAGATAGCATGCTATATGATTAACGGAAATATGTCTATAAGCATAGAAATAAATAAAAAGAAAATACCACAACTGATGAAATTCAATAAAATAGCTTTTGACTGAGATGCAATTGGAACTTAGATTAACGTTTCAGCTCATATTTGTACCTACACAGATTGATTTTTTTTTTCTGGCTATGTGTAAAAAATATATTTAATCAAGCTTGTACATTATGAGTAGTTATTCCATTTGTGGAATTTGATAGAGATAGGTTAATTCCAAATTCATTCCTTAATGTTTATTTTTGTAATTCATTATTCTGAAGCAACTTCTCTGATATATTCTGAGAGTATTACAAACTCACACAGTGATAGCACTTCTGTTTCATAAAGTTTGCCTTTACTTGTCTAAAAGAGATCCAAAAACTGTCCCAAAAAATAAATAGTGTCCCTATGACAAAGTAGAACTGGAAGCTTTAATTACACCTAAATGTCTAGCATGACTAGGTGTTTCACCTGACTGAGGAGGAAAATATAATCTGGTAAGGTTTGTAAACTCCTAATGGACAAAGAGTTTAGTTTGATTCTGATGTGAAAGAAGTTTCAGCTATCAGGAAGGAGTGCTGCTCAGATAAAGTGCTCTGTTACAGACCCAGAGATGAAATTGTCTACTTTCACCGCTGTTAATATATTTTAATGAGGGAAAGGGTAAAGGAAGAACACCTGTAGACAGTTCATGGCATAAAAGAAATAACTGTGCACAGGACAATTTTGTGATCAATAAATTTTAACATTTAACTTTTTAATATTTAGCATCTGGAATTCTTCTACCTATGTCTAGATACAGCATTAAAGAAAAAGTTAAACAACTGCCTCACTTCTAGTACATGCTACACCTGGTTTGAAAGTGAGTTGGACTGGCTACTGGGTAAACTGGGTTTAAATTCAAGCTGAGTGTCATCAAATTAGAAGCTTTCTACAAAATTAAGAAACAGTTGCACAGTATAAACATCCTGTGATTTTTTTTCAGATGCTTCCTTTGAGATCCAGGAAAAGGGTCTGTGGCATTTACGCTATCTGATGAGAACGACAAAACAAATTAGCAATCTGTGATGTGATGGCTGGAACCACTTTCTTTTGACACAAATAATAAAACATACTTAAAGAAGCAAATTGACATTTATTGCCTTTTATAAATGCATTAACTTAGATTAAATCCTTCAGTGGAATTTATAGCATTCAGTGAATTATCTCTTGCTTTCTAAGGCCATCTGTGACTGGTTTGGAAGATGTGATTCAACAGAATAAGCTTTTTCTCACTTAAAGAAATGAAGTCAGGAAGACTGGTTAAAAGAAAGAAAAAATTAATTTAAACAAAATAAAGAAGAGATACCGTACAATTCATCTTCAAGTTGTAATGTTTGTAGACACGTAAAAAATTTTCTGAAGTAGGGTTTTCACTTCTTTTTTTAAATTATCTCTAACAAAACCTATTTTTAATCAATACTGATTTTTTTCTTATCAAAGGAAATGTTTTAATTTAGCTAGAGCTAGGATATTTTTTGTATTATTGCCAGCCAAAATTAACAATTCAAGATAGATTTGCAACCTTTTGAAAATACACCACTGCAAAAACAAAAATCTAAAAGTACCTATTTAAAATACTGATAAATTTCAGGATTTATGCAGTCATTTCAAATGAATAATTACATTTCTATTAAATTTGATAGTGTAAATTCAAGTCTCTGAAAACAGTGAAATTATTTTTGCAGCTAGTATTACTGTTCCAGTGAATCACAAACCTACCACACGTGTACAGTACACTATGTGTCATCCAGAGAAATCAAGAACTGACCTATAATAGTGATGATAATTCTCTGATTATTTTTTTCCATGTATCTTAGGATAAAATCCAAGGACACATAAAATAATTCAGAAAATTAAAATATGATTAGCCTCTCATAGTTTCCATAGTTTCTGTGAAAGCATAGATATGAATCCACAAACATTTTCTAAGCTCCTCCTATCAGGGTTAGTGGCAGGCATGAGGTCTCCCACATGCATTTTTAGTAGTGGTTCAAATATGCACTGACACTCCCTTATTAGCCTGTTTTCCAGTTTTGACTTTTTATTTTCACTTATTAAGTTGAAGTTAACATACTTCATCAAGCCATGGGTGCTTCTAATTCGAGCTCCAAGACTTGATTCTCTGCAGCTGGTGAAAACCCTTGCCATTGACCAAAGTGAGAGCAAAACACAGCAAGCTCCTTAGCACTTCTTTACTTTTCAGAGATGCAAATAACTGGATCTCCAAGGCAGCACACAATAAGATTTTTCTTAATAGCACAAGAAACTTCTTAAGACATGGCATAATAAATCACACAGAAGAATATTCTGCCCAAAGAGAACTCTTCCCTCTAAATATCTTCCAGTAGTTGGAAACTGACCGGCAAGCATGAAATTTTTGTATCTTACCTTATGTACTTGTTCACATTCTCCTTAGCATTATAAAGGAATTCAATTCAAAAACTGTTAAATTCTACCATTTTTGCAATTTTTCAGTGGTGCCTTCTGCAGATATATGTTATTATTTAACACCAAACAAAAACAAAAACAAAAAACCCCCAAAAATATTTTAAAAACTCCTATAGCATACCTGGAGAAAAATCTGGTTTATCTTGCCTGTATAATAGCTTAAAGTATAGTCAAATACCAGTTTGTGACCTAAATTGTATCAACTCTAGCTGGTCATAATGTAGTTCAAAAGAATCCATTGCTATTATGTTGGTCCACCAGACTAAGACATGGCCAAACCCTCTAAAATATAATATACAGTATGCCTTTTCAAGAAAGCATCATTTTGCTTCTCCCATGTCTAGAAGTCATGGATCCCTGGGCATGCTCCTGCTCCCTAGCCCCACACTTTAGTTGCAGCCACATAGTGGGTCACAGCTCAGACCGACCAGCTGCATCTGCCGCACCAAGAAAGAAGCAGCAGTGCTGTAGAAATACATACAGCCAATACACACCCCTGCAAGAGATTGCAGCATTCATGGTGTAGGAACTGTGTGTAGATGCTGGGATAGAGACAATTGTGTATTTTCTATGTTTGTTTGGTTTTTTTTGTTTTTTTTAGTCTGCAAACTCCTTTAACAGACTAATGTAGATTAGATTAGATTAGATTAGATTAGATTAGATTAGATTAGATTAGATTAGATTAGATTAGATTAGATTAGATTAGATTAGATTAGATTAGATTAGATTGTTTGGAGATTGGTTCTCATTAAAGTAGGAGCCCTGACATCTAAAAAGCAGCTGAGCACTCACTGTTCTAAAATTACTTCTCACTCTTGGTTTACCAAGAATCTCATATAATCACTGAGTTTAATTAGCTTCCTCTGGTGTGTGCTGTGGTCCTCTCATGACACTGAGGGCAGTGTATGTCATGCACATCACCTCATCCAGTCTAACAGTGAATTTTTCTTATAAATGGACAGCACAAAATCCTTAGCAAACTTCCCCATAGCAACAGTTTAGAAAATTGCTTAACAATAATGACCATTTTTGGTTTCATTTTTAATCATGTTGGCAGTTTCTAAAAGTAGTTCTCGTCAATACTACTTTCGTTTCTGTTTATTGGGCAATTTTATTTATACTACCAATTTAATCTCAAATTTCTCCAGAAGTTTTGCTGATAAATCTAATCTCTACTTACTCCACTCTTTACTAAGAGAAGGTTTTTGATACCATTTTCTGTTTAAGAAGTTTTACTTGTTTATAATTCTCCTATCTTTTATTATGACTCCCTTTACTTCTCAAGAGTCATACCCACCTACTAGTTCCCCAATAAACTTCCTGCACATGCTATACATGATTTCTTTATAATCTCAGGTCTTCCATTTTCTGTTCTATCCTTGTAATTTTTGTTTTTTTCACAGTTTTGCATCCTTCAGTGCATTGACCTCAGTTGTACTGGATCTTTTTGTTAACATATCCTACACGACTTGACTTCCCGAGTTTCCTACTTTAGCAAACATAGCATTTATTACCTACATAGTCATAGACACACCTTTCAAGTAATCACAGCTGCTTATGCAGCCTGCACAGAGTATCTGGGAATTCTCATTAAGAACCAAATACTAGAAGGGCTATTTGGCTGTTTATCCAGACCTTCATTGCCACACCATCATAATTATTGATCCTCATCTCAGAGGATTATTGCCCCAGCTAAGTCTGTGTGAAGGTATACCACCAGCCCTTATCACATTCTGATGAGACTTCATTCTGATTTCTAGCCTGAACTTGTTCATAGGTATTTTATGTTCCTTTTCTTTTGCAGAAGTGATATCAATTTTCTTAACTGGCTGGTTTTCCCTAATATTAATTCCTTAATTTCCTCTTATATAAGCAGAGAAAAACCCATGTTTTGTTACTTGTCTTTGATTTTTGAAAGTAAACCACTGCTTTTCAGTCTTCAGTTCTGTCTATTTCAATCTGAGTTCACCTCTGTGGATTC
The DNA here is from genome assembly GCF_028018845.1 of Melospiza georgiana. NCBI lineage: Eukaryota > Metazoa > Chordata > Aves > Passeriformes > Passerellidae > Melospiza > Melospiza georgiana. The sequence goes on from NC_080430.1 coordinate 60,437,706, forward strand.
AGAGCCATCAGAAATATAGATTGCCTTCTGCATGAGTCATAGTAGAAGCGGGTCAAACAGCATTAATAATTTCCTATTACAATCTATAGTTCAGTTACATCCTGGATTCTTTATGACACTGGTGACTCACAGTCACCTTGTATTCACTTTGTACAGATGTATCTCTCTTCCCCTTCCCATTCTCATGTCAATTCCTGTCATGGCCTCTGAGTCAAACTGCCCTTTCTATTACTGTATTGCATACCTTCCCCTAGTATCAGAACTATATATTTTTTCCCTGTACAATAGTCAGATCTACATGAATACTGATAATGTCTGCAGAAATGAGTAATCAGAAAGCTTCAGTAGGAAGGCCCACATCTGTGTAGTGGTAAATCTAAAAAAGAGCAAAACCAATGCCCTGCATAACAACTGTCCAAAAACTAAATTCTAGTGACTTCCGGTGGCTGAAAAATAATCCTCTTGTAGTTTCATACTTTTATCTCATCTTTTCTTTATCTACACGAAAACTATTTTACCCTGTTTTATTTGTAGATGAATTTAGATTTAAATTAAAGAAAAAATATCTTTCATTGTGTTTTAAGAGTGGTTCAGTGGAAGCAAAGATTCAAAGCATTAGGGAATTGTGTTTCAAGTTTGTCCAGGAAGTGTTTGGGCAGACTTGTCAGAACTGAAGCTGATCATTATTATTCTATATTTGCCTTTCTAATCTTTATCAACAAAGTGTGCTCAGTTCTTTTTTCCCTGCTCAAAGGACTGATAGCATATTTTATAGTCTTTTGGATTCTGTTCTGTGGACCTTGCAATAACAAAGCAAGTGTTGTGAATTGATGTTGCCATTTTGAATTGTTTATATACAACAGACAAAAATCTCTTAAGAAAACAGATTTTAAGGATTTCTTGTATCAACAGTCCATAGACAGACATGAAATTATTTTATTAATCAATACTTTATGCTTTTACCCAATCTAGAAAAAAATGAGAGATTTATTGAAAAAAAAATTCAAGCTATTTTATATCTGAAGAAACTCAGAGATGTAATATACTTATATTGTACAAGACGTAAAATCCACTTTTAGTATTGGATCTTGGTACTGCCTTAAAATATAGTACATGAACATGTCTATTAATATGATTTATACTTAATCTTGAACATATTTTTCCTAAGAAAGGCACAAAAGTCCTTCATATGGAAGGACTCATTTGAGTTTGGTTTAATCCAGCTCAAGAAACCTTGTTTTATTTGTCGCACATGTAATGGTCACCATTTACAAAGTGCACAGCATTGTAATGAGCTAATTAAGGAGGAAATTTTAGGTAGCTGGTCTCTGTAGGTGAACAATTAACAAAATATCCTAGCAATTAAAAATGTAACCAACATACAGGTCAAGGTTCCCAGGTGATAGGTCATAACATAGTAAGATAGCCTTGAGCTAAACTCAAAGAAGTGTGTGAGTAAGCAACTATTACCTCTATAAGCACTTAGAACATAATGAAGTTTAAACAGCCAGGCACAATTTATCATAATTATGCTAAATAGTTCTTTTTTGAAGGGGCAGTCCCACTGCAGTGCAAGTGTGGTAGCATTTGGCCCTTATGGAACTGAATGACACTGAAAAAAAATGGGAACAGTCAAAAATAATATTTCAAAATGAGAGCAAAGTACACATTAGAAACACCTTGAAGTATAGTAGAGGATATAAAACAGGACAGTAAAAGAATCATAAAACTGCTTCACTTGCTATGTAAAGGTATTATAATTAAACTGCAATACATTGCAGCTGCTCCAGCTTTAAAATAGTCTTCAAAGATTCACTGAAAGTTATTGACAGACAGTGGAAGCATTGTTTTAGTTTTAAAATACCGAACTATTTTCCAGCAACATGGGTTAAATAAAGAAATGCCAAGAGCTGGGTTTCACACTATGAATTTTAATTTTTTTTTCCTTTCAACCTTCATTTTAATATGATCAATTAATTGAAACTAAGACATCCTCATGGGAATGTTTTGGCATCCACTCATAAAGATAAAAAACTGCACGGAAATGGGTTACTAGTAATATAGGAACCAGTTGTTCTGTTGTATAATAAATTGTGTAAGGATGTACCAAAGCCTGAATAAAAACCAGAATTAGTTCTCCCTGACTGAGGTCTACAGTAAATGAAGAAAAAGAAGATGAGGAAGAAATCATTTAATGAATACCAATAGTAGGCTGAAACTCTGTAAATATCCTTATATGGTAGGGACTTTGTCTTCCCCTGTACTGCTTCCAGCAAGGCATAGTAAGGATTGTTGCTGCTAGGAAGGGCATGAGGTACATAATTAAACCCTAAGGGCTAGAGCAAATAGTTATGAAGGCTGATGCAAGTCATGGGGTAGGAAAGTACTTTTTTTCAGGCACTGGCAGACTGACTTGCTTCCTGCCCCTTACATTCCACCCCAGCAAGATTTTAATTAATACAAGTGGAATGGCATGGAATTACAGTGGAAGTATTCCTGATTACAGCAGTAAATTAAATAAGCATTATGGTATTCAAATTCCCTAGCGATGCCCACAGACAAAATAAAAAAAAACCAATGAAGCAAACACATATGTCAAGTAGATCTTGCTTAAAACTGAAAATATGTTTTGAGAGAATTAACAAAACATGCTAGGCTATTTTCCATTGAAAGTAAATACTACTGCACGCCCTGAAAAGCTTCAAAGTTTCGCCAGTCATATGTTGGAGGAGAGTCTCCAGCAGCTTGATAAGAGTTTCATGGTGGACTACAACTCCTATACAAAATTTCAGAAACTCAAATATACTGTTTATATGCGCCAGAAATTTGGTCATTTCAGATTTTCTAGGTGAGATTTTTAACCAAAAAGTTAGAAATACTTTTAAGATAAACACTCCCTATTGACATAAGTTGTCCAGAATGACAACAGATGAAGTCTCTTCCCAAGTTCAACACAATTCAGCAGTGCGCGCTCACAGCCTAGAAATCCACTTCTATCCCAGGCTGCATCCAGAGCAGCGTGGACAGCAGGACAAGGGAGGACATTCTGCCCCTCCACTCTGCTATGGTGAGACCCCACCTGGAGTTCTGCATCCAGCTGTGAGGTCCCTGGCAGAGGAAAGGGCATGGATCTGCTGTAACAAGTTCAGAGCAGGCAACAAAGTTGATCACAGGACTGGAGAACCTCTACTATGAAGACAGAATGGGACACTTGGAGTTGTTCAGCTGGAGAAGAGAAGGTTCCAGGAAGACCTCATAGCAACCTTACTGTAGCTAAAGGTGGACTGCAAGAAGGCTGGAGAGGGACTGTTCCCATGGACACACAGTGAAAGGACAAGGGAAAAATGACCTTAAACCAAAGGAGGGTAGATACTAGGAAGAAACTCTTTGGTGTAAGGATGGTGAGGCACTGGAACAGGTTTCCAGAGAGGTTGTGGACTCCCAATGCCTGGAGGTGTTCAAGACCAGGCTGGATGCAGTTGTGGGCAACCTGGTCTAGGGGAAGATGTGTTTGCCCACACAGGAGACCTGGGACAAGATGATCTTTAAGGTCCCTTCCAACCCAAACTATTCTACGATTCCACGATTCTCTAATTTATTAGGGCTTTGGAAATATCTTTGTAGAGCTTTGAAATGGTTTATGATCCAAGAGCTTTTTCAGAAAATGGAGAAGCACGTAAAAACTTTAGTCTTTAAGAATGCTCTAGACATAATGTGTCACTTACCTGTTTCTCCATGTACTATTATGGAGAATACATGATAGAATTTACTTCATGACCAAATAGCTCTTTTAACATTACTAGCACTAGTCAGAAAGAATATGGTAGAGAACTGAGCAAGGTGATCAGTGGGAAAGAAAGAGGAAACAATTCTCATGTTACAAGAGTTACACAGTACTCTGTCTATTAAGAAAACACCATTTTCACCAATCAAGCCTGTAAGTTTCTGGGTTAGTCAACAGAAAACAGAAAATGTGACATGCTTTGTTATTGAATGCACTCATTCCTGCCCATAAGGAAGTAAATTTGCTCAGAAATCCAGATATGTGATTTATTTTCCCTTGGACTGAAGGGCAAGATGCATTTTAATTTATATCACTCTGATTTTATCCTGCAAATGGCTCTGAGATACTGCTATCATTCAATGTGCTTTAGCTTGACTTTTGATTTTTGTCCCTACAGTTTCTCCAGTTAAGTAACACGTTAACTTTCATACCTTCATTATCTCATTTGAGAGGTGATGTACATGATGGTAGCAGAAGGAGGAACTGTAGTTTAATTAGGGTCCTTGTACTGCAAAATTTAGTACCTGGAAAATAGCTTTGATGCTTTGAAATGCAGTAGGAAGGTGGTAAGACAGCTGGTTTTTTCAACCATGCATTTGTGTTTTGTAGTGCATGCGCAGGCAAAATGAGAAAGGACAGTGTGCAAAAAGAAGTTCACAAGGAGATTAGTTTAACATTACTTTCCACATTTGAGAAATAAAAAGGAAAGGAACAAAACAACTGGCTAAAGCTGTATTTGAAGGCTAGCTCACAACTCAAATATTTTGGGTACTTAAGATGACTCTGTATTACAAGGAAAAAGAAAGGTAGAAACCAGACACAAATCCCTTCCTAAGTAAAAAAAATCCCAGAATGCCACATACCTAGACTAAGCATGATTCTATTGTATGATATATAGCAAAAAGTCATATCAACATAGGATTCTTTTCATTGTAAAATATAGTTAGATCCCTTCCAACATGGGAAAGATTTTGCATATATTCCCAAAAATATCTGTGCAGAAATTAAACTTTGGGAGCAGTAAGAATTCAGTATGAAACAAATATTACTAAACTATCCACAGTAGTGCCTCCTTTTTACTTTTATTACCACATATATAAGAATTAAACTTCAATTGAATCCTAAAGTAGTTACAATTTGAAGATACATTTGAAGGTCATCTACTCCAATCCCCCTGCAATGAGCAAAGACATCTTCAACTAGATCAGATTGCTCAAAGACCCATCCAACCTGGCTTTGAATATTTCCAGAGACTGAGCATCTATCACCTCTCTGGGTAATCTACTCCACTGTTTCACCACCCTAGTAATTTCTTCTTTCTATGTATCCTGAATCTTTTAGTTTATAACCACTAGTCCTAGTCCTATCCCAGCAGGCCCTGCTAAAAATTCTGCCCCAGTCTTTGTTTTAGGCACCCTTTAAGTACTGAGAGACAACAATGAGGTGTCCCCAGAGCCTTCTCTTCTCAAACAACCTGAATGCTCTCAGCTTGTCTTAATAGGAAAGGTGCTCTCACCTTCTGGTCTTCTGGGTGTCTTCCTCAGGACCTGCTCCAACAGGTCCCTTTCCTTCCTGTGCTGAGGACCCCAGAGCGGGATACAGTACTCCAGGCAGGCTCTCACCAGAGCAAAGCAGAGGGAGAATTGCCCCATTTTTGGCTGGCCATGCAGCTTTTGATGCAGCCCAGGAAGCAACAATAAAATAAAGCAAGGAGCAGTACCAATGCAGTAAAAGAAAAACAGTCATTGATTCATACATTATTGTCCACTCCTCACAGAAAGCCCTTGTCAATACCCTGACTCCCCTCTGCCTCACAACCCAGCCCAGAGTGGGAACCCTCCCAACCTCCCCAGAAAATGACTTAAGGGATACAGAATCACCTCCTCGCTATGCCTCTCCTGGCTGCTGCAAAAATTAATCCTGTCCTGGCTGGATCCAGGATTCTGTGTTTTAGGCACTAAAACAGAAACCTTACCATTGGCAGTAGTACTTCTTCATCTCCCTATAATCAGAAAGCATTTATCACATGATGGCATATCGACAAGATTCTACTGACTTTCAACACATTAGGGTCCTCCAAAATGCAACAAATAACACATGCTAGACCAGGCAGCAAGAGGAAAATGTAAGACCATTCTCCTTTACATTTGCATGGATCTTTCCTGACACAAGCACTTCAGTACCGCCACAGAAGTTGAATTTCCACTTGCAGTGGCAGATTTATCTTGGACTGCTTTTAATCTTTACTCATAAATCACAATAAGCAGAAGGAAACTTCATACTTCCTCCTGCTGTTTTTACATCCTCATACTTTCAAACACCAAACAGCATTATTCAAGTGAACATGCCTTAAAAATTATGGTTTTTAGTAAGATCAACTGTGCAGTGTTCCTTAAGAACGGCTAAAGAATTAAGATGCCTTATTGAGTGCTCGAAAGTAATAATTTTGGTTCAAAAAAAATTTAGCTTATCCCTTAATTATAATTTTCTTCAGTACAAGTATTCAAGACATGAGAACAACATATTCTTCTGTTTACTGAAAGGCTAGGGTACATAAGGTTCAAATAAGATTAATGTATTGTGTACTAAGGAATTGCTGCTCTCCTTAAGTCCACAGTAAATGTGAGTCCTTTTTTTTAACCTCATGTAAATTGTAATAACCTCACCCTTAAATCAGAGAATGTCTGAAAATTGAATTAATTTGAGCAGAGGAGGGGGAAAGTGAATTACAAAATCTTACTTTTCACTGACTTCAGTGATATATCTATCATACTAAAAAAAATTGAATTTTCTGAATTTATATTCTTCATTTCTAACAAAAATTTTGGAGGATTGTTGACTTTTTTTCTAAATTTTGTCACAGAGAAAGTAATAAAACCTGCCTTCCTTTTCCAGGCACATCTATTGCATAAGAAAGTGTAAGTTTTCACTGGTACAAGTTTCAGACTCTGTTAAAGATGCTACACAGCCACTTAGATATCTGGCCTGAGTGGGCCACTAACCTATCTTTTATTCTTGCTTTGGATCATAAGACTTTGCTCCATGCAGCAATTGGCAGATCCAGCTTCAAATATCGCAGAAGATTTATAGAATTTCGGGGAGCAGGTGGAAAAGTGGCTCCCTCATTTGAAAGAATACTTAGCATGACAGCGAACTGAAAAAAAATTATATTCAGTAATTTGATGCCTATTCATCTTCTCTAAGAAATGTTGCCTTTACAGCAGATACACTGTATTCCATAGGATAACATGGAGAGCTACTGGATGAGTCCTCTTGAGGATAGATTGCCCAAGAGCAAAAGCAATCTCCTTGAAGCTCTGTAGAGCAAAGTTCCAAAAAATCTTACATTGCTAACTCATGATAAGACATTATGATTAACAGAAATCTTGATAGAATCTGTCAGGCAGTAGTTTATGACAAAATCCTTTCAATGAATAGAAAATATTTTAACAGAAAACCTTTAATGACAGTCAAATGCTTTTCTTTGTCATACCAAAGCAACAGAAATTGAGAAATTAATTAATACATTTATTTGTTTGTTAGGCTTTGAATGTAAATATGGAGATTCCTTCTGCAGTTTTTCTTGTTCTTTCACAATCTAATTCCAATGTTTTTATGCTTATGTAACAGCACACTCATCTGTAGGTTCCATTCTGCCCTTCATCTCATACCTTTTATCATACTTTTTCATTCTTGATTAGGGCACGGCTCAGTTCAAAAGTATTAATTTTTTTAGACATAGACTATCTTTCTCAGTTCATTACACCAGAAAGATTGTGCATGCAACTTCAAATACTTTTTTGCCTATAAAGTTATTTGTGATTTCTTTTCTACATGACTTCTATGGTAGCAAGTGAAACAATGGAGAAGCATGAGAATAAACACAGCATTTAAGCAGTAGTTCTACTTAGAAAAAAAAATTACACTATTCTCCACTAATGGTCATCCACAGCAACTTATCTGACCAACTGAGTCCAAAATATCTTTATCTACGATTCAATAATGCTTCTCGACAAAATACCAGTTCAATAGTTGCAATGTCCTCCTATCCAGAGTCAGAGTTTTCATAGTGCTTTGTGAAGTTAAATGAAGTTAGCTAAATGAGTATAATTTCTGGAAGGAATAGAAGACCATTATGGCCATAATTTAGGGTCCTTTTTTTAGAAGGACAAAGGCAGTCTTCTTGAGAAAAGCCCATTAAAAATGGACAAACTGAGACAAAGTTGCAAACTGCCAGTGCTCCAAGTCGAAGATGCAGAAGTAATACCTGCATAAGTACGGAGAGCCACAGAGGTGTGCTTTTCTGGCATACAGCTTGTGTGCAGGAAAGGGATTAGTAGGAAACAGGGTACGCTACAAACACCACCTCTGAGTTTACACATGTTCCTGCTGACTCATTTAGCTGCTGCTTGAGCTTGGTACTACCGGTGAACAGATCTCACTGCACGTTCCCATCAAGTAATAATGATAATTCTCATTAGAATATAAATTCATCCTGGGGAAAGGCTTGGCTAAAACAAGAGATGAAACTCACAGTGTTTCAGGTAAGAGAAGGCAGAAGGGTGAGTGATATATGAATGAAAGCCATTCATAACAGAAAATTGAAGCCACTCTAATCAGAGAGCACCTAGCTTAGAGTAAACTATTCTGGTACTTTGTCATTCCTTTATTGAATTCATGATGGCATGATCATGTGGCTACTATATGATCACATTGTATTCCTCTCTTCTCTGTAGTGTGCAATTTTGTGCTAACCAAAGTGTACCAACTGCATACACAAATGTTGCTTTCTTTGACCAGGTAAGATGCAGATGAAGGTCTATCCATGTATGACCATTGCAAATCCAAGGTTCTGCAGATCTGACAGAGCAACTAATTCGGCAAACAGACTCATGAGGGACAAGAAATTTCCCAGGAGTCAGCATGGTTCACTACATGAAAGTGCTTGACCAACCTGTTAACAATAAGTGATTCACATGGAAGATGAGGGGAGAGCAGTGCCTGACGAGTTTCTAATGAGCCGTCAATAAGGCCTTTGACGCTGCCTCCCAGAACAGCCTCAGGCTGTTGCTGTAGGGGTTGGATGGGCCGCTCTGGGATGGATTGAAAACTGGATGAATGGACAGACCTTGAGGGTGGTGATCAGTGGTGCAAAGTATAGTCGGAGGCTGGTAACTACCAGTAAACCCCGGGGGGTCTGAACTGAGTCCAGTCCTGTTTAACATCTTCATTAATGGTCTGAACGATGTGGCAGAGAGCAATTCAGCTGTTTGGCTGATGACACAAATTTGGAGGGGTAGCTGATAGGCCAGAGGGACCTTGACAGGCTGGAGAAATGAGCTGACAGGAACCTTGTATAGAGTTTGGCAAAGAGAAGTGCAGTCCTGCAACTGATGAGGAACAACCCTCCACACCAGTATATGTCGGGGGCCACCCAGCTGCAGAGCAGCTTAGCAGAGGTGTGAGGGTGGCCAAATACTGGCAGAGGCTGCCCTGAAGGGTTGTTGTAAATAATCAAAAGCTGTCTGGACATGATCATGGCAATGAGCTGTAGGTCACCTTGGGTGAGCTGGAGCATAGGACCAGGTTGCACCTTCCAACCTCAACAAGCCTATGACACTATTATTTTATGATTCTGTGAACTCCATAGGAGACTCAGTATCAAACGGTTTTCCCCCAGTTCACTACTGTCCCAAATTCATTCCGAGAGCTAAATAGGATGGAATAGCTTAGAGGCAGAATTATTTCAACAGAAAATCTGGATATTTAATTCAAACCAGGTCTTAGAGCACTTCAAACTCTAGACTGTGCACAGACAGAAGAGCAAGCGTTCAAAAACTGCTTCAGTCATTCTGGAACGAATATTTTAGCCACTTAAGCCACTAAGTAGCATTTATTAACTGAATTTCCTAAGCATATATCTAAGCTGCCAAGGTCTGAAAATTTACATCTAGATATTCACCAGTTTGATATTTCACTGAAGTAGGATTGTAATATCGCCAAACTATATCTATATTTAGTTTTATGTAAGATCACATAACTCTACCTCCATTAACAGTACAACTGTTAATGTATCATTAACATAACATTAACATAAATCTATCTTATACTAACTGGTATCACCTAGTCCCTGGAATATTATTATATCACCAAACCATCAGTTTACAATCTATTTGCACCTGGGAGATTTTCATTGTGGAATCTCACTGTCTCAAGACCTTTACCGGTTTCTTAATATTTAATATTTTCCTCAAAGCTTAACTTATGAAACTGGCTGAATCCATAAAGATACTAGTTCAAACTTCCCCCCCCCCCCCCCCATTTTTAAAAAGCAGAAATAACCATAGCAATATGTTTTTGAAAAATCAATCTACAATCTACACTGAGATTTTTCTTCCCTGGTATGTGACTACTGCTATTTTACAATTGGCTTTGGCAAAAACCAAGACATTTTTTCTTTCAACAGATAAATGCAGAACTTCTCTCCTAGACACATTTTAATGAATCCAGAATTACTGCTTCTATTTTCGTTTAATGGAAGGAGAAAACGCTCCAGATCCAGCTACTTAAAACCCCTGTTATTGTGCAGGTCTTTCAGAATACCTTCCAGTTTTCTTCTTCCATGAATGAACTTAAAATATTCGTGTCTTAATTAAAAGTGTTTCCACTTGATGTCCTGCATTCCATCTTGGTCAGCTCTTCTTTGTCAGCCTGTAGTTTCAGTATTTATGACTTCACAGTGCTTTACATAGCAGCCAATTGGGTATCAAGTCATTCCTTCCACAGGGGTAAATACTCTGCAAATTGCTTTACAAAAGGAAACAAAGTATTGCAACACAGCAAATCCACCATGCTCTGTGGTTTACCAAGACATTTTTAATGGTGTCTAGTTTTAAAGGCTTGCCACTTGTCAACAAACCAAATAACAATTAAAGACTCTAGTTGTTCAGGCCATTAGTCTAACTTCATTGCTGCAGGGAGGAGAGAAAAATCAGAGACATTTTGCTGAAAGAAAAAAGAATACTCAGATAAGAAATATTCTTTTTTTACTTGGGACTCAACATTTCATCTTGGAACAGAGTGAGACATATGATACAGAAGAACTAAATAGTACACTAGCCCGTTAATTCAGAGCAATTAAATCTCAGGTAAATAGAAGTGGGAACTCTTTCAGTTGGATTCCAAACATTTCTTAAAGGAAACTTGTGGTAAAACTACTGATTTTTGACAGGCTTCTGGTTGTACGTGTCAAACAAAGTAATAATTCAGGATTTCCAGTACCAGCTTCCCTACTAAGCATCGTTAACACACAAAGGTCCACAAGAAACAAAGGGGGACCTCAGAACCTTTCCTTTGAAGAACAAGTGTACACCTCCTCTATACACCCAGAAGGTTTTTCTGCTTGGTCTTATTCCTTGTGGGGATGTGGTCTGCTGCATTACCACAGAAGAGATTTACAGTCACTTCAGGGGTTTTTAGATCACTCTTGGTAATAAGTGGCTTGAGCTCTGAAGACAGTAAATCAATGGTTTCAACAATCCTAAGACTACAGTATTAAAAGGATTCCATTGTTCTGCAGAGAACGCCGAGCACTTTGCACACAGGTGCCTGAAAGTAATTGATGGCAGAGATCCTTCCTTAGGTATGCATGCCTGAACTGTATTCAATTCAGGGCCATTCTCAAAATGCCATTGTTTTCTTATGTAATTCACACAAGTTGCCATTGTACATTTGCTATTTGCCTGGGCATGTAATCTGAATCTTGTCAAATTATACTATCCTGATATCTTCTTCCCTGCTCTAAATAATTAAGACTTGAGACTTGTGAGACTTGGAGGGGGAGGGGGAAGAAGATAGATGTGTGTTACAGGGAGACAGGAAGTACAGGAAAATTATGAATAAGGTACAAGACTAAAATGGAATTTAAATGTGGGAATAGGCAGTCAGTTAAAAATATGGCTCACACATTATCACTAAAATATATGGCTCACACGATTGTTCCTAGCATTGGAAAGGCAAAGTAATTATTCAGTTTTGGAAATATTCTTTTCAGATGCCTAAAACTTATAAAATGTTAGATATAAAAGGTAAGAGATTTTTTTAAAAGATAAGATTTTTTTAAAAGATAAGAGATTTTACAGTACTTAACATTCTTAGTTCACAGATATTTTAAACAGCACGTTGGAAAAGAAAATACAGCATCATACAAAAATGAAGACACCGCAGATATGAAACAATTGCCAGCACAATTTTATAGTGTTTCTGTGACTATCTGGGGAGAAAATGCATATGCCTCTGTTCTAAGTGTGCTAACATGTTTCAGCTTCTACTGACTTCACAATAAAGGTAAAAGAAGCATTTTCCCCTTCTTATCTTTGTCAGAACATGGGGGAAGACAGCTAACTCCAGACTTCTTAAGTCACAATGTAAAGACTTTTTCCATATTATCATTTGCTAATGAAGGCAACTTTTAACGAGATCTACAATCATGAGGTTTTAAACTTTGCAGGATCTGGTGATATCATCACCTTTGAATCTCTGACTCCATTTTCAGTCAAATACACCCAGTAAAATTCTGCTAAGCACTCTTCAACATTTTTTCCAACTATGTCATTTACTGAAGAACTGCCAACAGAAGAGCTAGTCTCACATTTTTTATTTTATTAAAACAATACCCTAAATCACTTTCTCTACATAACTGACACTTTTCAGTAGCTAGAGTGCCAGGAGGAGAAACTTTGGAGTCAAATGGGCTTTTGTTATGACAGTTTGCTTTGGAAGGAGGGTTATTGATTTCTTCAAAGAAAATATTGCCTCAGGAGTCTAAGTTAGATGGGTGGTTAGACCTGCCTTTCACTGTTCCTTCCCCAGCCCATCCCTAACATGCTTAAAATTCTCCACAGCAATTGTTTGTGTTAACAAAATATTCTGAAGTGCTCCTTTTTCAGGGTAGTTTGAGACAATGTGAAGGAGCCCAGGCATGCAGAAACTAGACTGTTTGTGGGGAGCCATATCTCTAAGCTTAGAGATGCATTGTGCTCTGAAGCTCGCGGTCCTTCTGGGGTCTCAAGAGCTGATGGACTCAACAAGTCCATCTGACACAGTGTCTTCACCAGCCTTCTCCTATGTGTTTGCTCACTGTTATTGAATCATTTCTTCCCCCTCCTACAAAGCACTGTGGCATTCCTGAGGACAGATTTACCAGCTGCCCTCGATTCAAATTTCACTCCCACTTTTTAATTTCTTATATAAAAGCCTTTAGAATTTGTATGCAACTACACAGAAATTAAGGGGGAAAAAAAAGCTTTTGTGACATTCTTAGACTCAGCATAACCTATATCAACAAAAATGGTTGGCAAGAGGTTTGACTAAGATAATGAAAAGGCTGTGTATCCTTCCTCATTCCTGTTCATAGTCACTTACTCTCCCACTATTTCTTCCAGTTGCTTATCTGCATACACTGAGAAAACCCAGGGGGCCAGACAGACAGAAAGGCTGCTTTGAAGGGCTTTTTTTTTTTTACTTTGGAACAATTACCTAATCTTCTGTAAAATGTTGAAAAAATGTTATAAAAATATTAGAGTACAGAAAGGGATTTAAACTGCAAGAAGGAATTTCACAATTTCCCCAGTATAAACTCCAGTGAAGATATAAATACAATCTCTCTGTGTTTCCTAGGATTCTGAACAAGGTAGAAACATGTATTACATATCCCTCAAGTAGAAAGCATACTTTTTTTTTTGCATTGACATAGTCTGAGAAATACCATCACAAAATTGTATACAATGTTCAGTGTTAAAAAAATTCTTCTCAGCCATTTTTAGCTTCTGAGCTCATTATTCCTTCCCTTCTTCTACTTCCAAAGTTTTCTGATCTTCCACCTGTTCCTACCTCTTTCTGAGGAGACTTTCCTGCTGAAATATTTTGTGTCTTCTATGCATCTATTTATTCAAAGTTTATTTCCAAGAGTTATCAATGACAGGCATATAAGAAGAAGAAGAGCACATGGCCAAGTGAGCTTGGAAAGAATGTGAGAGTCTGGTCAGCGTACAAGTGTCTTTCATCTTAAACTAGAACTATACTGTGTGAGTATGTTGTTTAAAAATGGTACATCCTTTACCTACAGCAGGAAATATTTGTACTGTCTGTAGCTATAAATGCACACATGTGTGCATTTGGAAGTTATTCTTTTTTAGTGGTATTGCTTATTTCTTCTGGAGCACTGCGATAACCAGGACGTGGACTCCTGAAATCCACTAGGAGGGTCCTCAGCTGTACCTCATGTACTTCTTCATGTAGATAAGACGATTTTCTGGCTTAGATTTACAAATGTAAGTAGTTTATTGGCCCTATCCCACAAAGATACTCCTCTGTAGTGATAAGACAGCCTACCAAAAGAAGAAATAAAGATCATTAGCCAAAACAGAACATTGTGAACCTTAAGAATGTTTCATGTGAAGTGGAAGAATGAAAAGTCGGAGTATCTCAGATTAAGAGGGTCAAACTAAATAAATTTGAATATGTTAAGCAGTAGATCAAGATGCATCAGAAGTTTCATGGAAGGCACATATTTTTTTTTATTTTCTATAATGCATGAAAGCCAATTGTATGAAGATTCTTTTCTACAGTTTCATTTGTAGCAATATTTAGAGTTAACCAGTAACTAGACCAAACTAAAACTAAAAAAGCAGTTTCCTTCTCCAAAAGCCCAAAACACTAGTCACTTCCTCATGTATTGGGATACTTATGAGAGTTAACATACAGTAGTTTATGTTGCAGAATACCTTGTACACAATATGAACATCAAGCCCCAGAAAATCTGCAAAAATCTCCTAATACAAAATGCTCCCCCCAGTCATATAATATCATGAACTGAAACTTGTTATTTTACTAAAACCCTGAAATTCCACACAAATAAAACAAAACAAATCTAAAAAAACCCCGAAAGCAACAAAAATCCAAATAAGCACTAAACCAGTAATGATATTCCAATTCAAGAGAAAGTATTCTCATACACCTTTATCCCCAGGTACCAACTGCAATTCCTAGAACACTTTCTGCTGACCCAATTGTCTATCATCCATCAGTAAAATAACTCCCAATCCCTGTAGCCATGGAGAAGAGAGCTTGCATGTGTAAGAACAGCTCCTTCCCTGCTGAAAAACCCACAGCAAAACCAGCACATTCACTCCACTACAACTGACCTGCTTCGGGTAGCAAAGAAACCCAAGGATAGATGTTCTGTATTTTCTTTCTCGGTTCTTTTCTGTCTGCTTTTTGAATATGTAAACTTTCTTTGATGCAGCACAGGACTTTTGCAATTCAAAATTTTCTCATAGATTTCTGACCCATTTTCCAGAACCCTTGACACACAAAGGCAGACAGAAGGCTGAAAAGTTATTTTTTTCTGTTCCCTTTCTCACAGACTTATATGAACACCTTCACGATTTCTTCATTAAGAACAGATTTCTTCATGTGTTGAACAGTGAGTGTACATTCTTGCTTTTGTCTGTGTTATTTGTAACTGATGGAGAAAGCAGAGACATTCACAGGCTCTCAGGGGACTACAGCAGTTATCCACTACTTCTCCAGAAATTATGTCCAGAGAAGTATAGGATCAAAAATACAAATGTGAAGAGAGAAGCATACAAAGCTTGAGAGCTCTGGGGAGGAAAAGTGATGGAGTCAATGATAGGTATGATCTACTAATAAGTGACATGCTCTGTGCAGCTATGAAAGAAGTACAAAGAATTTAAAAACAGAATCAGCACCACTCGGCTCCTGACAGTAAGCGCTTTATCAAGAGTTTATATCAAGGACTTCATGGTAATATGGCTCATATTAAACTCAACTAATCTCAATCCAGGCAATTGCAATTTAAATATAGTACAATCTAACTGTCCTGTTCTTGGGTTCGGTGGCTTTAGACACAAACTGATATGGTTGTGCACCACTAATATTACACTGTACAACTGGGCCACATGTACAGAACAGCAAAGCCTAAATAGCACAAGGCCTTAATAACTGTACTTACTTAGAAGACTATCTCAAAAAGAAGGTTCAAACAAGCAGCCTGTTTATTACTTTGTTCAGTACAATTTTATAGGTACTCAATGTTGTCAGTTATTTTCTGTATATGGTTTCCCCAGCTTTCTAATTGCTATAACTCATCAATAAAAGTAGATTAGAACAAAATTGTCTGTTATGTAAACTGTGATGTAGCAACTCTCTAAAGACAAACTATTTGCATAGTGTAGTCAAACAGGTTCAAAGAAAGGTATTTAGTTATATATATATATGGTTAATCAAGTAAAAGCTAAGATGCAAATACTGCTGGAAAACTATGTACAATATCACCCCAACCTCTAACACACTCCTTTTTAAAATACCTTTTTGGAGTTTGGAGACAGCATTTTCCATCCAGGTCTTACTATGCTTCTCTTATGTGCTAGACAGAATATACCCAAGTATACCTTTTTACACCTTTCATTCTCTGCGGCATGAAAAATCTATGGGATGTGATTCTGGTGTACCAAATTAGTATTAACAGTACAAGTCCAGAAAAGTCTTCAGTAGGATTTTCAGCTGACCTTGTGAGAGGACACTGATTATAGAAAACATTTATTTTAAATTAAAATGGTATTTACAGTGTCAGCCAAACTGAAGGTGTGTTTTTAGGCAAAAGGTCTGAAAGTAATAGCCTTAATCAAGTAAAATGCATTCTAATTAAACACTGACTTTTCTCATTCCGCAAACTGCATTACTGATACAAGATCGCTTTTGGAAAAAGTCACAAAGTTCAGAACACAAGAGTTGGAGCATTCATATAAATTCATTTAAACTACACCGAAGTTAGGCTAAGTCCTGGCTTTTCACTTGTTCCAATTTCTTGAAGAAAATTCTGGGTGGTCTAAAGCTTGTATTTTTTTCAGCTACATGAGATGGTCTGATAATATGTGTTGCCTTTCTCTATAAACGATGCTCTTTCACTAATCCAGCAATGCACTTCAAAGCAGAAAACGCTAAGTTCATATGTGCAGTTTGCACTGGTTAGTTTTGATATTACGAGCTGATTTAGTTAACAATCATAGGCAGGAGAAGAGAATATCATAAAGTGCGATAGATAGAGTGTAAGCAGTAAGACCCGATTTTTGTTTCACTTTTGCAAAAAAGTTTTTCCTGGGAGCAAGGGGAATGCAAGGTCTCAAGGAATTGAAAGGGTTTTCAAGGAGTCAGATGCAGAAGCCACACTCGTGGTCGGTGAAAATGAACCAAGTAACCCTTCGAGGCTGGTGAAAATCACACTGCTAAGCACTGCGTAGGGCAGTATTATGAAATCAGGACAGACTGCAGTAAACCCCCTGAAAACGGGTCAGCGGACCTATGATAAGCTTTCTTCATTTACGTTGGGTGGGAGAAGGGCAAGGGGGGAGGGAAAGGCAGAGGACATGTATTAATATGTAACTCCAGACTCACCGATTTTGGCCAAGCTGGCCACAAGTATCCAGAGTGCAATGATATACGGCTCCTTGACGTGATCCCATTTGAAAGAGACGATGGCAAAGCTTTCGTTGCTATTTTTATGGCTTTCCGAGCTTCTCTGTCCCAGCACCGCTGGGAGAGCCATCAGCCCCAGGAGAAGCGCCACTCCAGATACCGGCCTCATCTTCAAACCACACAACAAAATCCTGCTTCCCCTTCCCGGAGAGATCCCGCCTCTCCGGAGGTCCTTGGGGGCGAGGTCCTTGTCCCTGCGCCCGAAGGCTCAGGACGGCGGGACAGCGGCGCGCGCGGCCGAGGGCGGCAGGTCCCCTCCTGTCCCGTCCCGCACCGGCTGCCCCAGGCGTCGCCTCGCGCGGGGTGGCAAAGGACGGGTCAGAGGCTCCGCGCACACGCAGATGCTTCGAGCTGGGGTCCCGCTGCTCGCCCGCACCTGCCTTTATCAGGCTGTTCCCGATCGGGCGGAGGCGGAGCTTTCCGCCGCTCCTGCAGAGGCTGCCGTGCGGGGACGGGGACGGCGATGCCCCGACTGACGGAGCACCCGGGGGTCGACGGGCAGCTCCGCAGGCTCTGGCCTGTGTCCGTGCGGCCCTGGGCTGCTGGGCAGCGAACAGCAGCGGCCCGGAGCTGCTGGCGCTCGGAGCCGGCGCTAGGAGCGCTCCCGCGGGTATGTCCTAGGGGAGCCCGGCGTCCGCGCCCGCACCGGAGCCGTGTGCGCGGGACATCCACAGGCCTCCGTTCGGGCGCTCTGGATGCTTTTGTATCGGCCTCCCTCCCTCAGCCTCGCTCTCCCGACAGGTTGTCACAGAGGAAACGCACTCTTTTGCGCTTCTCAGCCTCGAGTCCCCTTCTGAGCTCGATCGAGCTCACCGAGGGCACAGCAGCACGTTCCTCAGACCAGCTTTTCCTTCTGTCCACCAGAGAGCACCTCTTCCCACGGTGCTCGGGGAAAGGACAGCAGCGTGCAACATTCGGCTTTCCACTTAGGTCTGCTTATAGCTGCTTGTTAAGATGTACTGTATTAAAAAAGCTATGTGGCTTGGTTTACTTTTTTTTTTTTTTTTTTTTTTTTTTTTTTTTTTTTTTTTTCTTACACCTTGAGACCTTTTAGGAGATTCTACTCTCTCCCTAAAGCCTGTTAGCCTGTTTGCTATCTTGCGTGGTTCATGATATCACGGGACCATGGTGCTGCAAGCAGACGGACCCATGATAATCATCACCTTGCAGTAAAAGGACAGCAAAGCATCCTGTTCCCGACGGGCAGAGCTGAGGGCGCCCTTCCACATGCCTCAGCAACAGCAGCAGCAACTCCACTCTTGTGTGCTCCAAAACAATGTGTGCAGTCCGCTCCTTCTGTGACTTTCTGCAGAAAAACACTACCTTTTTGTTTTCCTAACATAACAGCTGGTTTTATTAGAGGTAAAAAATGAACAGGACTCCTTTAAAATTATTGGAAGACAAAGAAATTAATTTTTATTATTTCAATCACTAAGGAGAAATCCCACACACTTTTTCATAGTCATCTGTCCTGCACAGACACTCCATAAATAAATTAGCTGGTTAATTAAATCTATAAATTTCCATGGCATGTTATTGTCATTATTACCTCAAAGCAAGTGCAGGCCCCAAATTGGACCAACTGTCTTCAAACAATGAAACATCTTGCAGACTTTCTTTCCTTCTTCATTATTTAAGTGAAAGGGAATTATGTGGGAAGTTTTTTAAGAGGGAGCAAATCTGAAGACAGAATTGGCAACTCTTTTTTGGAAGCATGACTGACAGCAAAATATGTCCACATTCAGTAAATGTTGTAGACAAAGACCTGAAGAATTCTTCAGTATCTAACAACAAATTCTATCTACATTTTTTATCTTTTTCAGAGCATGACTTGGGCACTCAAATGTTGTTTAGAATTTGCTCCTAAGTTCTGTGACTGTTCTACAGGTGGCTGTAGCCAATGCCTAAGTAACATTTTTGTGGTTAGCCAGTTGAGAGAGAAAACTGTAGCTGGAATTAGGTAGCTGCTGATCATCCATGTAAACTGTTGCTGAGCCCCGTGGAGAGTATTAGCTCCTAGCCATGAACATGAATTCTGTTTGCTACTATTAGGAGAACCACGAACTGCAGTGGAGACAAGATGTCAGCAGTGTTTTCACTGTCACAACTTATTCCAAGTATGCTCATACCACAATTAAACATTTCAGCTGCAGCTAATGAAAGGTACCAGTGCTGCCAGTGTTCCATCTTATATTCATGATTTTTCCCAAATCTAATTCCAAAAAATGCTGATTGATTAGAAAAAACCATGTTGTCCAGATGGTTATTATTAAATGTGTCTTAGATCAAGAATACCTGCAGCAGGGCTAGAAAAATGGGAAAGCCTTCTCCAGTAGATCCTTTCTAGATATAAGCAAAGGCTTGGAGGAGCACCAGTTAAGATCACACCTCTGATTGCCTGTAGACAATGTTCTGCCCATGGCAACAGTAACCAAAGTTACATGCCAATTCTGAGTTTGCTGGTGGAAGAAAACAGTATTAAGGAAAAAAAGTTGCCAGTACCATCTTGTAAAAACAAGGTTTAAAACACTGTTAAAATGCCAACACTGTATTTCTTTTAACAACAAGAAGTTAATAGTTCAAAGTGCACTTGTGACTGCTTGGAATTTTTTAAAGTTGACAGGGTATCAAATGACTGTAGATATCAGGGAATTGTGGTGTGATTCATTAATATTTCAGCAGGACACAGAGAGGACAGAAGAAGGGACTGACAATCGTGAATTTCCTATAGGTACACAAATACATGTACAATAAACCAAGAATCCACTGAGTATACATGAGTTCATGTACAAAATATGTATTTGTACAAGAATACAGTTGCATATATGCATTTATTATGAGTCCATTTTCCTGTATGTTCTTTATGGAAGCCCTTACATAGTTTCCAATAACCAACTCTGTATCAGTAACAAAAACCATTGGTTGAGTATCCTGCTTGCAATAAAGATATCACACAACAGCTGATGCTTCCTGACTTCTAGAAAGACTGCAGAAGGAAAATTTCTACTTACGGAAGATTAATGATGTTGTGTCCTGAGCCTTCTTTTTTTTTTTTTTTTTTTGGCAATTGACTGAACTCCAGCATTGTAATTTCTGGAAATATCATGTACACAATGGCTTAAAGAAAATAATTATGAGTATCTTAGTATAATTGTTATACAAGTATCTTATATAACCTTCACATGACCTGTGTCCTGTAAAGATTACTTCTCGGCAATTTTTTCAAAGCTGACGTAAAAGATGATTTCAGTTTAAAAAAACCCTAAAATTGTATCAGTTTTCTCCAAAAAGCACACATAGTATTTCAGTCATGCTAATTTTGATGTAAAAGCTACAATTAACTTTTAATATTAGCATTTGCCAAAAATCTACTTAAGGTGATATGAAATTGAGAAGCACATCTCTGTCAAACTGAGAAATCTGATGAAATGAAAACTAAATTAATAAATAGCAAATATTTGGCAAGTGAAGTGTGAAAAGTCTCCTGATGCAACATAAACTATCATAAATCACTTATTATCACTCCCGTCTTTCCTCAAGGAAATGCACTTTTTTAATATGAATATCTATTAACTATGTAAGCAGGTAAAGATTTGAATGGAATACAGTTCCAATATATAATTTTATGCCATAATGCCAACTGTATACAAAGTTAAATAGAACAATAATTATTGTGAATGGAATTGCATCAATAAAACTACACAATTTGGTGAAAATTAATGTAGATGAATGGAGAACCACACAAATTTATAGTGAATGTACTTGATTCAACAGCTGACATTTTGCCAACCACTCTCCAAGTGAAATGAGTGCCGCTGTGCAAGTGTATGCTGCAAGGAGTTGGACAAATACTGTTGGACTAAGTGATGTTGCATAGCACTGTTATAAATATGAACCTCTGAAATTACATTAGAAAGTGTATATATATATATATATATATATATATATATATATATATATATGAACCCACACAATTATTACCAGTTAAGGTGGATAAGATGAAGACTAGTGTGAGAACATGAGAACAAATTAATTAGACAGGTAGTTGGAAATAGATTTGGCTGGGAAGTAGGGTGGAAGAGGAAATTAGCTGAATTCTTCATGACTCATTTCAAGACAAGACTCACTTTAAGGATAGCAAGGATTCTTACCAGAACCTTCATTTTTAGCCTCAAATATTTTTTGAAATTGGAAAATATTTTAGGCGGATTGTGAGATTTTTTTGGTGTATTGTTGTTGCTCTTACTGTTTTTAATGAACCTCAAGACTTAGATTAGAAGCTAATCTAGTAGGAGTAGGACAGTACGAATGACAAACTGACACAGCCTAGAACCTTCATTGAGGAGAGTCCTCCCCATAAGAGATTATATCTGTGTGAGCTCTCAGTGCCATGTACAGTGAAAAGGGAATGGGACAGAAAAAGTTCTTACATATAACCAGACAACTGATACGTTTTATCATCTATGTTTAGGAAAAAACTCCATGTTTTTTTATAAAATGCCATGTGTATTAAAAGTACTCTTTATTTCAGTTCCAGTTTCAAGGAATATTCTTCTGTTGTTTATTAGGACTCTTGTAGGCTTGCTATTAGTCAAAGATGGCCACAGAGATTTCCACCTGTAACAGTCTGCATCTTCCACACCTTCTGTCTTGTACTCACTTCATTCCCATGTTATTGGCATGCCACTCGTATATTTCTCTGTTCTTTGTTCTCCATGTCTCTGCTGTCTTTCCTTTTCATGCACATCTACTGTTAGTACTTAACAAGAATCCCTACTAGCGAGATTTAAGGAACACTCAAAATGCAATTTGTGTATGATGTTTCAACCCAATACTTAAGATATGATTCTCTCCCTATCCCATCCAATTCAGCTTTGTAATTTTTCACCACAAATACCCCTTCCAGGTACTCACATCAGCCTGACCAAGGCAAACGTTTATACTAGACACAAGACACAAGTGATTCCTCTAGCTATAGTGAGGTTGTCTTTGCTATCTTTAAAAATCATCCTTTTGCTTTCTGCTAAAAAAGCTGGGAGAAGACTGGAACAGAAATGATAACCACAGATTGCAGAGATCCAGGGGGGGGAAAAAGGAAAATAAAGGTGCCCTTTGGCATTGTTTCTGTGTACAGGTATTCAGCTTCCTGTAGCTTAACCTGAGAGGAAAAGCAAAACAGATTAATTTCTTAGGAAAACTAGGAAGACTCTTAAATAACAAAGGCAGCTAAGTAGATAATTTCAATTGCTAACATGATAATTTTACACTTATTTCTTAGGTTTATAAGTCGGTTCTGATGTTTCTTGGTCTTCATTTTTGGCTGATCTATGGAGAGGGAATCTTTCCTTTTCTTGATTCTCCATATAGCACGCCTCCCCTGCCTAGCTAAATGTGTGCATGTTCACATGAAAAAGTTCAACTGCTTTCACCTAAGGCTGCTCCAGATTCAATACACCATCCCCAGTGCTCCTGTTTTGGCAGGCGCATAGACTGATTGCTCAAAATCACCCGTGACTCCTGCAGGTGAAGATACCCCACCAGCCTCACCAAAGTGTGTCCTGCTGTGCCTGCCCACCATTAATTGTGTGCTGAGGTCCGCTATCTGGCAGCAGCCACTGCCCTGCAGTGATTCATGCTTGTTTCAACTGCTAGGCCATGGAGTGGACATGGGCAGTTTAACCAGTATGTGAAAACCAGCCGCACGAATAAACTTACCTCCTTATTGCAATCCAAAGCTAATTCCAGCAGAAGGTGGTCTTGAGAGCACTGGGCTTGAGGGCACTCAGTAACCTGTGAGGACAGGACTTCAGCATCTTGGATCTGATGATAGTTTAAAGCTACTCCTACCTTTAGGATGCCTCCCAATGTCAATATGCCCAACATAAGCCTCCCCTCTTTCATTGCACATAAAGGAATTTTCCAGTAAAATTTTTCTAAATCTCAAGGCAGTTGAGATTTTGTGAGCGCAAAATTTCATGTTTTTTCCTTATCTAAGGGGATAAAGGGAAAAGTGAACCTTGGCTGAGGAGCAGCAATAATCTTGTAATAATTAGCAATTCCTTTGAACTTAAATCACATAAATAAAAGAGTCAAATAACTAAATTAATTACAATACAAAAAAAAATCTGCCAACACAATTTATGGCTTAAGGTATTGATTATGGCAGTTTTATCAACACAAAAAGACATAAATGGCACGTGATAATACTTGTTGTTGACGTGTTCTTTAAAACCTGTTGCTATTTAAAAACGATGCATTAGATGTAGTAGATGTATTTTTGTTAGCTAATTCCAGTTTACTAAAATCCAAATATTTAAGTGGAACACATATATTTTTATGAATCTTTCCTTTGGAAATCTTCACATGATCAGAATGGTATTCCTGGCTAAAGTCACAGAGGAAGGAGAAACTTCAGAACTGACAACATCAAGAATCTGCCTAGTTTAGTGCAAAGACATAACCTAGAATTTCATATATTTCAGGTGAATGCCCTGATCATGACTCAGAAGATTTTAACACGGCTCTGATTTTATTTTATTCTGCAACAAAGCAAAAGCAATTGCTGAAACTTCAATGTTTGAGGAACAACAAAAAAAAAAGAGTACTACTATTCCTCCAGTTTGGGTTAATAAAAATTTTTGTTATAATATTACACAAATAATCACTGAAAGTTATAATCAATTTGGAGAAGTTTGGAGTTATTTCAAATATCAATTTAGAGGGAATGCTGTACTTGTTTTGCAGTCCACTGGACAGTAGTGGAGCAGAATGAGAAGAGATGGTCAGTCTGTCGCTACTGGTGTAAAAGTGACAGAAATTCTTTGAAGTCGAAGGGCACTCCAGTTTGAATTGAGGGAATCTGAACTGGATTGCTGGTTATCTCACTGAAGTTCCAAAGGCCACAAAGTGCAGAGTATACTTAGCATGTACTTCCACATTACCAAAATAGCAGTCATAAACTAACTGACTAAGGCAGTAAATGGATAAGTAATCAAACAGGAAAAGGGATGTTGTCCAAATATGCAAAATAATTTGACACTATTATATTGTATAACTAACTACATCACTCTGCTATGACTAATTTTTTGGCCTCTGGAAGCCTTGATTGGAAATATTATTAGTGAATTTTCAAGAATACTATTTAGAATCAAAACATGATAACTTTAAAATGAAAACAATAAAGGAAATGATGAGACTGTTACTCTCATGAAGCTGCACAAAAAATTAGACAGTGGATCTAGGCCTTGTCAGACTAATGTATTTTAAACTGCTGTTTCCTACAAAGTCTTACTATTGAAAATACAGAAAAACAAGCTGAACAGTTGCAGAGAAGTAGTATTAGTTTCATCTCCTAGATGAAAATAAGAATCCATGTAGTAAAAGCATACTTTGGGAAACCTTTTTAAATTTTAACTGTTGTACCACCTCATTGACTCTGTTTGATATGATGACACTGGCATGTATCCAGTTTTGGGAGCTGCTGGAAACTTTGTTCCTGGGACCAAGAATCCAATCCTGTCACTTGGCCCCTGGGTGCACATTCATACAGTTTTCCTTCTATTTCCTTTTTGGACCTTTTGATAAGCCATTTCTCACTGCAGTGCTGAAGTGAGGTGACACTAAAATCAGAGGTAATTGTTCTCAAAGGCCCTCACTAGCTTAATCTTGGTTCAGGACATCATCAAGTTTTAGGGACCTTACTCTCATCTTAAAATTTGAGAAGAAACCTCATAGAAATGTAGGTAATACTGAAGAGAGATACATGATGATGCTATGAAGAGAGATACAGGATGAGACTATGAGGACTGCCCTGGTCACTTAATCCAGTCTCCTGGGACTACAGGCACCACGTTGCATATTTCCTGCATGCATTTGTCACACATTGCCTTGGAAACCTTATCTCAAATAATTTCTGCTGGCTAAGCATATTAATATAATTTCTAGCATAAACTTAATCAGAAAGTTCATAACTTATTTATTCTTGAGTATTGTCCTTTTACACTGTTTCTTCTTCTGTTGTTTTTTTACCCTTTAAAAGAGTAAAAATACACTTGAAAAGAAGTATTAATTAATCCTTCTTGAACAAAGCCAACCAGGACACACACAAATGAAGTTTTGCTCAGCTTTGTAGGCTGGCAGCAATACTTCCTCATCACAAAAATATGGCCTGAACCACAAGTGAATGGTATTTTTTTTTCAATTGCTACATCCCAGAATTTTTTCACAATTCTCACCCTGAAATCCAATAATATAGGCAAGTTCTACTCTTTTTGATGGATTCCAATGAATGAATCTATAGCTAGCTGATTATTGTATTGCTATTGTATATCTTTCTTTTCATTATATTAAAATTACCTGAGTCCTCAGTATCACCATGTCCTTTCAATACAGCCTTCTTCTATATGGATGGGCACTCCAAACTTTGCATTATCAGCAATCAGTTGTGGATGCCAAAAGCACTAATGAAAATAGGAAACAAGATGGGCCACAAATTGTAGGGTTGAAGTATTCCTCTTTGGGCCTTCCTCCAGCCTGATTATCCTTCTGCTTTTTCAATAGTTGTTGCCCCCACAGATCCTTGCAGTCTACAAAAAATAGCTTAGCACCTTGACAAGATGAACACTGAGAATGTGGTGTACCTCCATCAAGCTGAGGTAAATATTGACATGTCCTAAGCATATTCTCTGCATGAGTGGGAAACCAGGATCACACCTGGGCATCAACAAAATTCTACTTTTCCCTGTGCCTCTTTTCTCATAAATATCTCTTAATTTTTCCGTCTCTGAATCCTAGAGCTCTTAAGTGTCTATCAAAGCAAGCATCAAACATTATTTCAGAGATCCAGATAAATTTATAGACTTACTGTTCTTGATATTAATATGAATATTAATACATGTCGCAGACATCTTTTCATTAAAATCCTTTCATTAGGATTTTTCCTGCTGAAGCTGAGAAGTTTCAGCAACAAAGTGCAAACAATGGCTATCTGCTGCTGTGGAATGCAACAAGTGGATCTGTAATTGGTCTCCTGTGGATGTTTGGATTTACTGGCCACTCACGGCAAAGCTGGGTCTCGCTCTCTGCCGAGAGACAGATCTTTGTAATCATCCTTTTCTATTCTATTCTTAGCTAGCCTTCTGAGAACTTTTCCTTCTATTTCTTTTTAGTATAGTCATAATTTAATATATATATATCATAAAATAATAAATCAAGCCTTCTGATCATGGAGTCAACATTTTCGTCTCTCTCTCATCCTGCAAACCCTTGTGACCACAGTCACAATGACAGAGTAGGAAACAGTGCATAATTAAACTTTTCATTTTTGCTTCTGCTTATTTATATTTCACTTAAATTTTACTGTGAAAAGAGGAATCACTGAGAAGTACAGCTAATGTCCCTTATTGAAATTCAGTAAAATAATTTTAAAACATTTGGAACTATGATCTCAATATTCTATGTGCTTTACTTATTTCTCCTCTTAAACAAATTTAAAATTTCCATAATCTATTTTTACATGCCCAGTTTTACCTTCTTTTTAAACTGCTTGTTTGAGAGAGGCAAAGAGACAGGGAGAATGCCACTTCAACAGTGCAGCATTCTGTATCTGAAAAACCACACAAGCTACAAGTTTTTACTTCCCTATTGCCTTGTACAACTATGACATTCCATCTATTAGGTCAGGCAATAAATCTGGGTTTATTCTAAATCAATTTGCATCACCTTGCATCATCATATTCTGTGCCACTAATGTTGCAAAAACAATCCTTATCCCACTCCTCCATGCCAGAGCAGGGATGAAAATAACCATGGTCATGTTGAGGCAACAAGGTACCTTCTAAAGCAATCCAGTAAGCAAGATCAGGATCTTTAATGCACCATAAACTGTTGTCCCATATAGATGTGAATACCAGCTGCATATTAAAGTTCTCAGTCTTCAGCTAATCTCTTTGAAACCTCAAGGATCACATATTTGTTAATCAAAGGACACTATTTGATTTTATGGCCCTACACATGTTCTTTCTCTCACATAATAAATTGTGGTAGATTAAATTTTGCTATCTTTATATATAAATAGTTTTATCATAATTTAGCTGATATTAATATGGGACACTATTCCTAAAATCATATTTCTTTTTCAGTTATATGAATGGAAATATGTTTGTAAGGATTTGTAGGCTGTGGGAGAGAGGAAAGAGGAAGAGGCCCAAATGTATTTCAATGGAACTACATCATTAAAATTCTTTTAATATTCTCTAGACTACAAGCTACAGAGAAAGAAGTCAATCCCTACTATCAAAGCACCTTCAAAACCTGCTGGCTGCTCAAAATTGTAATAAGAAGTGGAAAACAACGGTCAAACAAAACTCCAGGAATAAACACACAGTTTCCTTCCAACAGGAAGTACCAGGGGCACCATTATCCCATTCTTGAAGTCCTTACTAAGCAACAGGAACTTGCCACTAGAAGAGAACTAGGTGACTGGTTTGAGTCAGGGTGACCTTTCTTATATTCTTATATTCTTATATTCTTATATTCTTATATTCTTATATTCTTATATTCTTATATTCTTATATTCTTATATTCTTATATTCTTATATTCTTCTTATATTCTTCTTCATATCTCATTTAGCTCTAGCAGTGGAGCTTATCAGTAACATTTAACATGAAGCTTCATGACCTAGAAAATAATCTAACAAAGGAAAAAGAAGCTAAACAATGTCAGTTTCTCATTACAGGGGAGGTTTCTGAAAGGTCAGAAAGTTTCTGAAATAGAAAGCAGTAGTGTATGAGCTATACAGTTTAAAAAAAATGTAAATCATCAGTAGGGGTTGAGTCTAGAAAATATTTTGAATTATTAAACATTACATAAGCAAGATTAATTTTTAATAAAAATAGGATGCAAGCAAGATGAATTTTTAACAAAAATAGGTTTTAATAGGCATTAAAACCTGGAGAGTTGTAAAAAAAATTAAGAGACAGGATTTATATTTACAGACTAGAGCATTCAGTGATTTTATTATTTACTTGAAATAATGTGACTCATGCCTACAAGAACTGATTAACCTCTGTGCCACTCCTATCTCTAATTATTAGAATCGGAGTAACAGACTGAATGATTTTTTCCTGTTCATGAGTTTTGAGTTTATTATTCTACAATTTCACAGAATATTTCCTTGTTCCTGTTATTGATAGGAAGAACAAAAGATTCTGCTGTCTTTTTTCCTCTGTTATTCTACCACATGTCTTTAGCATATACACTCTTACTCACTTTTCTCTTAAACCATATAATGCTTTGAACCTTTTCTTTAGATGTGAGTATTTTTGCCATGCTTCCCAGATTCCTCAGTGTGGCTTCATTGTGAATTACTACACCAGTATTTTGGAGTGGGATACAATTTAATTTAACGTTACGTTACGTACCTCACTAAAGTTAGGACCATACTCAGTTCAGCATTCCCTAATCAATGGAAAGACACAGGCAGTCCATAGGGAATCTCAGGATACTCCAAAATAAAAAATCACTTATTTCTGGAGATGCCTCTTAATGTCTAAAAGTAGGTTTAAGTGGCCTATTTTCGTAATTCAGCTATCTTGATGATCTCCTATTACGTGAGAAAAATGTGGACTGAAGTGAAAGATAGTGAACAAAATATTCCAAATAAGATTGCAATTTCTCTTTTTCTTCTCCTTTTCCTATTTTTTAAAACAATTCTAATTTCTTTTACATGCTTGCCAGGGTTGTTTAATTTGTTGGTTTGGGGGGTGTTTTTTGAGTTGCCAAGAAATGATTACATAAAGCCTGTCCAGAAGATTATAAGATTTACTTCAGAATTTTCTGAGTGGTTCCTCACAGTTATGTCTTTTCCCGACTAGTTTCTGTAACATAATGTCACTTGGATATTTTAAAGTGTATTAAATTGGAAGTTACTACAATTTAAGTGTATTTGAACTTAAAGCATCTTTAACCAAGGAGTGATTGATTTCAATAGGCTTAATTTCTACTGTTACAAAAGTTCTTAACCAATTGCTACAAAGAAAACCTTATCAGTTGAAAACTTGAAATAGAAAGCACTATTTGCAAAGCTAAAATATCTTTGCATTTTCATAGTTATATAAAAATTACTTGTATTTTCTTTTGAACTGATGAGAGTATGGTCCTATTTTAGATCAAATAAGATATTGCTTTAGTTTGCAAACTAAATTGTAGTCCTCAGTAAACTCAAATTTTGGCAATGTAACAAGTGCAACAACAACAAAGCCACTTCTTGTTCTTCCTTGCAGCTTTGAGTAACTTCCCATATATCAAACACAAAGCCTAATATAATCTTGGTCATTCTTCTCCCTCTTGGGGGTCTTTGTAAATTGTATTGCTTTAGGAAACTGAATACAGTAACTACCCCACCAAAGATATCACAGAGAAGTGGGAAATACACACTAAGCAAAAAGATCTGTTTACCTGTGGGACTTCTTTTCCCTCCTACATGTTATCCCTTTGAAGCTATATTGTTACCTAGCATATTTGAAATGTTTTAGAAGAAATTGAAAGCTCCCAATCAAAAGAAAATTCATACTTTACTGTTATGACATTTCCTCAGAAAAAGTGTTTTATTGCACTTAATTTTATACTGTATATATACGCACATACACATATATTCCATCATAACCATTAAAATACTTTTAATAGAAAATATGTTTGAAAGCAGATTGATAGCTCGTGGCAGGAAAGCAAATTCTGCACTTGGGACTCTGTGAAGGCAGCAGTATTTTTGCTTGTAGCCTTTGGCAATCTTTTGCTTGGGATCTTAAATGTATCTAGAAATTAGGGCTTTTCTCTAGTGGTTACCTTTGAATTTCCATTAAAAAATAACCTATGTCATATTTAACTATAAATAACAGAGATGCAAATGGTCAGCATATATAAAGTAATCATTCTATTGAATTGCCCTAGAATTTTTTTTTTTTAAACAGAATTGTTTTTTATTCTTTTCCTGCCATGAGTCTTAGCTTTTTGGTATCTATTTATAAGATAGATTCTGATTACAAACTTATACCTGAGTAGAACCTAGATTCCATTTTCATTTTCACCAGCTGTTTGTAAATATTGGTCAGAAGCTGATTTGCTCTGTACTGAGTTCATTTTTGGCAATTAAAATTGATTAAGAATCAAAGTGTTCCAGTGTTATTCCATTGGATATAGTTGAAAATGAAGTTCTCCTGTAATTGATTGTAATACACAGGAAAATAAATGAAATTTCACTGATCAATAGGAACAGTAATATTTGGAAAACACACTTCTGTTATATTAATTCCAAATGTTGATCCCCCAACACATATCACTTAATTCTTACAATTTATGATAGGCCTCTAATTAAGTACAACTCGTTATTCTGGTACAGTACTATATGAAGAAATAAGTGAGCTAAGATTTAGCATAATACAGAATAAGTTAATTTCAAAATGTTGCAGCCCAGACTATTAAAACAGCCCATTCTGAAGCAGGTGTGAAGTACAAGGAGTTGTCAAGTTCCTTGAAAAGCAGAGTTTGCTTACTCTTGTTTACATTTGGCTGGAAAAGGTCTGACATTCTCTTCATTTACATGTATTCTCAGAACCTGAAGCTGTAAGGAAAATGCCTCAGGTGCCTTGCAGCCACTCAAAGAATTTAAAGTTCGGTAGCTTTCTGTTTTCTTCAAACAAATTAATAATCAGAATTGACAGGAATAACAATTTCTCTAGGCAACCTGTGTGGGTATCAGAACCTGTCCTCAGGGTAGACCCCATCTGCAGGCTGCCCAGAAGGCTCAGACCAATGAAACCTACACTAAAACTTCATGATCCCCAGAGTGCAGAGGGAGATTAGACTCCCAGAACCTTCAGTGCCAAAGGAAAAAAAGCCCACTGACGTTCTTCATTAAGAAATCAATATTTTCTGACAAATTTTTGTTTCACTGTAAGGTTTATTACTAACTGTAGTATAAAGAGGATTTATCAGTGAGTGAGAAGTGTCTATGAAACTTCCTGAAGAGATCCCAGGAAAAGAGAATACTGCATGTTCCTCTCTACTAAGGAAAGCTGAGATGTAAGTTTATTCTTTTGCACCTCCTCACACACTGAAAAACCCCAGCACATCACCTATGAATAGTGAGATATCTCTATGAGATAGGGATGCAGAAATGATCATAGTGTCATTATTTAACGATTCAATAACTACGGTAGAGTAAGAGCTTTACTGGCGTTTCAGGTTTTGTCAGCCTGCATATATGGGACTGACTGAATATAATTATCCTCTCTTTCATACATCCCAGGTTTTAGATTAGTTCTTAGCATGAATGACCCCAGCTTTTGCTGTCAAGATGTAGCCACAAGATGCTCATTTACAAAATTTTAAGAGTGAGAGGAGATACAAATGAGAGAAAGTCAGAAACCTGGTTTTCAGGTATTAAGGGAAGGTACAGTATATGCAGCGTGAGTAGAGAAGAAAATTGGAAAAACCTGAGATGAAAAACAGGGACATGATGAACACAGAGCAAAAGAAAAACACTTGCTTGGGACAGCAGGAAAATGGCCTGAAATAGGAAGAGGTGTGTGTGGTGGCCTAGGGACCATGGTTCTGGCACACACTTCATGTCTTGATGACTGTCCGTAATTTGACCTCACTGAGAAGCAGCTTTGTACTGATTCTTGTACCTGGAATGGCTCTCTGGCCTCTCAGTAGGTCATTGATGGTAAATTTTGCAGTGTTAGACACTGAAGCTGAGAACAGAGGCAGACACAACAGGAAGAAATGGTTTTTGCCATTCTCTTCCTTTCACTGTAAGGTTTGTGATAGTGTTGTCCAGTTATTACAGCTGAAGGAACATATCACATTATCAAACTCTGATGGGGGATAAAACAAAAAAACTCTTTATTTTTTGGTAGATTTTTACTTTCTTTGGTTCTTTTTCTTTTACTTTTACTTTTCTTTTCATTAATGTAAATGAGGAGGTGAATATTTCAGCAGATTTGATGAATCCTGCTATCCATGCAAACTCTCTTCAAACACAAGAAATACTTTTAAAGGTGTAAGCAGGATTCAATAATCCAAAACTAGTCTTCTACTAGGAAAAGTTGTATACTACCTTTGATACTCTACAGGAAGAAAAGTCTTCTTCAAAAGTCAATACATACATATTTGATTCTTTTTATATTTATTTCAACCTACTGTAACTTCATTATTTTCAAGAGGGTGGATCAACATGCTGTTTTATGCTTCTGTTTGAGCTACACAAGCAGGCTTTGCTGACTGTTTCTTCCACTGCTGTGGTTCTTATCTAACATAGCTCAGGAGCCCATTAAGAGCTATTAAGGAAAGCAAGAGAGTTCAGCCATCCCATTCACACACATTGTATTTTGTGAATGGTTTACTTGCATTTGAGATTTCTCAGCTGGTTTACTCATAGCCATGAGAACACATCTTTAGCAAGAATTGTTGTTTAAACTCCTTTTACCTGCCACTCCCAGAATAGTTCAAACTGCATATCTGAGTACAACAGCTATCCAACAGTCTGGTCTTGACAGGTAGACATTTTTTGGACAGAAAAAATTACTTGAGTAAAGAATTTCTAGACAAGAACAAAACAAAACAAAAACAGGACAGCATCAAATATAAAGCAACAATGAAAGGATGAATTTTGTATTATTATTAAAGATTGTAAAACTGATAAATTAAATTACAAAAAAAATTAGAAAATTTAAATTATTCTTTCTTCTACTACTCACTGATCAAATAAAAAGGGGTCTTACAGCATAAAGAATACCAAGTACAGATATTTGCTGGTCACTGTTCACCCATCCATTTCAGTCTAATGTTTTTTCTTTTTAAAACTAGCTTAAATTCTCTTAGGCAAAGCCTGCACTACGTTTTTGCTTTTCCAGAAACAAAATTTGATGCTCCTGAAATTCCTCCTATTCATCTGACATCTCCTATTTGTTATAAATTATCAAATCGTGAGCCAAAATTATAAAAAATTTAGCAAAGATTTATTAATTTGTCTGCGAGACTGAAGTTTGGTCTTCGAAACCACCACAGCCAAAGATACAGTGTCGAGCCTGGGGTCGACATCGGGTGAACCTAGATCTGACCTCCAGAGTGTCAGTCTCCCCCTCGGTTCACAAAGGCTGCTTCATGCTGTTTTATACAGTTTATTTTGCCCAAGGCAAAGATGACCGAATTTCCTTTGTGCCTCTTCACATGCATCGATGTTTGTTTCCATGTGCAGAGCTGGACAAAAGCTGGGTCCAGGTGTGTAGTCAGCGACAATAGGCTTCAGGAAGCCATGTATTCAGATGTATCAGTTTGGCGCTGCTGACAGTCTTGATAGATGCAATAGGCAAGGCGATAATTGCTCTTGGGTGGCTCCAGACAACTCGAGAAACTGGTGATTATCACCCTGGAAGCTTCTATTCTCACTAGAAGGCATGGATCCTTATCTTAACTTGTGTCCTGGAACTAGTTGAATCTAAATAGACAGCTGCTCCTGGCTGGGGATGGTGAAAAGTCATGCTTTTGGATTTCACAATATTTTATACCATACATTAATAGTATAAATTATCCCTACCATATATTACATGTTCATCATAGTCAAGTCGGAATTTTGAAAAATAGGAGTAGATAAAGAAATTACTGTCACTGAAGAAAGAGAAGCATGTACATAGTCTGCTACAAGAAAAATGAAATAGCACTAAGAGCCGTTCACTTAAACCTTTTTCAGTGGTAATGTTTCCCACCTGTGGCCATAACAGATTAAGAGATCAAATAACCACAATTTAAGTCAATCTATCTTTTAAAATAACTTTAGATGAATATTATGGAAGTATTCTAACTGGACTGAGATTTTGAGTGAATTACTTCAAATCAAATCTTTTGGCTCCAATAAGCCTAGACAAATAAAAGCACTTTGATGTTGGTATTCATGTACACTCAAACCTTTACTTAAAAATAATGTGTAAAAGTGTGTTGACCTATTGCAGGTGTGCTGGGAGAATCTGCAACTGAGGAGGAGAAATTTTTTTTCAAATTGCAGAACAGCAAAATACTGACAAGTGCTTTTACATTTGCAAAAAGAAAAAGGAAAAACATGGTTACTGTCAGAGAGACAAGCCACACGCTTGCTTTAGAACACTGTGATATGTAATGTAATTAATTCATGCTGTATAAACAGATATGTGTGAGTATACAATATTGTAGGAATCATGTTTTAACCTCCCCAGCCAGGAACAAAGCTCTATTCAAATTGTAACTAATTCCTGGCAGCATTGAGATAGCATCAGACCTGTTTAAGGTCTGAATGGAACCTTCCTGGACCATCAGAGATGATTTCCTTGTCTCCTGCACCTGGGAGATAACATGAGGGGCCTTCCTGGCCTATGATTAATTGTTGTGTCCCAAGAATTTCACAAGATTCAGTCTCGCCCTGATCGCATCTGGGCACTCAGGAACCGATACCAACTTATTCAAACTTCTCCTGTGTGCTCAGACTTCTGTCTACAAACTGGGACCCATCTTTGTCTATTTCAACATATGTATAGAAATAGATTTGCATTTGAAGAAGTGAATAGAAAGATGCGGTCATCTATGCCTCAGGCAGAATAAACTGTATATAAACTAGATGCTGGAAACACGCAGTGTGAACCTTGGAGGGGATGCTGTCACTCTGTCAGACAAACCTCTGGTCTCAGCCAGCGCCCGTACCGGGGACTGACACTGTCTTGATTGTGGTGGTTGCTCAAAATTATATTTTTTTGTAATTGACCCAATAAATTGTTGTTAAATTTTTCATAAATTTGACTATCAATAATTTGATCATTTATAACATCACCATTTAACACCAGCACAGTTTCAGACTGTAGTTTCTGAATCTGTTTGTGGAATATGAAAGCAACTGCCAGTGTTCTGCATCTCACTGGGTTCAGCTTCCTGAAGGGAACCTTCACCTTGCACTGCTCCAGGGCTGCTGCTGTCACTTTCTGGCTTCCAAGGCTGAACAAACTGGATGAGCTAATGCTCCTCAGAACTCTCACTGTATCCCTGCACAGTGCTGCTCAACACATCTGCTTCCAGCAATGTTGGGTGCAGACAGAACTGTACTCCAGAACAAGCAGAGTCTATTTATTTGGGTCCTGTGCTGTATTTCATCTCTAGTGCCCATGTATCCTACTCCTATGAACCACTCATTAACAAACAAGTGGGAATTACTTATGAACATCTGTGGTTGTCTTTATACTGTGCCCAGGAGGAAAACACTTCAGTGCACTATTTCTACAGGAACAGAAGTACACATAAACCAGACAAAACACATTTCTGCATTTCTTAAAGCTAGTACCCAGACCCTTGAATAAAGATCAGCAGATGCAATGTGTTCTTTCAGTACCCATTAGTAACTGGTCAGTAAGTTAGTAACTTGCCAAAGGAGGACATTAAACCATAGTGTCTTTGTTGTTAAACCACGTTTATCTGTTACTAAGGCTTGTGTGGAGTGAATCACTTCTAAAAATTACTCCCATTTTGTAGAAACACATTCTTTCTTGTGACAGGATTGTTAACAGACAATTTACAGCTTCTTTTTGTGTGGGCTTCTGCCAGCATTTCAGCAGATCTGCACAAACTGGTATGCAAGATATACATATTTGTCATTTACTCTCACCCTTTTATATTTGTGGGCAGACATGCTATAAAGAGCATTGGGGGTATTTAATTGTTTAATAATTATTCTGGCATCAAAGTGAGACAAAAGAATAAGAAATTACTCTCCAGCTGCTGTCATTGATGGTAAATGGATATTCCCATTAGGGACATGTCTCTGTTTGTGTATTGTATTTGTGCAGAGTTGTTTATCACATCATTATCTTCTGTATTTCAGGACACGGGAATATTAATATTGCCAATGATTCAGGGAGTCCTATTGGCCATAGCCTATCATTAACCAGGGCGAGCAAAGGGCCATTTTTATGACCTTTGGCTCCTACCTGGGAATCTCTGAATAAACTAACTGAGCATGGGGAGGCTTAATAACAACTCTCAGGAAGTTATAGGATGCTAATTTTCATATTGGTTATGTCTATTTATAGCCTGTAAGTTCCTTAATTGCACACTATCAGAAGACATGGCATTATGTGAAATTCTGTCCAGCTTGCTTTCTCAAGAAAACACTTACAATGTGCCCCAAAGCTTAAAGACTACGCCTGGTAGAGATGTACAAACTGAAAAATACAGACTATTAACTCCACTGCTTTCAGTGACCATCAGCTTAGGACATCCAAATTGCCAGTGACACTGCAGATATTAAGATGTAGGACTTCCTAATGCCTGCCTCAAACTATACAGTAGCTTTGAAATACAGAATAAACAGGACAAAATGAACCCTGAAGCAAGTCAAATGCCTATACATGCTTCCTAGTTTCAGGCAGACATATTTTTACACAGTAAAATTCCTATAATGTAGAAATGCCCCACAGAAACCTTGTAGAAAATTATGGCAAAGAAGTAATTATTACTGAATGCTCTCAGTAACAAATAGAATGGGAAGAATGCATTGACATTATGATTTGGCCACGCATACAGTCAGTCAAAAACTCCGAGAAGGATTTCCCCCATAAGTGATGTATTAATTAATGACACTATACAATGGTACCAACATATACTACATCATCCACATTAGCAGCCAAACTAAAATCTGAGAAAACATTGGAAAAGTCAAGCTATTAAATTATATTTAGCCTTCACAACCACATACATACAGGAAGTAGAGCAGAATCAAAAGCCCATCAACCAAACATTGAATGTTTTATGCTTTTATTTATGAATCCTACAGAGAATATGTCTTAGAAAGGGAAAGTTTTCTGCAGCTCAGGTTACCACCATCATATTGCATCAGTTATCTGCCTCTGATATTCAAAGCTCAGCCCACTTCTGGGAAGGCCAAAGCAGCCAAAAAAAAAAAAAAAAAAAGCAGTTAAACTAAAATGTCATCTGCATCTTTACTAAACTAGTGCTCCAGAGGCCACAGCATTTCACTGACAACCAAGTGCAATGATGCAAAATTGATTCAGGAATATCTGAATACTGGTCAGGCTTTGCTTTGCACCCTTCCAGCAGAATACAGGGCTGCCAGTCCATTTCTTGGCTGACTGCATACAGCTGAGAGCAGAAATAAAATCTGGATTTGCTTCCAACAGATACCCTTGGGCACAGCCCTAAGCAAAGGTTGGTGCTTAATCTTCCAGTGGGAGTCACAGGAGGTAATGTGTCCCAGAACCACACCTCAGGGGTCAAACTTAAATACATTATTTCCTCATTGCTGAAGGGGGGGTAATAATTTACTCAATCAGTAGCATTGCCCATCATCTTGCAGCATGTGCGATGTGAGGCTTAGAACATGCTTCTCTTCCATGTTTTCTGTCTGTCCCTATGCTCTGAGAAGGCTGTGAATGTTGCTGTGGAAGGTTGCCTGTACACAGAAAGGAATGCAAGTGTGGAAGAGACAGTCTTTCTTCCACAATTACTTTTGCAAG
The DNA here is from genome assembly GCF_028018845.1 of Melospiza georgiana. Taxonomy (NCBI): domain Eukaryota; kingdom Metazoa; phylum Chordata; class Aves; order Passeriformes; family Passerellidae; genus Melospiza; species Melospiza georgiana. The sequence goes on from NC_080430.1 coordinate 60,475,597, forward strand.
TGCCCAGTCCAGATAAGTCACCAGAGAACTGAATCTCCGCCTGACTTTATTTAGACATTTTCCACAAGAGCTGGCATTTCTGTATGGTACATATTCACTTTTTCCTTATTTTACCTAGCTGTAGGCAAAGGAATAGAAGGCAGTATTTATACCCTGGAAAAGGCTGATCAAATAAAGGTTGAAGAGAAGAAAAGCATACTTTCTCTGCTCCTTTTATTTGCTTCATATAAATAACCTCAAAAGAATTTATATGTTGGACTTTATTATGTATAAAAATAGTCCAAAAAATAGTTTGCCATATCTAAGGAAGAAATAATTATTGAAAAATTAAAGAGAAAGCTTATAAAAGGTTGCATTATCCACTCATGAAATAGTTGAAATCCTAGAAGTATTGATTGTATTGATTTAACTAAGGTTTTTTCCAAGCTTAGCCAGATACCTTAGCATATAGAAATTTGCCTTAGTTTTTGTTTTGTTGGTTCCTTGTTTGGTGTTCACTTTGAAACTCATCAACTCATAAAAATTCTCCTTCCATGAAGAAAAATTTGCTTCTATTTTACCAAAAGACAGCGAAGGTACTTCAATTTTTTCTATTAACCTGAATTGAACTGGTTTCTCTGACTTGCTTCTACTACTCAACACCTGCCACTAGTTTTAGAGTTTCTCATTCTCCTGAACTGTACTTCCTTTACAGACATGCAGAATGTGTTCCTGGGCAAAATTTGCCTCAAATATAATGGGATTAAAAACTATCATTGCTTCTAGTCTCTTGTTTTAGCCTACTTGGAGTACTGCCTTCAGCTCTGAGGTCCTCAGAAGAGAGAAGACATGGATATATTGGAGTGGGTCCAGAGGAGGGCCATGAAGATGATCACAGGGACAGAACACCTCTCCAAGGAGAAAAGGCTGAGAAAATTTGAGCTGTTCAGCCTGTGGAAGAGAAGGCTTTGGGGAGAGCTTGTGGCAGCCTTCCAGTGCCTAACTGGGGCATACAAGAAATCTGGAAAGGGACTTTTTACAAGGGGATAATGATAGGACATGAGGTGATGTCTTTGAGCTGAAGAAGCATAGATTTGGATTGGATATTAGGAAGAAATTATTTGCTGTGAAGGGTGGTAAAGAACTGGAATAGATTGTCCAGAGAAATTGCAAATATCTTACCCCTGGAAGTGTTCAAGGCAACCTGGTTAGTGGAAGGCATCCCTCTTTATAGCAGGTAGACAGAACTAGATTACTCTCAAGGTCACTTCCAACCCGAATTATTCTATGAGTCTTTTAAAGCCCAAGTAGTTTCTGAAATTTTGGTATACTGCTCTTATCTTAACTAGGTGTGCCTCCCTTCAAGATGCACTCTGTTCACTCACAATTATACAGAAGGTTTTAGGCCTTCCTTGTTCTTCGTATTGATCCCTTTCATTCTCTTCCTTATCTTGTTATTATCCTTTGAAATTTGAAAATAGTTGATGAGCTAAATAATACAGAGGGGGCATGACATCTCAAATACAATATGGCAGGATGTGTTAAAGTTCTAACCTAACAGTACATCAATGGAAAAATATATGGTCTGATATTACAATTTAATTTCCTTCTAAAAGGAATAGAATTGTTATGATTAAACCTGGCTTCATTTAGACATATATATGTTCATATTTGTACCAGAACAAAATATACTTCAGACTGATAGAAATTGCTGTTTTACCTGTCATACAGACGTCACAGCAACTGCATAACCAGTACAATTATGGTAATGCAATAGGTATGGAAAGTTATATATATGTATAATAGTTATGAAAGGGATTTGTAACCAATAGATGAGGACAGGCTTTATAATTAGGTAGTTTAGGATCTTGGTTTTTTAAAAAATATTTCTGTAGACTGCTGACCTCCATTAACAAGAAGCAAGGAAGGACACCTTTTATTTATTTTCAAGAGCTTACCAACTTAGCTGAAGTGGGAGAACTTACGAACCTGGGCATTGCTGGAGTAGGACCATTCTTAAGAAATGCACCTTTAATTGATCCAATTCTGAAACTTTTTAATGTCTCAAGTAAAACACTGACCTCTTTCTGAATGTAAAATGCATACAATACATTACTATTGTAATTCATGTGCAATATAGAATCATAGAACAGTTTGGGTTGGGGGGGACCTTAAAACCACCTCATTCCAACCCTCTGCCACAGGCAGGGACACCTTTCACTAGACTAGGTTGTTCAGAGCCACATCGAACCTGACCTTGAACACTGCAAGAGATGAGGCAACCACAGCTTCTCTGGGCAACATATTCCAGTGCCTCACCATTCTCACAGGAAATAATTCTTTCAAATATGGGGGGAAAGTCCCTCTCCAACTTCCTTGTAGTCCCCTTCACATAATGAAAGGCTGAGCAAAGCTTGCTCTAGAGTTTTCTCTCCTCAGGGCTGAACAACCCCACTTCTCTCAGCCTGTCTTTTTAGGAGAGCTGCTCCAGCCCTCTGATCATTTTCATGGCCCTCATCTAGACTCACTAACACTAGTTTTATTGTGCTCGTATAAGTGACGAGAAAAAAAGTACAAAATAGTCTTTATTTTGGTGTCTAATTCACTTCAGGTATAAATCTAGACACCCAAAGTACAGGTGGATGAGTGGAATGTTCTTCCATTTATTTGTCTTTCTCCAAGCACCTAAATTCTTTCCCCATACCAGACTCGGTGCATGACTGGAAGCAGTAGATTAAACTTTGCCTGATCTGATAGCACACAATGGACTGGTAACCTTGAAACCAAGATTCTTCCATTAGGTAGATCATCATATCCCTGTTCAAATTCCAGTAAGACAGAATTTTCTTTATTCACTTGCCATCTTGTGATGAGCAGATGTCAAACTCCAACCATTAGTGTTCTGCTTTAAAGTTTCTCTCTTATAGAGGTGTAAAAGGGAAAATATATTGTTAGGCTATAATCACTGTACTATTTGGGTGTCTTTTTTTTGGGGGAGGGATGGGGGCAGGGTTGTTAAGTTTAACTACCTGAAGTACATGAGTTTGGATAAGAAGAAGAAGTAGTAAAATTCAACACAGAGTGTACTGAATTGACAGAATACAGTGCACTAGGGAAGCACCTACAGCTACACTTATACTATGAAAAATGGCTTGGAGTAGAAGGGGTTAGGCCGGAGGGAGAAAAGATTGAATAAAACTATAAATATTATTTTGTATTTTACGCTGAATGTATGCATTATGTTGTCTACAACAATTAATGTGTTTTATTGCTGACAATTGTCACACTGCAGGGAAGCTGGATGTCTCCATGAAGGACTAAGCTTGAGAAGCAGTGAGATGGCAAATTAAAGTGGTGATAAAGGAAATAAAGTCTTGCTGGCAAGAGATCTTTTTCTGATCTAAGATACTGAGAATCCGGGCTCACACAGAAAGTGAAATCAGATTAGGATGAAATGCATCTTCATATTTTAAAGATAAGATGACTTAAAAAAATTCTTTGCTAAACTTTTATTTCTGAATACCCAGACAGGGTGTCCCTAAAGGGATTTACCTACAAGCACTGGAATTTGACTTGTAATTCCACCAATGGAAACAACAGCGTTCCATATATTCTTACCTGGCTATCTGCCCTACAGGATACAAGATCACACCAGTACACAGTGGGACTTGGTCAGGCTCAAACAGATCTGTCCAGCACATTTCAACATAAATTTACATCCCTCTGTAATATTTGCCTGCTCTTCCTCGCTTGCTAGTAATTTTTCTGAAGTAAGGTCAAATGTCCCAGAGTTCTACTTAGATCATCTGTCACTGTCCAAATGTCTCACATGTAAGGGGAAAACATACTCCGTAAAACAAACCTTATCTTATAAGCTCATCATGAAAGAAAACCAATAAACATGAGCAACAAGAGCTCAATCTGATTTGTATAGACTAGTCCAACACAGGAATTCACTAACTCATTACTTAATTAATGAAGTTTGTAATTCAGATGTTCTATAAATCATAACTTGTAACTCATGCACCTATGAACAAAATAGTTACCTAGCTGATGGTGAGAATGCTCATCCTTCCTCCCTTCCATGATGCAGACCCTATATTCCAACAAGAAGCATGAAAACTTTGAAAGCCCAGTTGCTGCTGGATCCGATCCACCTCAAATTTTTGAGGGGTAAGCTGATGTATTTATACCTTGCAGTTTGGAAATCTGGTCTATTTCCATGGATTCTGAGGAAACTTCCAGAAAACTGCTAAAGCAAGGATTCTGCAGGAGATCATAAGCTGTGGGTGATAGTGGTAGCACAATTACCTTTATCCATTTCTGCCTAATCATAGCCTGCCTAGGTGTTGCCCTCATTCTGAGCTAATTGCACTGCTCCCAGCATGGCCTTAGCATGAAGTCTAATTTTGGCTGTGTGACAGTCAAAATTTGAGCAAGATTTGAGTGAACAGTCACACTCTATTTTGACACATTTTTCTGATCATTATTTTGCTGTCAGTGGTTGGGCTACTCAAAGAAAGGTCTACATATTTCTCTACTTCAGACATAAAAATGATTTGTGAAAAAAATTAAAAACAAAAGTTCTGGAGATCATTTTTAGAAATGAAACTCCAGCAGACATTCTTCCTTTTTCCAAGCAATTGTATCTACTCTTTAGAAACAGAGTCTAGCAATACGCAGCCTAATGGCATTGAATTCATGCCTATTTTTATTACCAATTGGTGTTGGTGAGTGCAATACTTGCAATGCTATATATAGTAGATGTAGACGAAAATACATAATAACTGAACAGTTTTGTGTAACTTTCCTCCAGAAGAAAAACTGTTCAAACTGGCCTGTTCTTAATACTGATTGTGCCATTCTGCAAATTTGTTTTATAAATTCTCAAGCATGCAAGTTAAAGAAATGAGAAATGTGCATTAGAGCATGCTCTCTTGTCTCTGAAGAATCGTTATTGTACTTGCAGTCTACTTCTATGGCTAAATATGGGGTTTTATTAGAGGGAGCCAAATTAATTTTTTTCAGCACTTGAGAGATCTCACTTACTTTTTCCACCATTTTCTTTGCTTAATCACACACTTTTCATCTTCAGTTAATGCTGGCACTTGTCTGCTTACACTGTGAAGTTATTCAAGGTAAACACACATATTTTTGCTCAGTTAGTGAATTGAGTCATATTAGCATGTGATCAAACAAGTAGTGCCTAAAGCTGGGAAGAGGCAACTACACAATTGAGAGCACAGAGACAGAGATATCAGCTGCAAGGTGATGTCAGTCTAGACACACACACATAAACACACAATCTCCATGAAAACTTACTATTACTGAACTTCTTGTTGTGGGCAAAGTTATTACTGGAGTAAAGCACTGTGGTGTTGTCGATTTTACTATCACACATCATGGCTACATAGTTTTTGTATCAAAAAATCTTGTCTAGATTTGGATAGAATTTGTTTCACTTTCTTTACAACAACTGCCAACAGCATTCAAGTCGACCCTTGCTAGTTTGAATACACTTCATGCAATCCAGTACTGTGTCAGTAGTTTTTTTCCTAATAAATGGGAAAAAAACTTGTAGTCATTTGTGGTGATTATAAAGAGCTTAGGTGGGGAAAAGCAGAGGGAAAGAGCTTTTATTGTTAATGGGACAAACTGTCAAAATAAATATTCAACATAGAGAAGCAGAGTTACACAAAACCACCAAAGCACCCATCATCTCCCTTGGCTTATTAAAGAAATGCACATAAAATAAAACAGTTAGTAAGGTATTTAGTGAGTGTGTCTCCTGAAATATTGATAACAAAATTTTCAAAAAGAAGATAATGGGCTAAACCTCTTCTTTTACCTTCCCATAGATGACTTCTTAAAACTCAATCCTCTCTAAGGGCTTGAGGTCAAGGTCAAACTTTTATACCTTTAAAGTGCTATATATATCAGAGTGTAGCACAACTACTGTACTATTTTCAGGGCAAAGAGCAGAGAACAGAGCTGTGCTGAGTAGTGAGAAGATAGCAGGTTGCAACCCCAATAAAATTAAGGTAGGCTCTGCCCTTCCAGAATTGTGATAGCTGAGTCCATGCTGTTCCTGGAGAAGAAGAAGAATTACTTATTTACCAGCACTGACATGAATAAGCATGTTCCTTAAGAGATGCATTCCAGGAAATATTTGAAGTCTGAAATTACAAGCAGATTTGGATTAGTTATGGAAGGTTTACACTTTTATCCCATATCCTTCTGATATATATGCTCAAAAAAACAAGATGACACAATATGTAAGCATTGCAGTATAGAATACCTCTCTGCAGCACAGGGTATAGACTTTCCAAGATATTTATTCTAACTGAAAACTAGTTGGCCAAGGGGCCAGCTTTATGGCTACCTCAGTGTAAAGCTCTGTTGTTGTGCAATTATTCTAACTGCAAAGGACAGAGAGAGAGCGGAGTCTGAGCCAATGTCAATCAAGGCTCATAGTTTTGTATGGCACTGAGCTGCCCTCTGTAGAAACACCAACTTACTCAGAACTAGCTCTAGCTTCATGTGTAAAGCTGCCCTCTGTGATGGAGACATACCCAAAGTTTCAGGTTTTGGACAGAAGGGCCTGCTTTACCATCCAAATAAGGTTCCACTGCACAGCACTGTTATCTGTGGGAGCCTATTGCCCACAAACGAGCCATTTATTAAGTACACCATGGAAAGCACCATGTTGCAGGTTCATCTAAGCTTGCTGTTTGAAGCAGTACAACCCAAGCACTTAAAAGAGTCCTAAGGGAACCAGGGACTCATTACACATGAGAGAAGTCATGTTGCATGTATTTACTGGTAATAACCAATTATTCAGGCAGCATTAACTTACTCATAGTTGAGATAAAACAGATAAGTGGATGGGCACAGCATTTCAAAGGAGTTCTCATAGTCCACTAGCTCAGCACATTACTTGTTCTGGTAAAATACATGAACCACCAGTCCAGTGGAAATATGAGCAATATAAACCATGGAGGCCTGAAAGTCTCCTGGGGAGAGAGCAAAAGCAATCCCCTGGAGAGATCACCTTAAGTTCTGGGCATTCCACATAGCTCAGGGTGAGGAAAGAACCTTCCCCCATGGTGGCCTGCAGCACTATGTTAATTTGTGCCAGTTCTGTTCTCTCCATTGGCCCATTGGCCTTCCCTATGCCTTTTACCCTTATATGTTCATGTTCTAGTAAATTCTCCACTCTGTGTAATCCCATTGGTGTGTAACCCTGCCCATCCACCCTGGCATTCCGTATTAGTCCTTTGCCTGTATACTGATTCTGAGCCCTCAGACCATTGGATCCCTGATGCTCTTCTCCACCCCCTCATTTCCTGTGATGTTACATAAAAGGAAAAATAACATGTTAGAAATAAGAGATCAGATTCAAAACCAGTCAAGACATACTCAAACCCCCATAATATCACGTCTAAAAGGAAATACATCAACAACAACAACAACAAAAAGTTTGCCAGGCACTAACACACAAGGAAAGACATTGCTCAGGTTAAAAAAATTCAAGCACACAAGCAAAGACATAGCATCAGGTTTCTAAAAGTAATTGTTTTATGCAGGACAAATAATGTATATTATGTTCAATATATTTTAAATACCATCTCCCAAAATGATGCTTTTCTCTCATAACTAAACTGAACTACAAGTAAAAGACATGGGTTATCTTTACACATTTGCTAGCCAGCTGTTTTTTTTACTTTACTAGAGAGTACATGAGTTACATGAGTTACTAATAGTTTTGAAAGTCTTAAGGTCACTTTCCATTTTCCTAGATGAATTGCACAATACTGCTTACCAACACATGAATGAACAAGAATTTGAAGTTCTGTTTCATGATTTAGATTCTAGCACTGGCAATAAAAATAAAATTTAAGCTTGAGCAATAAATGATTTTTAAACTTGAACAAATTATTTCTTGCAAGGCTATATGTATGCCATGGCTTATAAATGACAAGCTTCTTGTATAAATGACAAGCTCTTCTGAACACAAGCATTTTCCCATTCACCATCTGTACACATCACATCATGTTTTAGCCAAATTCACATTACAATCCAATTAAAAATCAAAGTTTTAATAATTGATCAATAAGTAATAAGTGTCTGAGTGATTTGTTTCTGTCTCTGCCTATGCCTATATTTCATTTAACATAAAGTCCCTGGGATAAAAAATGTCTGTGATTGCCATGATGAGCATACTTAGACCCTGGGGTTTTACAAAAAGAGAAACTGAACAATACTCATATCTTATATGGAATTTGTTAATACATTGTGGAAAGAGATCTAAATCATTATCATTTGCAAATCAAGATACAATGACATAAAGAAGACTACCTAAATTCACTGGCTACCTCAAAAACTGAGAGCAGACAAGCCCTCCTCCCTGTCCCAGTCATTCCTTATGAAACTACAGGTCCTAAGGAGGGATGGTTGCAGTCAGGATGTGTCTGTGGTCTTAAGCAATGCAGAAGCATAACCCTGTCATTTAATTTAATGCAGGGCATGTGACAGGAATCCCTGTTACCAAATGCAAGTGAAACTGCATCCCTCTGCCATTGCTATGCACCTTAGGAGAGCAAGCCAAGGTATTCTGGTAAAGTTTTATCAGCTGACAAACTGTGTCTAGAACAGGAAATTGTTTTTTACTTTTTCTATAAAAATGCAGTGCTTCAGCCAGCTTTCAGATGTGGATGAATCCTTTGAAGTCTGACCTTAAGTATGGAAGCAGAGGTGCTCTGTCACAGTACACACAATGGGGAAAAGCTAAACTGTCTAAGTGACCTACTGACTAGCAGAGCTGTGGGATCTCTAACAATTGCAAGAGATAAAACAATTTACAAAAAAGCCACCATTGTTCTTGGTTTGCTGATGATGTAAACACAAAAAATCCCATCTGTAAACACAGAGAAAGGATTTCCCGCAAGTTAGGTGGGGTATTCAAAGCTTGCATCTGAAACAAAAATGAAGAATTGAGCCAAAAATGGAAGAATTCTTAGGACCTTTAGACTCTTATACAAGGGGATGTGCCTGTGTCTCTATGTGCATATCTGAGTAAAATCCTAAGTGCTTCCTACCTCTTAATTGTTGCAGAAGTTATAACAGTGTTTGCACAACAGCAGTTTCCTGTTTCTAATATTTATGTATTTTCTTTTTGAAAGTATTAAACTCTGGAGCAGGTTTTACAGGCTTGGTTTTACTGTCTGAATCACTGAATGTGCTGTCAATTGTCCTACTAGACATTAGTAAATTATATTTTTGGTACTAGCATGTAAGAACATATTCATGTTGATATTTTAACTAACATACACTGTGGAATTCATACAGCTTGCAATGAAACCCTCAGATCAGCAGAAGCTGGTCTGTGCAGACTTGGCAATGATTAAATGCAGTTCATGTGGAAGTTTAAAAATGCATTATTTTTCAAGATAGCTAAATACATATTAAATTGAACTGAATTGTGTACTTTAGAAGGCCTTTTAGTAAACGAGAATGAGAACTTCCTCAAATACATTATTTTATAAGATGACAGCATAGTAGGGAAGAACCTTATTTAGCAAAGATGGCTATCAGTTCCCCCTTTCTCAAATCTCATGCCTTCTGCCTGCAGATGACCATTAAATTTCCAGCACCATGATTCATCAAATCTCATTGTGGGTGGAATGTTTCCATTAAGATCCCAAGTTTCTACTAGGAGAGATGTCTGGACTGCTGGATGTCTTCTGCTCAGAGTACCAAATCAAGAAGTTCTGATTCAAGATCAGACGTCTGACACAGAGAAATGCTCATAAGACTTTGCCTGTTATTGAAGGATGGAAAAATAACAGTTAAAATCTCAAGGTCTCTTGAAAAACTCCGATACCAGGTTTGTTCAGCGTTTCTGTAATTATGATCTTGCTAAAAAATATTTTGCTAAACAAAGATCTTTTCTTAAACAAAACTAAAAATCATACTTTCACCTCCACATAGAGATAGAGAGAGACTGTCTTTAAACCCTAATGTATTCCAATCAGTGTTGCAGCTTTGTGAACATGTGAGTCTCACAATTAAGGAAAAGTCCTAATTTATAGCTCAAGCAGAAGTCCTTGGCTACTTTTGGATTTAACAAACTAAGTGAATTACTTAACTAGTTGAGTTGAACATCAAATCAACTTTTTTTCCCCCCTTTTAAATAAAATAACCTTTTGCTCTACTGGGGAAAAAAACAAAAGCAGGGATTTTCCTTAACTCTGAAAGGATACAAGTTAATGACATGTCTACATATCTGACAAATCTATTTTTTCAGGAGTCAGCATTTGCCTGAAACTTGTCTCAGTAGTTTCTTTGTTGACAAAATAACATGCCCTCACAGTTATATTAACTGATTAGTGAAACATATTTTTTAACTGAGGGAAATACTCCTTTTCCCCGCCCATTTTTTCATTAAGTCTGCAACTGCTGTCAGCTGAGCTGTTTTCACTTGTTTAACACCTGCTGAATCTGCATTCAAACTGAATGGCATTGTCCTGAAAGACTATGCTCATCTCTGAACTACCCCAAGTGAATTCTCTGTGGTCAAGAAAAAAAACAGGATTAGATAAGGCTCCAGATCCATTTGAAAGGACTGTAGGGACAAAGCAGCTGCTCTGCCTTAGGAATTATCCAGTTTCCTGGGCCAACCTCAAGAACCTCCAGAGTTCATAACAATGAAAGAGGAAGAATACAATCTTAATTACTCTTCACGCTGGTCCCAATGTGTCTGAATAGGTTTTTAAAGAACTATGTAACAGCAAATAGCACAACTAAAACATACATAGTGTTCAATACTGAGTGCTTCCATCTACTGAGACATGCTCTAGCAGAGAGCAGCAGATTATATCTAGATTCATCACAGGACACTTGTCTGCCTCACAATCACTCACAGATCACAATTATTTGCTAGTTATGCCCCATAGAACTCTGGTATGTTCATGCCCTTTACTCATCTTAAAATATATTAGAGAAAAACTGAACAACACTAAAGTGTACAGTGTTTTTTGCTGATAGAGCTGTTCATTATGTTTCCACACCTTGGGGCTAGGTGGATACACAGAATGACAGAAAAACTTAGAATCATAGAATCACAGAATATGATGAGTTGGAAGGGAACCATCAGGGTGATTCAGTCCAACTCCTGGCCCATGCTGAAGACAGAGGCAAAGAATGCAGTAAACACTTCAGTTTGTCCCAGTTTGTGAGATGACCATCCTTAACTGTCTTTTGCCTTTAACATATTTGAAAAAAACTCTTTTTATTGCCCCTCCACAGTTCATCTCTAACACCATCAGCTTCATCTCTAACTGAGCCTTGGCTGCATAAATTTTCTCCTTACGCTGGCAAATAACATCCCTGTATTCTTCCGAAGTCACCTGGCCTTGCTTCCACTGGACATAACCTTCCTTTTCCATCTTATTTTCAAGAGAAGATCCTTGTTCAGCCAAGCCATCCTTCTGCCTTGTCTGCTTAACTTGTGACATTTAGCAATAAACCATCTTTTTATAGCATAAAACTACTCAGAGCTGCCATAAAATGATATTTTTTGATGGCATAGAAAAAGGACCAGAATGAATTTTTCAAATTACTATAATAAAACACTTCTATGGCATTTTTTCTCTCATACCATTTCAGCACTAAGGTAGAATATTTGGTTCTGATTCAAACTGAGTAATGTTTATCACACCACAGTTAAAAATGATCTATGAAAAAGCCAAATTAATAAATGTGAAAGATTTATTTCTGCAACTGTAATATATGTTAGAAATAATTAATGCAATAAAAGAATGTATTTTATAAAGATTGTGAAATCCAAACGAGTCTCTGACCACAAGCAGGCCAAGAGGTGGACGTCTGTTCAAACTCTGAAATTCGTGAAGGCAGCAGGATAACGATCGGCATTTAGCTTATGGATAGACACACCCAGCGTCATGATCACCGCTATCCCGAGCCATCGGAAGACGCCTAAGAGCGATCATTGCCCTGTTGATAATATCGATCAAGATAGCTGAAGTCGCCAGAAAGATACACGTGAATACGTGACTTCCCGGGATTCGATCAATGCTGGCTATCAACCAGGAAACGGCGATTGTCCAGCTCTGCACAGAGAAAGAACCAACTATGAATTGCAGAGTTACAAAAGAAACTTGGACTCCTTTGCCTCGGACACAATAAAGTGTATAAAACATCCCCACTAGAAGCAGCTCGTGTGAATGGGGGAGGGTCCGATGTGATAGGGGTCGGATCCAGGTTCACCTAACGCCGATCCCAGGCTCGACACTGTCTCTTTGACTGTGGTTTTTGAGGACCGTATTTTGGTCATGGAAAAAGATAAATAAATCTTTTCATATTTTTGATAATTTGGCTTTCGATTGATCATTTATAACAGCAACCAAAATATGGTCCTCAAAAACCACAGTCAAAGAGATAGCGTCGAGCACGGGATCTGCGCTGGGTGAACCTGGATCCTCTATCACACTGGATCTCCCTCTGTTCAAGAATGCCGTTTCCAGCAAGGCTATTTTTTTGCAGTTTTTTATGCCTGAGGCAGAGGCGCCCCGATTTCTTTTGTAACTCTGCATATGTGTGAAGTTTTCTTTCACTGTGCAGGGCTGGACAATTGCTGTTTCCTGAGTAGTGGCAGGCAGTGATCATGTCAGGGGAAGTCGTGTATTCAGATGTATGTTTTTTGGAGGACTTTGGTTATCTTGATTGATGGTATCTATCAAGTGCTGATTGTCCTTGGATGTTTCCTGATGGTTTCCAGGGAAGCCCATCTCCGCACTAGCCACATTCTTTTATTAGTTAATGAGGCATTCTTCTCCTGCTGCCGCCAGGAGTTTTGTAACCTCAGTGATAATCTGTCTCCAGGTTGTCTGTTATCAGAGGCTCATTGGATGTTTAATTTATTTTACAATTTTATTTTTATACATTTTTCCCCCTAAGCATGAATTACTTTACATTACATATTTCATAGCCAATTTTTGGAAAATAAGAAATTCTGTCTTCCCTGAAACAGTATGTTTGTTCACATACTCCACAGTGAGTGTAAAGCTCATGGTAAAAAAAGCACAGTTAGGATCAGGATAAAAAGTATGAATGAAAAGGATAGGGAGCCTTCATACAAACAGCTCTGTAAACAGATTTTAGAGGCTTTAAATAGCAACAGGAGCTAGCTGACCACTAGAAGCCAACTACTTGTGCTTGGAAGTAGTAACCTACTCGCTTATCTCGCAGCTAAGTGATTTACACACAAAGCATGTATTTATACACCTAGAGAAATGTATCATCTCCAGAACAACAGTGCATTCCAATAAAGTTTACATGTATTCTAAATATTCCTTCCAGGAAATCAAGACTTGTATGTGCATGAGACAAATACTTACCTAGGGTGGGAAAGGTCTGTCTGTTGGGGCAGTGGATAACTTCTTGGTGTCTGCCAAAGCTTAAGTTCTCCTTGTGTTTCAGGAACTTGACATTACCGGTGTCAGTAAGGTCAGACAGCCAACTATGTGTGAGAAAGGACTAGTCTAGAAGCCAATGACCTGTCATATTTTTACTCCAACAACAACTTCAAAGATACAGTGTTCACTAGAAATATGTTATTGATGCTGAAATATTCATCCAGACTGGCAAGTTGCACAGGACCTAGAATTGATGGAGTTGTAGTGGAGCAGGGTCACAGCAAATCATTTCGACATCTTGGGCAGCTTGCCAGGTTTTGCCTAGGAGAACTTTTGCTTTCTACAGGCCTGTTTTGAGCAGGTGCAAGCAGAGTTCAAGGCAAGGCCAGCACAATTTTTCTACCTCCTCTCTTTCTCTCCACTCAGAGGAGCAAATCTTCAGCACTGTGCCTGAAATAGTAGGAGCAAACAAATCCATATTTGCTGAGGATGTGGAATATACCTATGAGAGTGGGACAGCTGGTTGCTGTTCGGGAGTCAACTGGTCCAAAGCCAGACTTTGCCTTTACAATTGCAGTGTCCACATGAGAATGACCCATTACAGGATGCTACTCACCAGTGACCCTCTTTGTCATGCTTCCCACAGCAGATGGGGCAGGACACCATGTGATATGTCTGCGACCATTGTGCTGGACCTAATTCATTTTTCGTTGTCTCACTTGGTTTGTACAAATCTTATTGTGCACACTCCCACTGCCCAGTGGGACAAATTCACTCAACCTTGAAGCTCCTCTGTCATTAGCAAAGTTTCCCTTCTATTGGTCTTATTGCCCACTTGGTTCTGTTACCCTATTTCTTTGTCATAGTGAAGAAAGGCAGTCAGGAGCAAATTATGATGAACACAGGTAGTTGTTGCCAACACATATAAAGTGGAGAGTAACTTGTGAATCAGGATGACCTGCAAAAGAAAGCAGTGGCTTCAGGCTCAGTCAAAACCAAATCATTTTACAGAGCTGGATTCTCTAAATCAAATAAGTCTATTGTTTGTCAAAATGTTTGAGGGTTTTTTTAAGTCTATAACCCAATGTTCATAAACAGAGAAAAATATTCCTCTGTGGTATACTAGCATTTGGTCGGCATTTGAAAAATTCACCTACAGTAATGAGACATATAGGAAAGATCAAGAGGTAATACAATGCCACATCCACAAGACTGAAAGACCAAGATTCCAGAAGTGAAAAAACACCCCATGTTCCCTTTGATTGCTGCTGGATGTGTTTTGCAGAAGCTCAGGAAAGCAAGTAAGAAAGAAGCTTGCAAAGGAAGTAGAAGAAAAGCAAGCTTGGTAAGTGAAAAAGGAGAACTCAGTAAAATGAGACCAAATAAAAAAATGAGGCATGTATTATACTCACATGCTGATACTAATTTCAGCTCTTCATCAGTATACATTTTTTCATAGAAGACACATCTTAGAAATGCTACGTCTTCTTGGCTCAGTGTACAGTTTATTATAATTTAATCAGATTTGATAAATGTTATCACATTTTATGTTCTTTTTCTGCACATTCATGCAATTTTGTAATACAGACCTTGTAACAAGGTTGACGTTTCCATGTTATTTCAGAGTCTTTGAATATGTTATGATGATGAAATAAAAGGAGAATCAATGATCCAAAACATTCATCAAGTCTTTTATTCATCAGATAGCAATACCAAAAAAATAACTCATCTTATAAAAATCTTGTTGTAGGCTTTCATAGCACTATGTAGATTCAAGTGACTACTTCGGTATGTATGTGAAGAAGTTGCTGGCCTTTGTATCATCATTCATTACCCCTTCCTGCTCCCCATCCTTTCCTTTCCATGGCATTAGAGTTATAAGGAAAAAAGGAGGAAAAGTTACATTCTTCACATGCATAGCTACTCCCGAGGTGTGATATGAAGCTTCACACTGAAAACTGGTAGCCCTGACAAGCTTGCAACATGACATGTTTTGCAATGCAGAATCATCCATAATGATTTTGGCACAATATTATTTTGACACATAATATTATTTGAGCAAAATTCTAATCATAAAAGCACAATTTATGTCAGATAATTTACAGTAAAGCATTTTAATCTGAATGTAAGACACTGTAAAATTAAGGCAGAGTAGCCCACAACAGTTTTCAAATGTAGGCCTAATCCAATCACCTCAGAACCAAGCACAATTTGAGATTTATTTGTCCCTAACCCTTTGTAGCCCTGTAACAGCTTTATTAGTTTTATACTATCACACATTTCTAAGCAAATCAACAGACTCAAAAGGAAAATATTCAGGAAAGATTTCATGCTCAGATACAGCAAAGAGGTGACACACTCGTAACAGACACAATTACAGATCAGTTGTGTATTAAGTACCTGCATGGGAACATATTTGGGTTTTACTGCTGTATGTTCATATAGTGCACTATGATGGTGTTCGTTCAGCCAGTAAGCGGCTACTGCCATCTACTGGAAACATTATTAAAATACAAAAATTATAATATACTGCCAGCAAGGGATCTGGACTACAATATCCTTTCTGGAAATAAATTCTCAATTTATTACAAATGTAAACTGCTACAAGAATATTATCAGGGACTGTTAGCTTAGATCCAGATACATTACAGGTATGAAAGTATAAGTGAAAGAATTTTAGCTTAGTTCAATTTCAGAACTGTTGTTAAAGTTTGCTTCTAAAACACCAAGTGTTTGTAATTGCTTTCATGCCCATGCTCTGTCCCACGCAGCTGTGCTGACTGCTCCTCTGTTGCCTATTATCTCTGTGCTTCCACTTGACTTGTGACACTCAGAATCTAAATTTATACATCGAAATGCTGCAGGACCTTAAGTATCTCATGTTACAGTATTCACGAGGAAATCAAGTTATTAATTTACTAGTTGCATGACACTCACAAATTGGTTTCTTTCTAGCTATAAGTGGAAATTTTCCAGTTGTCAGTCTTACACATAAGGATCTGTTTTTTAATTTTTTAAAAATTATTATTATTTTTCAAGAAACACTTTCCATCCCCTGATCAGGTTTTAACCAGGACTTTGGGTTTGCTTGAGGGAAAAAAAGCCAAAACAACCAAGTGTCCTGACATGGCACTGTCTGATAACTAACTGGTACAAAAGAGCAGCATCTGCTGAGTAACCACCACTGCCTGCTACAGCTTTTAGAGATTTCCTCACAAAGATCCAATCCTGCCCAATCTTTTTCATTATCCCAATAAGCACCAGAAACACAATAAGGTTAAATGCAGTGGTATGCAATTATTTCATTTGCAAACAAAAGACACTGAACTCAGCACACCACTCAGGGTTCAGATTACAGATTTAATGCTGCACAGCTTCAGTTAAGGCAGTGCTGACAGGCAGAGTGTATTAATACTCCTGGTAATGATGTCAACACTGAGCTAAACATGGTGTCCTGTTGGCTTGGATGGGAGCATATGGCTTGAGCAGACATCAGAAAAACACCTCTCTCACATGGAAGATGAGACTGTCACTACTCACAAGTAGCTTGCTAGACGGTAGGTGCAGCAGTTCTGCAGAGTAGAATGGTGAAACTTGCATGAAGAAACAGAAATGACAAACATTTATTTGAACCTACTTTGGATTTCTTTATTGTTGCACAACACAGGACACCTGTAAAACCTTATTACTGAGATTTAAGAAATTAATTGATGTGACTTTATGTTTCAACTGTTACAATTTTTCATGATAAGCATAGTCTTCATCAAGTCCAGATTCCTACATTTACAACAGAAAATCCTTGCCACAAGGACCACATGATCCAAGCATTTTTTGCATAACTGATTCTAGGGTGACATTTGTTTCTAACTACCTATTTCACAATTTCAGTAAGAAATATTTTCCCTTCCCATTCTATCTTGAAGCAAAATGGCACAAAATGTCTTATGACCTGCTTTAGTTCCTTATAAATAGCCTTAATTAAGCTACAGCTTCTGTCAAATTACTTCAAAAAGGGAGTAAAATCTGTGGTATGTTGCTGATTTGAATAACCAGCTCCTTTGGATTTTATCTAGTTAAAATACTCTAGTTATACCACTCCTTTCTGGTTTTTTAAACTTCACTCTTGAAAATGTATTCAGTCCTTGAAGAAATTTTAATAAATTTTGACTTCATATTCACCAAAGTATATAGAATTTCATTAGTGGTTATCAAAGCAAAGTATTATCTCTGGCAGGCAACTGAAATTGCCAAAGAACTCAAGAGAGAAAATAACAATGAAAAGATATGATGATTTTATTGATTTATATTTACATGCATCTACACATACATATTCATATAAAATAGATGTGTACATACTAGAACTGAAGTCAGAATTTAATGGAAATTGGTGAGTTCTAATTTCCTGTATGATTTCAGTCATGGAATTCAGATTTTAAAGAGACTTTTAGGTTAATTAGGCATACTAAACTTACAGAAATGTAAAAAAAAAAAAAAAAAAAAAAAAGTAGAAAAAGAAAGGAAAAAAAGCATTCCACTTTGATTTTAACCAATTCTTTACCACAGTGGAGAATACACATCTGAACTGAGAATTAGTCCCCAACATTGCAGATTTCTTTCTCTCTAGACATCCAACACAACACAGTAAGCTATACACTTGGCTTTGCAACTGGAAGAAGATTTTAGAATTCTAAAATTATTTCTCTAGTCTCTAAATTATTTTTTGCATTGTATCATTGACTTGCAAAAACATTCCTTATTGAAATGAAGGCTTGTATCAGTTGAGTCAAGGAAATATATTGATCCTTAAATGAGGAAAGACCAAGAGAGCTGAGATTTAATTTAGCAGAGAAGGCTCAAGGGAGATCTTATCAAGTGTTTATGTATATCTGAATGGTGTATAGATCACAGAATGGTTTGCATTGGCTGGGACCTTAAAGATCACCTGGTTCCAAGCCCACTGCCTTGGGCAGGGACACCACCCATGAGACCAGGTTTCGCAGGCCCCCACCCAATCTGGCCTCCAACACTTCCAGCAATGGGGCATTCACAACTTCTGTGGGCAACCTACTCTAGTGCTTTACCACCCGTTAAGTAAATAATTTCTTCCTAACATTTAGTCTAAAACTGTCATCTTTTAGTCTAAAGCCATTGCCCCTTATCCTGTTACTGGCTGCCCGTATAGCATCACAGAATCATAGAATCATAGAAACATAGAATGATTTAGGTTGAATGGAACCTTCAGAGATCCAATACCACTCTGCCAATGGAAGGGTCTCTTATACCACATCTGCTAGCTCAAAGTCTTGTCTTTCTCTATCTTTCTTATTACCCCCTTTATATATTGAAAGGTTTCCCTGGAACTTTTTCTTCTCCAGACTGAACAACTTCTTTCAGCTCTTTTTTTTTTCCCACAGGAGAGGTGTTCCATCCTCTCTCTGATAATTTTCATACCCTCTTCTGGACCTGCTCTCACAGATCCACATCTTTCTTGTACTGAGGACTCCAGAAGTGGGTGCAGTACTCAAGTGGGGTCTTATGAGACCAGAGCAGAGGGGCAGAACCACCCCCTCAACCTGCTTTTGATGCAGACAAAGACATGGTTGGGCTTTCTGGCCTGCAAGTGCGCATTGCTGGGTCACATCCTATTTTTCATCTACCAGTTTCTATCCTCAAATCCTTCTTCACAGGCCTGCTCTCAATCCCTTCATTCTCCAGTCTGTGTTGATATTGGGGAATGCCCACATCAAGTTGTAGGACTTGGCCTTGTTGAACTTCATGAGGGTCACGCACTGCTCAAGCCTGTCTGGTACCTCTGGATGAGATCCCTTCCCTCCTGCATCAACTGTAGCACTTAGCTTGGTGTCATCTGCAAAACTGGTGAGTGAGAATCCCACTGTATATAAACCAGACTCTTCTCAGTGGTATTCATTGGAAGGACAACAGGCAATGGGCATAAACTGAAATTCAGGGAAGACCATTTAAACACAAGAAAAAACCCCTCATTGCTATGGTGAGGTCAAACACTGGATAAGGTTGCACAGAGAGGCTATGGAGTTTCTGTCCTTGGAGATGTTCAGAAAT
This sequence comes from Melospiza georgiana, assembly GCF_028018845.1. Classification (NCBI taxonomy): domain Eukaryota; kingdom Metazoa; phylum Chordata; class Aves; order Passeriformes; family Passerellidae; genus Melospiza; species Melospiza georgiana. The sequence continues at coordinate 60,495,093 of NC_080430.1, forward strand.
GACCAGGCATTAAGGAACTTGCTTTAGCCAACCATGCCTTGAACCAGGGGGGATGGGGGTTGGGCACATGGCCTCAAGAGATCCCTTCCATGACATCCAACAAACAGCCTCACACAAAGCAAGAACTGGCTCCTAGTCTGGTATGGCAAAGCTCAGAAACAGACACAAGAGTGAATTCCATTCACTTACACAATCCTCAAAACTCCTACACTTCGTAGCATGATTTTATGATTGGTGTCAGATGATCTGGTGTCAGATAGTTTTAGATGCCCTTAATCTTCCCGTCTTTCTTTTTCCAACCTATATTGGTAATTGTTTCCTGGAACATGAAATGTCTGATGAAAAACATTTCAACGAGTTTGAAACTGAGGTAACACATTTGTAGCTGGTTTTTTTTTTAACGCTAATATTTTCAATCCACAGATTTTTTTCAAAAACATTTTGTAGACTTTTTTAACCTTTCCCATTATCTTCCAATTCTCTCTTTTTCATCTGGTCAATAAATCTGGAGTTAGGATCTTCCTAATTTCGCCCCTAAATTAGACTCTTAAGAGAAAAATGTAGTCTTTTATCTTGAATACAGTGTATTTTCTAGGTTTACTATAACTCCATATAGAAATTGTTTTCCTGTAAGCCTTCCACAGGAAGAAATTCTTTGAGGCACATTTTTCAAAGGCAAAAACAGCAGGTAAGAAATCAATCATCAAGGAAAAATATTGTCCATTGGGTCCCATGTTCCAGCAGTGCCTTTGGAAATTTCCTCGCATACACTTGCATGAGACCTGCAAAAGAACATTAGAATAACAGACAGAGATTAATTTCTAATGGCTATGTATCATTCTTGATGGCTGAACAAAAAATTAGGCACATAGGAAATCAGCACTTCATGAAGAGCAGCTGTCCTGAGCAGAGGGAACATGAGCGCAACCAACAGCCAGTTATTTTGGGGCTAAGGTAATTGACATTGGAATGAGATGTTCAGAAGGTGAAAATTCTGGTACTTAGTACTGTGTTTGAGTCTCTTCTTTGGCAGTATAATGAATCTGTTCCTTTTCTTGCCATAATTTCTTAGAAGTAGATAATATGTTGCCTGCAATAAAAAATTTCTGACTCTTACAGACAAACTGTCTATACTGCTCTGAAAAATCTAGCATTTAGTGCTTGGTTCAGAACTGTGTATGCTTGCAAAACCACATTTCCACTATGAAAAAAAAATCTTCCCAATGCATGGAAATGCATTACAATGTCTGTTTTAACATAATGAGTTCTCCTATGTATTTGTTGAAGAAATCCTACTAAAGATAATATAAACAATCCTAGACATTATCATATTAAAACTATATTTAAAGATAAACTTTTGAACACTGGCAGGACATCAAAAGACTTTCTCCTATGCTTCCTCCACAGAACAACAAGCATTAATTTCTTTCAAAGTCTGCATTATTTCTACAACTATGATTAATGAAAAAAATCCCACTGAACACGTGAGATGCAAAGCTATGTTTCGTGTCAGGTACAAACAGGTGACGTGTGTATTTGTGAATGCGAAATGTGTGGACCCTGACAATGGGAGAGCTGTGAATTCTAATAATAACTGAGGAAAATAAAGCATGGAAAAAGGCCTTTGAACCTATCTTTTGTTTGCAATTAACCCTAGTTGATTTAGGAGCATTGGAATTAAGGTGTTAAAGATGTTGCTTTTTGCTTGCATTTAATCCATAAAAAGCTCTGCAATAATAACCTTTTGAAGTATAATTTTAGAATATTACTTGTATCCTTGAAACTATAGCTTTGGAATATATATAAAGGAAATATGCTTATCTCACACCTTATTGAAGCAGAGAAAAACAGCTTGAGAAAGGAAGATGAACATCACCTCAAGGATTTATGGTTTCGACCAAAGGGAAGCTGGACATCACTGTTATGAGATTTGTAGTCTCTGCAATTATAAGGTGGACACATCTGGGGAGCTGGATCCCACCAGATGGGATTCGTCTTTCTTCTTTCGGAAACTGGACTGTCACCATCTGGGGATACTCCTTTGAGAATACATCCAGAGAAATTAAAATCCCAGTAGTGTATAGAATTGTGATGTAATAAATTTGGAATAAAAATTGCTGGTGAGTAAAAGATGGGAAATAGAAACTGCTGAAAAAAAACTGATGAGTACCCCTATAAATACCTGTAACCATCAATTATCGGCATGCAGTTGGAGGGAAAACTTCCCCCACTGTACCCAGCGCTGTATTGCTCATACTTTACCATATTAAATAATAAATTGATTGCTGCTTGAATGTTGGCCTAGTCAAGCTTCTTATTCATAACAAACAGAACATGGATTAGACACATTAACCCTTCAGTGCATGAGCAGAATGCAATTTCTACACATATGCAGGCGACTTCTTTCTCTGAGTCAATCTAGAAAAAAAAAGAGAACTCCGCATAAAACCACTTTCTTTTCTTGTGAATCTTGTTTTTCCTATCAGCAACTTTCAACAGTTACTCAAAATTCTTTTTTGACTGTTTTATTGCAAGGACTTCTTAGAAGCTTTATGTGGAGTAGGGTTTGTTTTTAATAGGGATGTAAAGGATTTGGATGTCAAAAAGATTTTGGGAAAGTAACATTTCATTTCCCCCTGGTTATATGTCCAGTTGAAGGTACTCTGGGAACTAACTCTACTATTTTAAACTTGTGAGAGTAGCTTTTGTTTTAACAAACATGTATTGCAACATTCTGTAGTGGTAGAGATAAGTTGCTGTTCTCTTTATGTCTAAACAATATTAATTTTAAAAATATTTATGATCTGCAAATTTCTTAGTTTTCATATCCATTACTATGTGAACCATGGAAACATTGAACATGAAAAAAAATTATTGGATTAGCATTTGCACTGATGAAAAATCAGATGGGCTACATTACATGATCAAGTATTGCTGAAAATCAGAAGACCTGTAGAGGAAAATGCTGCTGACTACCATACCCAGTATACTTGGTACATTCACTTATAGCTATTACTTTATAGAATCTTTTCCTCTCATTCTTGGCAAAATTGTATAGAATAAAATAGGGGGAAAATACACCTAAATTTAGGGTGAATGGGCAATGTACATAGTAAATACACTCTCTTTTTTTAATCCACTTTAATACTTAAAGAACTTGAATTGAGAATAGCATTAGACTAAAATCTGGACAAAACTTAGACAGATCTATGCCAAAAGCCTTCTGTCTGACTTAGTTAGTCAGAAAGTTTTCCTTGACCTTAAGAAAAGAGAAAGAAATCCTTCCTAGACTTACTAGCAAAAAAATCTCAGATTGGTTGCTTTGAAGATGATAACATGAAAAAAAAAAAAAAAAACTGACTCTACTTTTAGAAGTTATTTTAAAGGCAATTATATTTATTTGACCCTTCTGCTTTTCAAGTTTCACCTCTGAGCTTTTGTCTTGCACACTAATCTCAAAGTAACCTATAATGGCTTTAATAGATTGATGAGTATATTCTGTTAGCAATAAAATACTATCCAATTTTCAAAAACTGAGTAAGAACTGAGAAAAGCCTACATGCATAGTCAGCCATATAATATAACGGTGACAAAATTAGGCCCTAAATAGCTAACAGAAAGAATGGCAGCTAGCCTAAAGTAGATAAAATAAAAAAGGTAAGATGTTTGAGCTACAAAAGGTCTTATATTATAGGGAACAATTATGTTTACTATGAAAAATGAAATTAAGGAAAAAATCTTTAAAAAACATCTCCTACTAAGCAGAAAGAATGCTAGGAGACACGATGCGAGGAAATGGCATAAAGCTGTGTCAGGGGAAGTTCAGGTTGCGTATTAGTAAAGAGATTGTCACTGCAAGAGTTGCCAAGCACTGTCACAGGCTCCCCAGGGAGGTGGTCATGGCCCCAAGCTGTCAGTGCTGAACAAGTGTTTGGGCAGCGCTCTGACATGCTGATCAACTTTGAGGCTGCTTTGTGTGGAGTCGGGGCCTGGACTTGATGATCCTTGTGGGTTCCTTCCAAATCAACATATCCAATGTTTCTGCGGGTTTGGATTTGCTAGACAGGTATTTCAAGTGACATGAGTATAATCCAAATAAAAGTGCTATTTAATGTATAGGAATTAAGAGAAAAAAAGCACACAAGTCAGATATTTAACACCATGATGGATATTCATGTTGCAGCTACTTTTCTCTTTTGAGTCTGTTTTCTTTCTTCTTCCTAACATCCCTTAAAAATCATAAACAGCTAAACATACATTATATAATCCTCACTTCAAGTTATAGAAGTGCATCTGCACATTAACATAACTACATACATTCTGGCCCTCCCGTCCCAATTCACAGTACCTCTACAGATTTTTCACTTAGCAGTTCTTAATAAGGCCGAAGATAATGTGAGAAGATTGTATCTTGTGAGGAGATTTAGTTTCTCTTCTATTTAAGAAATTCACCACTAGTCAGACTTTTTATCTGTTCTTTATCATTAATCCAAGAGAAAGACTATTTATGCTAAAGAAAAGATATCAGATTCATAATCAACATGATGTAAGTATTTTGGGAGGATCAACAGAGATAAAACCATTTAGACAATCAGTGTTTAAGAGAGTTTGTCTTCATATCATTTTTTTTAAAGGCTGGCAGTATGGGCAGGTAAAAAGACAAGACGCTTTCAAGGCTGAAGATAGCAATGCAATGTGGTTACTACGGGTTAGAGGACATTATGGACTTCTTCACAAACACTGGGTGTAAGTTTGCTGTTTTAAACTGAAACTTTGTAAAAAACTGATCGGCTGCATTCACAGACCATACACATATTACAGCTCAAAACGTCCTCACAGCAGTTAAAAAACTCAGGAAGGCCATCAAGTTAAAACATATTTTATTTTTTGTCATAATGCAACTTAACACCAGAATGTAATTACCTTCTCACCACCTATAATAAACCAAACATTTCAAGTGAACAGTTTACAAGGGGTAGCAGCGCAGCACGCACGTGTGCCGAAGGGAGGACGAGCGCAGGGATGCCGCACCGACTGGCACCGGCCCAGTTTGCCGCTGGAGCAGGAAGCGCCGTCCCAGGCCCGACAGCCTCCAAGGACGCAGACCGGGCCGCTTACGTTTCCCGCCCGAACCTGGGCCGTGCTCCCGGCCCATTCCCGCCCATCGCGAGCCCACACGCTTCCCCGGCCTGCACGGAGCCCGCCCAGCCCCGCAGCGGGGCCGGGTGGGCGCAGGGCCGCAGGGCGGACGGCGGCTCCGGCCGGGAGTGGCCGTGAGGGGCGGAGGGGAAGCGGCACGGAGCGAGCGGCCGATACGGCGTGCCCGCACACAGCCCCTGGCAGCGGGCGGAGGCAGAGACGGGTCCGTGCTGCCCCAGCGCTCCCTCGGCTCCCGCTCGCTGCAGACCGGAGCGACCGCTGTTACTGCAATAAGGGGAAAATTAATTGGTGTCACTTTCCCCTGACCAACAATTCATGCATTGATGAAATGACACCGCAGTGGTTCATGTCAGCAGACCATTAAACCCAGGTTTGGGGTTTTGGCACCACCGATAACTGTCCTCTCTGAATATTTAATCGTAAGCACTGTTTTGTGTTTTGCCTACAAATGTAGCAAGCAAAACACATTCCAAACAGAAGAAAATACAAATAGTGTTTTGTTGGTCAAGAGTCAGCAGGAAAAAAACCCAACCACACAAGAACACACTGATTTTTAGCTGCTGTGTACACCATATGCCAGAATAGGTATAGTTTGCTGATTCATTTAAGTTCCTTGGCACCTTGCATTTTAGGCGGTAGTTTGTTTTGTGTGCTCAAGGGATATAAATCTCTACAAAATCAGAATGTGTAAATTCTTAGTCAGATGTACATATATCACATAAAAGTACTAGAAGAGAGAAACATGCTCTTAAATTTGATTTCTTAATATGGTAAGTTAAAAGGTAGTTGATATATGGGGGTGTTTTGTTTTTGTTGTCTTTCCTCATTGCTTTTCTCTTTTCCTCATTTCTAGTGCTGTATCTTTCTACTTTGCACCATCTCTGGTGCTTATTATCTCATGCAGTATTACAATTAATTTGGTAAAACAGCAAAAAGTTCTTGTATAATTCTGGTTTAATTGTCTGTTATTCCATGAAAATTTATTAAATTACTACCAGAGTCAATGCAGAATAAAGAAACAGGAGAACATACGTGGAAGGAAGGTTGATATGGGAGGAGCAGGATTTAAAATTGTCCAACTGTAGGCTGCTGGTAAAAACCCCTCAGGTTGCCTAACCTTTCTGCTTTAAATATGCCAGAAGGCTTGGAATTCCTGCATATGAATTTCCATTGGTTCCCAAACTCCTTTCATCTCTTTGCAAGTAGTGGCAGCAGCTGTTATTTTGTTTGGCTGAGCTGACCTTACCTTTACTTCTGTTAGTAGATCATAGAACCACAGAAGGGTGATGGTTGGGCCTTTAAAGGATGACCTTTAATATGCACCTACTCCAATACCCTGCAAGGACCAGGGACATATTCAACTTGACCAAAGCCCTGGCCAAACATGCCCTTGAATGTTCCCAGGGGTGGGACACCTGCCATCTTTCTGGAAAATCTATTCCAGTGTTTCACCACCCTCATAATAAAAAATGTCTTGCTTATATGTAGTCTGAATCTACCCTCTTTTAGTTTAAAACTGTGTCCCCATTTCCTATCACAGAATGCCCTGGTAAAAAGTCTGTCCTCATTTTTCTTATAAGCTCCCTTTAAGTACAGAAAGGCTACAAAAAACTTTCCCTGGAGCCTTCTTTTCTCCACCTGAACAACCTCAACTCTCTGTCTTTCTTCAGAGGATAGAGGTTCCACCTCTCTAATAATTTTTGTAGTCTCTCTCTGGAATCACTCCAACAGGTCCATGTCTTTTCAGTGCTGGGGACCCCAGAGCAGCACTCCAGATGGGATCTCACCAGAACAAAGCATCGCCTCCCTTTACCTGCTGGCCACAACACTTTTGATGTAGCCCAGGATGCAGCTGATTTTAAGAGCTAACTTAATTTAGATGTGCCACTGACATGCTTCAGGAAATTTTGAATTATTTCTTGAACTTTGAGTAATGTGAAATACTAAGTGTTTTTCATAATTTAATGAAAACTGAAAGTTTTCAAAACTGATGTAATGATCTAATATCCCAGGGTACTTGGAAACAGCATTCTCAGATATGGAAACTAAGCTCATTAAGGCTTATAAATTCTTCAGAAAAGAAAATGCTACATGTGGAGTTAAATCAGGGGAGGGATAAAGGTAATGCCTGATACACAGACTGAGAGTAGGAGCTCCCAGTTTAGAAATACATTCTTTGCTTCTTGTATTCTGGCTAGATTTTACTCTGGATGCTTCCTGCACTGTATTAATTTGCTTTACAGTTATTCCTACAGAAATACAGAATTCAGCAGAGATAGGCCCAAGATCACCACAACACCCAGGGAATGCACAATCAACTTTCTCTCTTATAAATTACCTCTACATTAAAAAAAAAAAACAACTCATATGACACATCTAAAATGTTCTTTGTGGGCAAAACCCTAATATATTTAGAAACTGAGTCTTTATTGTTCCATAGCTTCTTTCCTAAGGAAGATCAAACTCAGATTTGTGTACCTGATGTGTGTTTTCCCTGTATATAGGAGTGATTTAATTTGTATAATATGCACCTACTATAAATACTTGTTTTCAAGGAAAAGCTGGAAGCATAGAGGTTATTTTGTCCTGGAGAGTAGATATGCAGAGTATTGAGCAAGGGATGGTTTCATATTAAATGGCATTTGAAAGATGTAATGGTTCTTTCTAGCATCCTTTTGCAATAGTATTACTGCCATTTAAGAAACCACCAAAAAAGCCCCTCAAACAACAACAGGAAATTAAAGTTTCCTTTTCCTATTTTTGTTTAATACCAAATTCTTGATATACTGCAGAATAGCTTCATCATGCATTTTGTATTAACCCAATTAAGTGCTAAAATGTGTAGAAGATATTACCTGCCTTTCTTATAAATATGCTGAGATTATGGATGTTCCCAGTCATGCCCCCAACTGGCCTGCCCTTTTGATCTGAAGTAGGTGATGCACCATCCTTGCTCCTTTCTCACAGGAGAAAATGATTCCTTTTTGAAATTCTCTGATAATTCTATGATAGATCTCTCTCATAATGCATTGGTTAGTTTGGAGGTAAGGATGTTGGTTGGTTGGTTGGTTGGTTGGTTGGTTGGAGTTTTCTTAACAGCTAGAGTTAGAAATATGTAACTAATACACACCAAGTCTTGAAAGCCTATGGAAGACAAGGCTAGAACAGCGTTAGCTGAGCATAGCAACATTGCAATAGTAACATTTTTGAAATTAGGGACTTTCAGTGCCTAATTCAGTTACAACATATCACTGTAAATAAGGTGGTGATTCCTGAGACATGTATCCTAAGAAGTGGGTAGGTTTCATGCTGAGGTGATAACTGTACTTCTGCACTTGATCCATCAGCACCTAAAACTTATTTTCCTGTACCTATTCAAACGGCACTTTGGAATGCATGCATGGATTTACTGTATTTCAGAATGAGCACCTGAAACAAACCAGCCTTTGGCAGTAGTCTGAGTGAAGTAGACTTAGAGCTTGGATAAGTATTTCAAACTTTTTTCCTTTCACAAAGATTATATTGCACCAGTGGGTGACCATGCAGAACAACATATTGCCTCTGCATGTTGAACTGACAACACTTGAAAGATCTTCTCTTTAATAGCAAACGTGATTTCACAGGAAGTCGAACACAGCAAATCACAGAATTCTTGGTAGCATCATGGGAATCCCAGGTGCTTCATATAGGGATCCTGAATAGTTGTTTTGATGCCATGATGACCTTTTGCTGTTTTTAAAATAAATATTTTATATACCTTTTTTGTATCTTCAGCACTCTTGGCATACATACTTGTAATTATTTAAATCTGATAACTTAGCATAATCCTGGTATTCTGTTAGACCAAACATCCCAGAGGCCTCGCAGTCGGAGGCTGGAAGGCCCTACGCTGTCTTGAGAAACCAAGCAGTAAAATGCATCCTGTAAATTAGGATTACGCCCCTCCAGGGGGGAGTTCTTCGGGATAGGGAGATATCAATGCCATTCATTCAAGCCTCTCATTGAGGCATCTTTATTAAATATGCTAATTTGCAAGGTCTGTAAAACTGTATGCATGTTTTATGGGGGTGTGAATTTCAACACATTCCAACTTGGCAAAGTTGTGCACCATAAAGATCCTTTCAAAATACTGAAGTAAAAGCCCTTTACCCCTTAACTGTGTCTGACTCTTAAGTTTTAGGACCAAGGAAAAGGCATCAGTTTCTGTTCTAGGGTTATTTTAGCTACTTAAGTCTTTTTATTGAAAAAAAGGCATCACTATATTAGTACTTCTGAAGTTTTTCTGACTCAGGTGGGATAGCAATTAAGTCTGTATGTTAACTGAAGCTGACAAAACAAATGTATCTGCTGCTTCCTGTCACAAACGCGAAGACGTTTGTATGGCTGAAGGCTGAAATACATAGAAAAGAATTTATATATACATTTGAAAACCAAAAAATACTCCAGTTGGTTATCTTTCAGCTGGACCAGCTTTCCAGTTAACTGTAGTGATAAAACACCTGACATATTCAAGAGATATAATGTAAAAAATGGTGTGAGAACTTGAACAATTGACTGGAAGTGGAAAAGGAGAAATAGCACTTAGTTTTCACATGCTGCTTTAAAACCTGGTTGTCATGCATTACACTAAGATTTTTTTTTAATTAAAATGAAACTTGCTAGTTTTACTTCTACTTTTTATAGCTTTTTGCAGTGGTACTACAAAAATAAAACCATTCTTTTTTCCAAGTTTGTAACAATGAGAATATTTTCATGAAAAAAAATGAGTGAAAAGAATGCCTTGCTGATGCAGCAAAGAATAGCTTCTATTCCTGCATCCTCCTTGTCATGGCAGAGATCCTACCTCACTCCCTGATCCATGGCTCCTGGCCACATAGTCCTGCATATTCCTTTGCTGTCCCTCTGGCACTCATCAGACAATTCTTCAAGTCAGTTCAGTTCATTAATCTAGCAGAGAAGAGAATCTTCTTTTTCCTGATCCACTTGTTTTCTGGCAAGTTGACACGTGACATGAGCTCACAGAGGAATCCAGAGAACACAGGAGTTTGTGCAAGGTAAAAAACGTGTACTGGCAACCTCTGATTGGAAGCATGAAAAAGAGAATGAAAAAACAGGGGGAAAGGATTGTCATCTCTCTCTCTTTCAGGGTATGTGAGCTTTTAGATCAGGTTGTCTTGGCACATCACAGTCTCAGGTTGATGAATGCCAATATTAAAGGAGAACAGAATTTGTAATTCAGTCTTGTTTCTCTTCTAACTTTATGCTCATCTAAATAAAAAGGCTCTTGCTTTGGGCTACTCTGGCTTCTGTAAAACACCAAATTTCTATTACTCCAGACTCTACTCTGGAAATATAAAATTAGTTCTGACTATAGTTGTTTTGAAGTAGGCATCGAAGTAAAACTCAGGGAATATAAAACAATACTATATTTTACACTTAAGCTTTTATATTACTGTCCTATGAGGACATGACTTGATTAATTCACAGCTATTCACAGGAATCCACTAATCTCACAAATTGATGGTATACACAAATGTTTTTGAGGTGACAGCTTTATTTTTTTTCCTTGGAAATGTTGTCTGATCTTGTGCTCACAGTAGCATCAGGGAAGAAAATTAGATTCTGTTTCCCCTGGGAAGCTGGACTGTTTTTAATTGTCTTTAGAGCTGCAAAACAAATTGCCATATTATTACTTTGTAAACTTCCATCTGTCATCCATATTGTAGTTTATTGCTTTATCACTGATATCAAAGGCCACAGTGAAGATAGCTACTTCTGTTAATAGTTACTAGTATAACTAACACTATTAACTGACTAAACAATATTGCAAGAGGTATATTTGGAGTGGAAACCAAATAAACTGTGAAACCTTGTGTTTTCTGTGACTTTTGTATATTTATTTCTGTACTATTTTTTGCAAGTGAACTTTGTTATTCAATCTTCCCTGTAACCAAACTTCAAAGCAGACAGTTTGCATGCTTACCTTTGTATGAATGAAATCACATTATTTCATGTGTAAGACTAAGTTAAAGGACAGTTATCACATTCAAACAGTATTCAGAAGCTTTCCTAGTTGTACATGAAGTACCAATGCTATTGACATTAGTCATCAAATTTGGCCACAAAGCCTATTGCCAAAAATTCTTATTGTTCAATACCAAACTAAATTTTCTACATGCCTTGCTGTTGCATGTTGCTGGTCTAAATTTGTCATGCTTTCTTTGTATTCCTAGATATTCCAAAAGTATCATTAACATAAAGTCAGCAAGTTTGTTCCTAATGCTTCCTTTAGAGCTCTAACATGTGCTGTCAATGGGAGATGAACTTCAGCAACTTATGTAACATAATGAATTATTTCAAAATGGCCATCACAAAGTAACCTTTTCATGACACATGAGTTTAAAAAATTTAAAATCTTCTTTCCTCTGAAAAATGGCTAGATTTACATGATTTGTCAAGGTTTTGTATACAGTTACTCTGTCAGCATCAATTTCATGTCCTAAAATGCTATCTTGACTGCACTTATTTTTCATTAACATTTATTACCCACCTCAGTATTGATTCATGACATTGCTGAATTAAAAGACATTTTATCAATCAAATCTTAAAGATTTTGGGGCATTGCTCAAACTTCCTGACTTGAACACTTGTACAAGTCCTAATTTTATAATTTCCTACTGTAGATGATCGTCCAGTGAGTGATAATTGAGTGAAATGCATCTTTGGTGCAGTTTAGTACAGATAATGCATTAAAATTAGGTTTTCCTGAGAAACAGAATCAAACAATTGAAGGTACAAATGCATTAATTGAAACAGTGATATTGCAGTGCTGTCACAGAAGTTTGAGCTTCATTCAAAAGTGAATAGTACAGTTAGGTGAGTTCAGGAAAAACCTGTAGTGAAATACTTACAAAACCTACAAGACTTCACTCAACATTTGAATTTTGCCTAAATATTTTTGAAAGACAATTACACATACAGTACTGCAGCCTTGCAGTGTGGTGAACTGGTTACATACAGCTTCATGCTTCAGTGGCTGGAATGTTTCTAGTACATCACATGTCTCATTTAAAAATAGCTGTCTTGCAGCATGCTCAGCAGCACAAATATAGCAGAGACATCTAACAAGTCTTGTCAGTTTCTTGTGCATTAATTCACTTTTGGAGGCACCTTTTCAGCTGGCATCCTCTGTCATCAATTAGTCTCTTGACATTCATACATCATTGGTGGGCTCGTTAAGACATTAATTTTCAATACTAGCATCGTATGTTCCTGATAGCTTGTTTGGAAACCTGGAATGGGTTTGCAAGCATTTTGGGAACTGAGTATCTCTAGTTAGCATAGAGGAGAAAGGATTTCTGATGTATTAGAATGGGTCTGCTATTTTGAAATACCTGGTTTGAGCGTTCTTTGGTTGCATTTAAATTTCCATTCTGTTGGTTCTTTGTGTTTATGTAACTGCATATTGTGCCTTCAAGCACCACTTTGTCAATAAAAAACAAATTTATTTTATGTTTTGAATGTTAGCTTTGGTACTATCACTTTGTTATGCCAAGATACAGTATTAGAATATAGTAATTACAATTAGAGTAATTTTAGTATTTTGTTTTTAATTGTATTTCTGTGAATTTTTAAAATAACTTTATATTTTTTTATATGTATGATCACATAAATACAGGCAGAATATAATTTTTAGCTTGCCCAGTGTTTTCCAGATCAGCAGTGCTCTGTTGTCTCCTTCTTACCTAGCAGATTGCAGCTTTCTGAGCTGTTCTCAGCAAACCATACTGCCATTAACTGCTCTAAATTAGCTTATTTTAGGTTTATTTTAGCCATCTGATTTTAATTGTGGAGATGGCTAACTCATCAGGCTTTTAGTCTTACATTTTAAAAGCTCTCACAATGATTTACTTGTAAATAAAATAATGGCTTTTTTATTATTAAAAATGGCTTTACGTCATTTTTACCAGACCTGTCACTGTCTGAAATACTTTTATCACCTTCCTTTCTGTAAAGCTATGGGTAGCACATAGAAAGTTAAGCAATATAAACCTTCTAACAAGAACTTGTGTTGTCTAGTTTTTATTCAGCTGAAATGTCTCTCCAGCATCTGTTGTATGTAGAACTTTCTCACATGGCGAATCCATAAACCCTAAAATCTCTATTCTTGCTCACCTTAGGAACTTGTTTTTCTGGACACACAGCCAGAAAATTGTGGAACAAGAAAAAAAACACTGTCATTTACTAAAATTGCATTCCTCAGCATGCTCAAACTTAGGCGTCTAAAGTAGACTCATCAACTTATATTCAGGGCCATCACCTTCAGTTATAACTGTTTTTTTTTTTTAATATGATGATGTGATTCTTCAGATATCTTCAAAATGGTGAGTCAATAGAGCAAGTTATTCCAAATAAATGTATTCTGGGTAAACTTACATTACTTTTCCTATTCCAATCCCAAAGCAACAAGATAATTTCTAAATTGAAAGGAGTTTCATGTTTAGAAATGTATAGCAAAGAACAAACTGGACATGGCTTACTGTTAGTAAGGAACTTAACCAAGCTTGAGAAGTTGGCAGACATAATTGAGTTCATCAAAGACAAATGCAAAGTGGTACCTTGGGTAGAATAAACCCCTGCAGTAGCTGCAGGATCTGACAGGTTATGTACCAGCTCTGCAGAAAATTTGGGCTTTTCCTGGGTAATGAGTTGAACATGACTGCAGTGCAAGTTGGGCTTTATTAACAAGGGCAGATTGAGAGAAGAAATTATTTCCTTCTACTCAACACTTATGAGGCAGTAGTGTATTCCTCTTTGGGGTTCCCCACGAAAAAGAGAGGTCATAAAACATAAGAGTCCAGAGAAGATGGTATAGGCTGGAACATACACTAGGAACAGGCTGAGAGATATGGTTTTGTTTACTCTGGAGAAGAATTAGGGAAAAGTGAGGAGGAGGGGAATCTAATTATTTTCTTTCACACAGGGGCATATGGAAAGATAAAACCAGACTTTCACCAACACACACAGTAAAATGACAAGAGGCAGCTAACATTTCCATGGCAACAAAGACAATTCCAGCTGGACATAAAAAAGGATTTTTTCCACTGGTCAAGCACCTAGAGGTGATTTTGAAATATGACTCAACAGAACACTGTGCAGCAGCTTTGCTGACATTGAAGTTAGAGAGCTCATTTAAGCATAAGTTGGACAGTTGAGGACATGGAGAGGTCCCTTACAGCCCGAGTTATTTTATGATTTTAACTAAGATACAAGTAAGTTATATAGTGTAGTATTTTAAATTTGATTTCTTCTCTGAAGATGGTGTTGGAAAATTATCAAATACATAATTTCATTTCATTTAAATCCTTTTCTGAAGTTGTAATATGGATTAGTGGAGTCACAGGCAGAACTGTAGTGAAAAATGACACAGACCACAAGTCATAAAAAATGATGATTGCTGTCTCCAATTTATAAAATGGAAGTTGCAACACAGAGATGACCAACACAAGAACAGGCATAGAAATTTCTGATAGTGTCTTTACTGAAGATAAAAAGGCTGCAGTCTTTAGTCATTTAGTCATTTGTGTATACCTGTGGTGAGTGGCTGGCTAAGATTTGTGCATGCTGGCCAAAAATTGTCTCTTGCTTATCAAGCAGTGTGAGTGAGAGTGCTTCCACAGCACAGGTAAACATAAGGGAATTTAATAACTGGAGGTGCTGTTGTGGAAGAAGACATGCACATGGGCTGTGCAGAAGAGTATCTCGAGGTAATACGGGACATAAAGGACACATATCCTGTGGTGGAAATGACAGGGAACTGATCCACAAGCCTTTTCCTTCCTCCTGTGTGATAGGAGAAATGGATGTGACCTTTAGGGTTCAGCTCAATGTCATGCATTAGGTATTCGGTAGTTCACTCACCCTGCTCTACTCTAGCAATATCATTTTGTGCAGGCTTTAGGACAAAGGGTTTTGTCTTTTTAGCAGTAAGGTTTGGTTTTCTTCCAGATGTAGTCATTGAATCTGCATAGAATCTGCATAGAAGACTTTCATTGGCAAAGTTAAATTTGCTTGTATCCTGGATTTCCAACTGAGGCTTTTTATCAAAGATTTTAAACTGTGATTTTGGGGTTATTTTTGATTCTTTGTGATGACTTCTTTTTTTAACTGAAAACAGTTTTTAGGTGGCAGTTAGGTCTCCAAAACACTGCCTGTCTCTCCTATGCTTTGTGCACCACCTACTGGATTCTTTTTAGCATCCTGCCAAAGACTTACCCTTTCACAGGTCCATGAAATACAGGTTTTACTTGTTTCCAAAAAGTAAACTCATAACCCCATTACTTGGGTGAAAAAATATTTCTTAACTTATCATAGATAAAGCTTAATTCATGTCTTCGGTTTAACATCCAGCTGTATTTAGCAACATCATAAAGTGTTCTTACTTTAACATATGGCATCAATAATAATTAGTGGCATTCTGGTTGGTATACAATATCTGAGGAAAACAGCTACTTATTCAGTAATTAGAACAAGAGTTGTTATATGGTCTACTTCTGCAAAGAAGTAAAAATTTTGGTTAAAATAAAATTTTTAGGACAATCTCTGTTACTTCTAGAAAGAATCAGAAACACTACTTGGTCCAAAATTATCTCAGGTAATGTTTAAATGAGATCAAGCTAGGGCCCAGGAGTATGTAGAAGCCCAGACAATAAGGAGGTAATATGTATGTCTCAAACACCAATAACTGGACAGCCATGGGGTTTTGTACCAAGAACAAGATTTGCTTGGAGAACAGGACCATGTGGAGGTAGAGCAGGGAGAAACATTCTTGTTTTACTCCCTGGAGGCACAACAAACAAAAGACAGCATCAGTGAAGAAATAGGCATGAACTGTCAACCAAGAGGAAATCCAGCAGGAAGATATGAGACCACTCAAGACCTCTGTGACCCTCCAAACTATGTCCAGATAGGTCTGACAGAACAGTCTGCCAATGATGACTAATTTGCATAGAAACCAGTCCTCGGGGCAGGCAAAACTGTTCTGTAAAAAGGTATTCACATCAAGCCCAGGCACACACCCTCAGGACTCTGCACATCCCATTGGCCAAAGAGATGATCTCTCTTGTTCTGTTCCCCTCTTTAATTCATCTTTTCCTTTTTCTCTTCCCTCTAACCCTACCCCTTCACCCAAAACCCACTGTTGGCATACAGAGTAGATCAGGGACTAACATATCAATTTCCAGGCCATGTGTGTGATTTACTAATAAAACTTTGTGGGCCCTCTGACTTCTGTCATTCCTTTTGACCAGAAGCATTTACCATTTTTGGGTGCTTCCTTCCCCATACAGTGGGACATCACAGAGCAAACAGACAAGAAACTGCAAAGAGCAGAATGAGACACAGCTCAAGATGAAAGCCATTGTCAAGCGCTGTTTATGAGGATGATGAGAATGACAAGGCACGGAGGACAAGACACTGTGATCTGTTTTAAGGCAGACAAAATTTACTTAAGTAAAAGATTACATCCTTCAGGATTTCTGTGTCATGGCAAATAGCTAAAGCAGGATCCCAAAATTAACATACAACATCACCTCATACTACCGACAGTACCTAAGAACAGAGATGGAGTTTTAAATAATGGGAAACATTTTATACCAATTTCAATATGTGTAGATATATCTAGATATATAGATATATAGATATGTTTTACATATAGAGATATAAGAAATTTTAATCTTATATTAAAAAAATGTATTTACTTTTCATATTTTATACTCCATCTGGTCCAGAGACGTCAACATATGAAACCTACTCTCACTGAATAAATGTCAGTGTATGACTGCAAGAATTTTTTCCATTAAGAAACTACTAAGAAATGTTCCTTTAAAGTGTTTGCTTTGAGGCAAAAGTTCAAATTAGTAGTACTAAAATAGAATAAACCTACCAAAATACTACTGAAAGGAAATATTAAAAAAAATTAATTTAGATGGAGTAATGAACAAAATTGGTTGCTTGAATTGTTTTAATGTAAAGAACTTTAATTTCTATCAAGAAATAGCAGACATGCACATGCCTTGAGACTCAAATTGAGCAATTTAATGGGAGCTATTATCAGTTAAGAAACACAACAAATCAACATTTTTGTAACAATGCAGGCAACAACAGATGTTAGTACCATTGCAAATAAGATACCATTGCATAATAAAGTATAAATGCATAAACCAAATAGAGTACCATTGCATTGTTTCATGATGGTAATGCTGATGGACAGAAATCCTCCACACTTAAAATAAACAAAGCCAGCACCACCAAAAAACCAAAATCGGTTCCAAGAACCTGTCTATGGTTGACCAGGATGAAGGGCTGGTCAGGAAACACGTGTATATTTAATGAGATTCCCCCCAGCCAGCCTATCCAATGGCTAGTGCCTGGATCACTGTTTTCCCCTGCTGCTGGAATCTGGACATACAAGTCTATGAAGATCACAGCTACACTTCATCTGCTGGGACAGTCCCATGTCATCATTCCCTTCCCACCTAGAGGACACACTGGATCCCTTGAATAACCAGGATTGGATGTGCAGCCAGCTGAGTAACTATCCCACAAATTCTATGTGTGTAGAGACACACGTCATCAGGCCTTGTAGCCTCCCCAGTAGTTGTTATGGACTGCCTGGTCTCTCTGGTATGTGCTTCCAGCTGTCTCAGAGACACACATGTATCTGGCCCAGCCAGAATGCTTTGGTAACTGAGCTAAAGCCCCTGCTTGCTATCTAGGTTAAGCTCAGTATCTGCTGGCAGCCAAATGGTGCTAGACACGCCCTCACTTGGCCCAGCTGCTAGCACCACAGGCATATGGGTTCCTGACACCCACAGATTCCACTCCAGTTGCTGGCATCATAGGTAACACCGGCTATTGTAACCCACGGTATGACTCAAGCTGGTAACAATTAGACCTCCATAAGCACATATGTACACAGAACAGAGAATCCCCTCACCCATGAAAATAGTTAGATATTTAATTTAATAAGACAGGGCAGCTCACATTTAGAGGACATCCAGGACATCACCAAATAACTGCAGGGACCAGGGACTAGTCCCTTATCCCTCTGTTTTCCTGTGCTTGTTCCTCCCCAGACCACCTACATCCCTACCTTTGGTTCCTTCCATACATGTTCACTATTGCTGTGGAGATGACTGAGAGGGGATTTAATAAATACTTATCAATAAGTATGTGACCTTGGGATTTAATGAATACTTATAAATAAGTATGTGACCAATATGCTTGGGTTATTTTACATTATTAATGAATCGGTGCTGTGAGTTAAATAGAAGCTAAGGAAATGAAAAAAAAAAAGGCTAATTAGAAGACCAGGTTAAGTCCCCTGAAGACTCAAATTTGGCAGAGGTAGCCTTTGCCTCGACACCTCTGAATGTAGTCCTGGCTGTGGTAGAACAGCTTGACAGAGCCATGAAAGATCAGCCTGCATGTGATGTATGGACACGAGAGCAGGAGTACGTAGTTACGGCAAAAGTAGCTACACAGACTGAAAACTAGCAAAAATAATTGTATTCCTGGAGTAAAGAGAACACATCCTGGCAGACAGGGGTTATTTTCATTTTAAAGCCATGATGTGAAAGTGGTCTGTAGGGGTGAGTGGGCATTTCTAGAGGCCCTATAGGAAAATAATAAAAAATCTTTTTTTGAAGGAAGAAGGAATCCTCTTTTGAAAATACAGATCTTAGTTTCCTTCTTAGAGGAATCCAAAGAACGAAACCTCATCTGAAAATACAGATCTTAGTGTGTTATATTCTCATAGGGCAGAAGAGTACTATCTTCCCCTATCTTAAAGGCTTTTTGAATAGTAAAGAATTTGATTTTTCCTTTAGGTTCTGCTTCACTATGTTTTTTACAGCTTCAGTACCCATACATGCTAAGAGTTAAAAGGAGTATAGGTGGCACAGTCCACGGTCTCTGTGCAGGAAGAAAAGCTATTTCAGGACACAGCTGTATTAGATTTCACTTAAAAGGCAGTTCTAAAGAAGGTTGTCTAGTGTGTGAGAACAAGGAATACCATTTCCAGTTTGGGAACAACTGGTGAAGAAACAGGGTAGCTGTAAGCTATTTAGTTATGTTGCCTTGCAGTTGCTAACCACTGGATTAGCAACTGACTGCTCATTTTGTCAATTAACAATTGACACTGCTGCATTTCTAGAGCAGCACTCTGACTTTTTGTTTTGTCACATTATTAATTATACTATTACAATGTTGTGAGTTAAACACTTCAACCTTCTGCTTCTTGAATAAAATCATGGTATTTGCTACTGGAAAGCTGAGTGATGTTGTTATTTACAAACAGAAGGTCCATATTTGATTTTGGATGTAACATCATTGAAACAATGTTCTATGAAGCAAATTACTTTCTTTCCTTACAAGTAAAATATTTTCAACACCACTTAAAGAAGCTGAGAGAAGTAACTCAGGCTTTTGCACTGAGGATCAATCTAAGGTAGCTAGTTAAGAACAAATGGCTTCATTGATGACAGATCTCATTTGGTGGATTACCATTATGATGGCTATTCAAGCATCATACAAGAATTCTCAAAATATTAATGGATAGCTTTAGTCATTATTCCAACTAGGAAAATAAATGGTAAAGAAGAAATCAATTCTGCTCAGAACCAGACAGCTGAATATTCAGAGAGTATTTTCATGTAATTTATAAATTCAGCAGCAACTAAATTAACATCTCAACTGTAAAATAACTGTTGCTTACAAAGTTTATCAGCAAATATCATTTACTCAATAAATGCCAGAACTATGTAGTAACACATTTATTGATCACTTTACCAACTAAAAATACAATTTTATACAGTCAGTCAACAGCAGTAACATACTTTATGAGAAGCTATGCTTTAACAAAATGGTGTTTAAAATATGGATTTCACTATAACTTGTCAAGCCAAGCTTTTACAGGACTAATCAAAACAACTGCTGCACTTGAACTTTTCCCCTAAAACATCAACAATAATGTTGCAGACAAAGTAGCTTTTCCATTGTTAATGTGGGTTTAGAATTTAACAAGACAACTTCAAAAGGTTTAAAACATCTGTAACATTGTCATTACTTTAACATTCACACAGATAAAGTGATACATTTAATACTTTCTAGCATTAATAAACAGTGTAAAAATATATTGCATATATATATATATATATATATATATATAAATTTGTTTCCTTTTCCTGAAAAAACCTAGTACAAACTAGTAGTATATGATCCCCCCTTCAAGTTTCTTTTACTTATTTTAAAGATTGAAGAGTAGTAGTTTTAAATTAACAGAAACTAACACATGGAAATAAGAGAATCACTGTTGTGCTCCCCCATAACCTCTTGTCATGGTTACTAAGCATATTAACCCCTTGGTGAAGGTGTTTCTATTTTTGCTAACACCAGCTAGAATTTTGGAACTGGCTGCAGTGGGGATAAGATTTTGCCCAGTGGGCTTTGCACTGGATGGTGCCTGGCCCCCTTCATCAAGCGGTTAAAAATCTTTGCTTAGGTCATGTTTTTCTACTATAGTTAAGATTTAGAAATGCTATGCTCAAGTTGTTCATTTGCAATAATGAAAAGAAGATTCAGTGTTAAATTAGTGAGAAAAAGTAAACTTGTAAGGTTAAATGATCATGTAAAAGTTTTTACCGTGTTGAAAATTTCACAGTGAACACAGTAGGCTAGTACAGCTGCATGTTAATGTTTGCAATGCCTGCAATTATAAATATTGCAGGTAATTATTAGCACACAGCAGCTTCCTGGTTGATGAAAGACAAATGAAAATAAGAACAAAAACTAGTAAGCTTCACTGAAGGTTTTTATCATAGTGTACAGTGCTCCAAGGAAGACTATGTCCAGACCTATCTCCACATCCCAACTGCTTAACGATAAGTTAATTTTAATTAGTGCTCTAGCTCAAAGACAAAACAGTTTTGCCTTCCCCCTTTATGATCAGGTCCTGACAGCATGCACATTCAGATTTGTGCAAATGACGAATCAAAACATCTAAATCAAATTAGAAATGGATATTGGAACAGCATGGACTGATAAACATGCTAGCAAAGGAATAAAGCATAATGTGGATAAATAAATGGTTTATGACTGAACAAAATCAATCTCATTCAAAAATTATACTTCTGTATAAATATATATTTCTCCTCTAATACTTAAATCTGTGAAACATCACACCTTGCTAAGAATAAACCTCAATACACTTATCCAACATTGACCATTTCTCTGCTTTACAGAATGTAAAGACAAATTACTTTGTATTAAAGCATTGTACAAAAAAATTTCCCTGCTGCAAGAATTTGCCAAAGCTGATATATTCTGAACCCAGCACAAAGATTAAAAATAAACACACTTTTTTGCACCCTCTAACTTGGTTTTGCCTATGATCTTACTTTTTCATATACTACAGTGCTAACAAAAGTAGCTTGCCAACGTGATTTTATACAGGACATCAGTTTGTAGGTTAACTGACTTTACACAAAGTCTTTGTAAAGATCTAGTACATATTTAGCTTGAATATTACAGACATACACAGCATTTCAGTTGCATTAATATAACCCTATTTAACAGAGTCCAGGTTGTATTATTTCACATTATTTAATTACTTTGTTTAAAAATAGCATTTGAGCAAATGCAAGCATACAGAAACTCATATGATGTAAACTGGAACTTGAAATAATTTACCACTGTGGGGATTCAGACTGCCATAATTTTTTCTTATTTTGTTGTTCTCTATAATGTAGCTCCTGATCAAAATGCAAAGATCAAAATGGATGAATTGAGTGTATTTTCAGGGCCACATTTTTAATTTAGCTGAGTGTAGCTTTACTCGTATTTCTGATTTTTCCTGAAAAATGTGCAAAGTTGTAGAAAAACCTTGCATAAAGATAACTGGAGGTAAGGGCAAATTATGAGCATTATATTTGAGGTCTTTGCAAATGTTTACATCAAAACTCACTTTGTACAGTGCCATAAGCTTTACAGTAACTCACAAAAAAGAGATGCTGTATATCTGTATTTGAAAATTAATTAATTGGCTATTTAGCTGCAATGGAATATGATAGCAGGTTATCATTTTTCCAAATCAGGTTAGTCAGTTGGGTATTTCAATGCCAATTTCTAAATGCAGGATTTAAAGAGAAAGAAGTCTCTTCTGTAGTTTTGCCCTCATGTATATCCATGTCCCCAGAAAATGCCAGTGTGCGTGTGCATGAACAGAAAAGATAACTTCTTTTAAAAAAAATTGCTTCAGACTACCAGAACTGCAAATGTGTGCCAAGAATGCTCAGCCAAGAGGCTGGATTTCCCCCTCTTTTTTTTATGATCAGGCTTATTCTTGCCAAAGTCTACCTTGAGTGGACGATCAAGTAGTTTGAATGAAATAAGCCAATTCAAGTGTTTTCTGACAACAAAGTCAAGAGTTGTGTCTTAAACTTGTTCTGAAATCCACCTTCTCCATAGGGTTTTTAAAGCAATATACCAAGTTTAATATATTGAAAAACATGAAAAAAAATACCAAATATATTAACAGATATTTTTCCCTGCAAGAATAAATTACTTGGACAATTAAGACATGGAGGTTCTATCTGCAATATTCTTTTATTTCTTATTATTCTTAGCTAGGACATCATTCAAAGCATTGGTTTTGAGTTTAATGCACCAGCATGAAAGCAACTACAGGTTTCTTGGTAGTTCTAGGATTCTGAAGAATTTAAAAGAAGAGCCCTGACTGTAATATTAAGTAAGCCAAATGGGCACTTTGGGGTTTCACAAAATGAGTAACTGATTGTTAAATTATATTTTATGGGCAAACACTTCAAATACAGAAGGTACACATGTATTATTTGGAGGTACTCCAGACTTTAGGAATTCCACACAAGTTTAAGAGCTGTCGTTATGCTTCTGGTATTTAACTGTACAAAGGTTTAAGCAAGACTTGAGTCCATAGGTAATGTATGACACTCCTGTTTCCTGTTCCCATCTCACTGTACCACAGCTTTATGCTTACTGACAGATGATGAACACCTCTGTGTTTACACAGTGAGTGTCACCTTGCTTCACAAAGCTGGGGCAAATGCAGAGCATAGTTTTAAATGGTTTCTTAAGAGCACTCAGGGGAAAGCTTGCTTTCACTCTTTCTCTCTCTCTTACTTCCTCACCATGGAGAAACTCCTCTTGTCACACTAAATCTATGTTAGAATTGCTGAAGAGTGATTTCTCTCAGAACAGGGTGAACAGGTAAAACCATAAAAGCCTCCTTAGCTCTTCACCTTTATGGTATGAAGGGAGAATGACAACACCACCAACCAGTCATGCTGAATAGCATTGACTGCAGGACTAGAGCTTGGCCCTAATAAGACTTTAGTTTTTCATCAACATTTACACAGTTTAATTACTTAAGCTGGATCTAAAGAGCATGTGTACACACACAAACCTACACAAGTCTTGTGCATTACATTACTTAATACCAACTAAGTGACAAACCAAGAACATAATATTCACACTACAAACAACATACACAAAAGTGTAGTTATTTTGGCACACACGCAAGGCTGACAGTCAGTTAAAAGGACACTTACCAGTGCAACACTACATTTGCTCTATCATGAAGGTAAAAGGTTTGCTCTTGGCCAGTGCAAACAGAGAATTCTCAGTCACAGATGACAGGCACATGCCCCCAGAATACATGCATCCCTGAAGGCAGGGTTATGTTTTGATTATTATACATGCAGGCACTAAGAATTAAAATTTATTTCGTAACTATGAAAAGTCTTAAGGAAAAAAACCTATCAATTACAACTTTAAAGTTTTGGTCTTGGAGGAATATACATGAGGATTTTCTCAACAGATGGTTACAGATGGCTGGGATATCTATCACTTGCAAGTCAAACCCACAGTAGTCATTTGCCTTTTTGTTCTGCCTAATTCCAGCTACTATAAAATATTAATTGAGCCAATAGAGGGGAAAAAAAGGATGACTGAAATGGTACTTTGTGAACAAAACTTTGTAAAATTCTAAAAAATTGTCAGACTTTTAAATTCAATTGTCAGAATTTTTAGTTTAGGAAAGGTCAGTAAAATACATACTTCAATTCAAAGTATCTTTGAAAGACATCTCTATGCTGATGAAAAACATAAACTGTGACATGTATGTAGTTTTCAAATCTCCCTTTCCCTTCCCTAAATAAAAAGGAGGTAAGAAGTATTATAGTTTTTAAAAATAGGGATTAAATTTTGTCTATAGTCTAATATTCAACATGTCCCTTTGGATTCCAAATATTTGACTACAATTAATTACAACTGTTCATATAAGACCCATGAAATTATGTGTGTTTTTTAATGTCTGCTTCTCAGTAATGCTATTGTGATAGCTTTGACAACCACAAAGAACAGGACAATCATTTTTAGTTTTGATACTTCCATACTAATGGTTGCAAAACTCCCAGCAAAACTCTTAACTAAAGCTCATGAAGTGACTAAACAGAATTAGTAAGCAAGCCCTAATAAGAAAATCCCTTTTGACCGCTGCATATTTTACTTAAAAACAACATTATTTTTAGAAACTTATTTGTAATGACTATTCATTTGCCTCAGTAAGAATTTTAGTTTCTTGCTCTCAGTCTTCTCAGGTTTTGATGGTCAGGTTAAGCTTCAGTAGACACACAGGTAAGGATTGTGTACTGCCACAGTATTTAAATGAAATTTGAGTCTATTCTTTAAGGCAGTTATTTCTAAAAGCTATCTGACTTTCTGCTCACATTTTTTTTGGTAGCATCTACTGTAGTAATGAAAGCAAAGATAACTAGGAACAACAGGGTTTTACAGAAGATGTCACATAAGACAGTGCTACATAGTGGAAGATGCTGAAAATCAAGCTGGAAATTTAGATGGAATCAATTGAGATGGCTCCAAAAGAGAGAGGACAGTAAATCTTATTAGGTTCCCATGTCCTTATTTCAGACATGATGTTCAGTTACAGTCTGCAGCATGGTGCATCAGAAGAGAATATGCTCAGCAACACACTAAGGGCTGAAAATGGGGCACCTCCTCAGCTATCCTTTCCTGTCATCTTTGAGGTATAAGCCGTACTTACTGTCCTGAGAGTTGAGGGAATAGCAGATGAGTAAGAAAATGTACTTTGCCTCATTCCCAAGCAGGCCTGGCACTTAAAAGCTAACAATCAAGCAAGTATTTAGGCTTTTAATTTCCTATCAATATTAGTGGAATAGTAAGAGCTTAAGTAGGTAGTGAACCCCTAATACACAGCTGCATAAGATGCTTTTATTCATAGCTATTATCTTTCACACCAAGCATAGTAAAAGAGAAAAACCTTTACTATCTTCCCAGTAACAACTTTCCTTTGTAACTGTTACATCAGAATGACTTCTTTTCATGTAACACTTTGAGGCTTAAAACTATCATACTGTAGAAACAAAGTAGAAAAAAGGAAGTGTGTTCCTCAAAATAAAATACTGCTATCTGAACCATCTTCTCAGGTTCTGATCCCAAGCTTACTATGGCATTGAAAGAATTTCAAATTTTGCATCAGGTATAAATAAAGGGCTTTTGGTTCATGGCAGGGATTTTCTACTACACAAGCAATGCAAAGTAAACTCTGGCAGAACCTCTGCTTGTTCCATCAGCCTCTTACAGCTCAATTTCTAGACAGTGTCAGCTCGGATCTGTTCACACTCTCAATTCCCTTGCATGCCTTCATGTGCTGATCTCCCTCTCACTTTGAACCAACAGCTTAAAACCTAATTATATCTTAAAATCTTCCTAACCAATCACTCCTCCTGTATGGAAACATTCTGGCATTACAGACTCTGTATTTGGGCAAAGTGTCACCCAGTGTGCCAGACAATAGCTAGCAACAAAGACCCAGGTCAACAGTGTGCTCCTGGACTCTGCAGTAGGCTGGACACCACCCTTTAGTGAGGCTGGGTCCAGAACTTTTCAGTTACCAGTGAGTTATTAGTCAAGTCTTAAAATCAAAAGGAAAAACAGGGACACTGATTTTGCATGTAAGTCAGCTGAAGTATTCATCAAGGGTTGTAGGCTCAGCCATTTTATTCATTAGAAAAACTAGGACTACCCTGGAGCCATCTTCGGGTGCCCAGGCACCAGTGACAAAGAAGGCTCTTTACATTTTGACAGTTTACTACCATGCCAGAATAATTTAGCCACTGTTGGTATCAAGTATCCTATTTTCTACTTTGGAGTATGGCAGGTCCCCAGTGCAATACAGTAGTGGATAACCTTTCACTCTTCCAGAACACTGGGTAATTCTTGGAAAGGGTTCACAAAGCTGAACACTTTGCCTCCTGAACGTCTTTACATACACCTAAACTCTTCACAGGTAACCAAAATCATCCGTGGGAAAAGCAATTTAAATCTTCAGGAGCATGTGCTGTGTTTTGGCAAACTTCCCTCCCGCTTAAAAACAAACATCAAAATGAATTATAAACAAACAAAAGGATGTCCAAGTCCACAAGGAAGCCCTTTCCTTTTGTTTGCTATTGTTTTGGTTTTAGGCTGATGTATGGGCTCAAAGGGTCACTGAGGACAAAGTTACAGGACAGGGTACCACACAATGTCAGCAGAATAAAACATGAACAGTTTAAGGGCTGAAAACCAGAGCTCTCTTTCCATACATTGGCCAAATACAGACTGTTCACCTGCATGGCACATGACAGCACACACTGCTCACCCATGTTTATGTACTCTCAGTGGGATGCTGGTACGGGTGGAGGGAGAGCAATACATCTATTAACCTTTATTAAGAGTTGAACATGAAAATCAGGGCACAAGCTCTTTTTGAAACAAAGCAAGGCAGAAGTGCAAAGAGCTGGTTTTGAATACTGAACATCCTATCTTTCATAACATTAGAAAAAGAGAGTAATACATCAAGGTACTTGTTCAGCTCTTGCAGAAAATTAGAATGGCCTTTTCTCTCCTTGTCAACCAATATTGAAAAAAGTTATTTTAATTCCAATTAATTTCTTTCGGCATTCTGGACCCCAGCTAGGTCACACTTAGCTGCCTGTACCCTGTGGGACTGGCTCTCCTGGTAACATTGGAAAGCCATTCCCAGCAATACTATCACTCCCAAGTCTGGTAGCAAAAGTGAACAGAGAATCAAATCCCTTGGATTCAAACAAATCAACCATAAAATGTAGCCCAGTTATAATGATTTGGGGTTTTTCTGAGGGAAAATTGCACCTGATTACATAGATATTAATTGTATATGTCCTTACTCCAAGGGGCCATAAGCTTTCCTTACATATGTTAGAGCTTGAAGGGACTATGTGCCAACATATGTGCAAAACATTCATTTAATAGTAATCTGATTGGCAGTGTTAAGTCATAAACAATATTTTAAAGTATTATTAGCTTAATGCCCTTTTCACTTCCAATGTGAGGCAGTGCAAACTTGAAAACAGACTGAAAATCCTTAAATATACTTTCTTAGTAATGTCTTGCTCCTCACCTCTCAGGTTACTACAATAGCTCCATCCAAATCCAGCCAGTCAGAACCATGCTACAGTAGACACAAGAAAAGCACAAAGTATAGACAGGAGGAAAGTAAGGGCTGGAATTTTCCAACTCTTTCTGCTGACATAAAATACTTTAGAGCCTATATTGTCCTAGAAATAGCTTTTTTTTTCAGTTTTTCAGTAAGTGGTATATGACAATTACAGGCTAGAACCTCGTATATTACTACCACTTACTTCCCCATAGTTTATTTAAGAGAAGTGCTAGATTCCATATAAGACATTTAAAAAAAAAAACCCTAAAATAATAGTCAAATGAAACTGCGTAAGTAATGGGATATTCTTCAGAAAGACTGCTACGAAAGATCCTCTTTTCAAGAGGTTCTCTTTGACATCATCAGGGCAACTGAACACCAAGGAATGTTTGAGTTATTTTGCTTCAATTGACAAAGTGTGGTATAACTGCTCTTGACTTTGGCTTTGCTGTTTGTTGATTTGGGTTTTTTCCCTAAAGCTCAACAAAATAATATCTTTTTTATACCTACATATTTATTTATTTTTGCCAATATATGAATGAGGAATGTAATGAAGTGGCATTGTGCTGCAAGTAGCTCAGCAGATGTTGAAATCAGTTCCAGTTCCTGAAGACAACTTCTTGACAACATAGTCTCAACATTCACAATAACTGAAACATGTGGGATTCATAACATCATCCTTACAAATGTATACTCTATTCCCCTCTGTGTTGTAAACCCTCAGCCTTACTTGTTTCCTTGTACTTTATGATCATATGTGCCTGCATGCTTATAACCAGATACATATCCTGAGTTATCCACCAGATCTTCTCGGCCAGCTCTGCCTTTTCCTTTCCCACTGGCATCAAACCTCTCTTTGTGAGAACCTGTGAATTTTGAAGTATCTGTAAGGCGTGAAACAGTTGGAGATGAAACGGTTTTCTATTGGAAGAAAAAAAAGAAACAAAACAAAAAAGACACATCAGAAATCAGCTATTCTTAATACAGATATGTTTACATGCTACCAAGATTTAAATCTTTCTAATGACAAAGACTATGCAAATACCTACTCCTTCCCAGCAATAGCATACAAAAGATGTTTGTTTCTTGCCATTACATACAATGACAATAATAATATAGCAGAAAAGGAAATAGCAAAAATTATGTCAAAACCTTTTGGAAGAGACTTTCAGTATAAGATACTTTTGATTAATAATCAAGTTCTAAGCACCAAGGATACAAAGAAGTTTCATCTTGATTTCACATTTTGAACCATGTTCAAAATCCATTATGTCAACATGAAAGTATAAAAGCATGGCTCCACCAATATAGAAAAGGTATTCCAATACAACTAGAATTCATTGCTTCAAAAGACAATTTCATTCTAAACTCTAGGTTTCATGAGAGAAGTAACAAACTGGAAGGACTGAAAGTAATTTCTAATATTAGAAAATTAGCAGTCCATGAAATGGCGCTGAGCAAAGACTTTTCTTCCACTGAGTCATATCAGGCTCAAAAATCAGTTTTGTTGTCATCAGGATAAAAAATATTTGACTACAGAAACAGAAAAAAAAATTATTGCACATAACAATACAGAAGCATGATAACCTCTGTGCTTGGACTAGGAGCAGCCTCTTTGATCCTTAAATTTATATTTTAATTTTATTTATTTATATTAATTAATTAAATTATATTTTAGTTTTATTTATTTATTTAAAATCATGTGAAGAAAAAACATGCAAGACTTTTTGTCTTTTAACAAAGAGTGGTAAAATATGGGCATTTTTTTATGTGCGTCACGTGTCACTATCTGAAAGAAAATGACCACTGGAGCAGTCTTTGCTCAAAACAGCATTGCTAAATGACCTTTAGGGACTTCTGTCTTGCAGTCTTAAGAGTACTATTTGCAGAGGTGGTTATTTTCCTATACTGAAAAAATAGGTATCAAGACAATGCTTAGGAAGAAATATTGGTCTAATATATACTGTTTACTTGTTCACATTGACCTGGTAGCACCTTTTAACAAGGAAAACTCCAAATGAAAGACAAGGGCAATATATTCAATATGGAGTTAATTAAACTTAAATCATATTTGCTTTCTTTGTATTTAAAAAACATTACAGAAAATCAGTTTTGTCTACATGTGCATACACTCTCTACCATCACACTCACAGAGAAGTCTCAGAAATTCTCTGTTGACTGCCCTTTCCTTTACCTAATTCATTCTCAGGACAGATGGCTCTTCTGAGAATTTGTAATGGTAAACTTAATCACTATTTGAAAAAAAAAGACTACAGCTTCTGCTCCTCTGTTTCAAAGGTGCAGTATGAAATGTATGAAGTTTTCCTCAATACACAAACTACAATAAAAACATATCAGAATTTTTGTACAGCAACATATTTAGTAACATACATATTAAAACTTGTGTGAGTGGATGGAAATGCACACATATTAACATGCAAGAAGAAACAGTAGAACAAGGATTAATAGAATGGCTCATGTCAAAAATTAAGGATGTTCCCAGAAAACTATTCCCAGTGGCAAACTTGAGAAACGTGGTGTTTATATCCAGACACCTGCATTCTGATAAGACCTCAACACACATGCCTTATAAGGTGCATCTTTACAAGACAGCAGCATGCCACACAAGGCCTTCCTTTTCTTATTTATATGTAGACACGTTTCAAACCAACAAAGAAAACTGAGGATGGGTAACAGCTTGGCGGGTTAAAAGATATAATATTTTTTTCCCAAAAAACAATTAAGCAAAACCTAAAACCACAGCACAAGGAACAGCACAAATCCAGAGCAAGAGCAACAGTGATCCTACATCATGTGATCTTTCAGCCCAAGATGGATCAGAACGTTTCCTGCATCACAGGAGTCATAATATATGACTTGAACATTAAAGGCAAGGCAAACATTCCTTCTCTGAATTGCTTTTTACTGAGTAAGAAATACAGCCTTTTCCTAAGTTGTACGTCAAGTCACTGATGTGCCCCTTCCTACATATGACAGATTATTACAATTGAAATACTGTTGATTTGCTGCTGGCAAAATTCTTATAAAATGAGAATTTTTCTTATAAAATTCTTATAAAATTTTGTATTGTTTCCAACAATACAAAATCCAAGCAATGTTAATTCCTTGCACATTATGCTCTCACTCCCTGAACTGATGTATCTATATAAAAGATCAGAGATGAGATGCCACTACAAGGCTATGCAGAACACCTCATTTCTCCTGCTCCTTCTTTTCCATCACTGTTATGATGAACATGTATACATTAAAAAGAAAATATTTGTTTCCTTTTAAGGTGAGGTGAACATTTTTAAGGTTGTGCTAAGATGCTTTCATTCAAAAAAGTCTTTGTAAATACAGAGTAGAATACACAACAACTTTACACCCATCCTGGGCTCCTCAACCAGAAGCAGCTAGTGGTACTATATATCACAGAATCATAGAAAAGTCCTGTGACTGAGCACTACTGAAAAAAAGCCTTGCACCATCATCTTTGCACTCTCCCTTCAGGTATTTATACACATGGATATGGAATTCACCCTTGAGCCTTCTCCAGGTTACACAGTCCCAGCTCCCTCAGCCTTTCGTCATAGGAGATATGCTCCAGTCCCTCCATCATCTTTATGGTCCTTTTCTGGACTCTCTCCAGTAGATTATCAGTCTTCTCCAGGGAGCCTAGAACTGAATGCAGGACTTCAGATGAGATTTCACCAGTGCTGAGCAGAGGGGAAGGAACACCCTGTTTGCTTGGCAATACTTCTAGTGCAGCTGAGATACCAGCTCACTGGTTCATGTTCAGCTTGGTGTCCACAAACACTCCCAGGTCCATTTCAACCAATTTCCTTTCCATCTGCATGGCCCCCTGCACATACTGGTGAATGGGGCTCTTCCTCACGTGTTGCAGGACTTTGCACTGCTTGCTGAGCTTGCCGAAGTTCCTGCCAGCCCAGATCTCCAGCCTGTGAGGTCCCTCTGGATGGCAACCATCCCATCTGGATGACCTATCAGCCGCTCCTCCCACCTCTGTGTCATCACAAACCCACTGAAAGTATACCATACACTATCATGAAGATGATTAATGAAGATGCTAAACAGGACTCGACTCAGTATGGACCCCTGGGGTACACCACTGTTTTCCAGCCTCCGACTAGACTTTGCACTGTTCATCAATACCTTCAGGGCCCAACCATTCAGCCTGTTTTCAATCCACTTCAGTGTCTGCCCATCCAGCCACTACAGCACCAGCTTGAGGGGCTGTGAGACTCTTGTAAGAGATGACACCAAAGGCCTTACTGAAGCCTGGGAAGACAGGCTTCTTGTACTACTCCCTTCTTGCCTGGTCTACTTGGGCAGTCATTAAATTGTAGAAGTTTACAGGTCAGTCAAGCACAACTCTCCCTTGGTGGTCAACCATGCTGATTACTCCTGATGACTTTCTTCTCCTTCATGTGCCTGGATATGATTTCTAGGACTAGCTGTACCATTACTTTCAGTGTCTTAACATGAAAAATTTATCCATAAAGATTCCTCTATAAGCTGATGACTTATTTTTAGTGAAAAGCCTTTAGAAACTGAATGTGCAAGCAACAGTTCTTATCAAAATGGTTCTTTTCTGTTTATGAAAAAAAAACAACTATGCAGATTAAACTGGGTATTAAGCAAAAGGCAAAACCAATTGAAAGGGTGGCCATGAGCTCATTCTCTACAATCCATCTGCTCATTATTGCACAAGGGTATGGGGAGGCAAATAAAAAAAGTGGGGAGTGGAGGGAGAAAGCTTACCATTCTTCTTAAGTAAAGAAAAATGTAGGAAGAAATATAGTGAAGAGCACAAAGGGCTGGATGAGAACAATTTCCACAATACCAAGTTACTACTCTACTCTCCCTTCTTTTTCACAATGAATCACATACAAATGATTCTGCCTTGTCATATAGCAATTCTGCTTGAACTATTTATTATCTAGAGTAAGTTATATAATCTCTCTAGTTACATTATTCTAAAGGAAATAAATTCCTTGGGGCCAATCTCCTCTTTTTTTTTTTTCTTTTTTTTTCTCTGAGACCATAGAAGTCTTCATTTTCCATCTCTTATTTGCACATACAGTCAACCACAAAGTTTGCATATAAAAGAAAGTGCCCATGAACTTCAGTTTTTTATTTTAAAAAAAACTTAGTCTAAGGAAGAAAGTTTTACTTCACACAACAGAATCAAACATAATCATTTAGTGCTCCAAATTGAGTTTATTAATTTTTTTGTGCATTTTTTTTCTTAGAAATTCAGTATTTTTCCTCACTTTGTTTTAGTGTCTACAAAGAAGTGCTGCTAAGATAGCAAGGGGCTTGGAGCATGTGACATACATGGAAAAGATGATGGGAATGTGTTTATAAAGACTCAGAATTAAAAAGGGAGAGACAAATCATATTCCTGTCCTCAACAGAGTGGTTATATTAGAAACAGAGATGGTTTGGAAGTAAACAATAATGGGCATGACTTGAAAGATATGAAATTCCTAGTAGACACATGAGAATTTTTCACCACTGTGGTTGGTCAAGCCTGGAAAGGGGGGGGATTCTCTGTTTCTGAGGACTACCAAAACTTAAAATGATTAAGTCACAGAACAACTTAGGTTGGAAAGAACCTTTGAGTATGAGTGTTTATCTAGCATAGGGCCCTGCTCACAGCAAGGCTCCAACGAGCTTACATAGAAACTCCTCCAGTCAAGTCCTGAACACCTGCAAAGTCCCATAGACTCCATGGGCAACATGCTCCGGGTCTGACAACACTGCAGGTAAGTAAAAAAACCAAAACAATCCAACATCTCATCCAAATTCCCTATTACCAATAGTGCAACTTCTGTCTGAAGCAGCCCTCATACCAAAGACAGGAAGTGAAAGCTGTAGTCTTTAAACTCTGAAAACCTTAACAAATGCCACATTCCTCCCTTGCCCTCTCTTGAGAAAGACAACTCTGCAAACTTACACAGATTTTGCCTGCTACCTCGAGATAACTAATGAATCAAGGACCAGTTTACAGAGCAAGCAACACAATCCACTTCATTATATTCAAGAATTTGAATTAGTTCCAGAAATGCATTATCAGCCCTTAGAAAACTGAAATGAACTACTGTAAAAAGGAAATGAGGGCACAGAAGTCAAGAACATTAATTTTCTCTACTGTAGTAGAAGTATATAGCAGTTTGCCAAAGAAAAATATATGAACTGAAAGCTCTGCAGCTGCACTGGCTTGGCTTGTTTGCAGCAGGAAAACTGTATGATTTTATAGACTCCAAAGACCCCACAAAATCAACTCTTGTGTCAAAAGGCTAGAAGCATCACATGGATGTGATGCCACATCACATAGTGAAGCCACAATCATGAAAATAAGGTAACAGTGTGAGACTGGAAGATTTCCCACACTTTCAACACTTTTCCCTCCAGAACAAAGCTGAGGCAAAGAAGAGGAAAGACAAATCAGTGCTGCCAAGGTAGCGTTCCTCATTTTCTGTCAGCACACATTACCATCCCTTCCTCAAAGCTCACAGTTCAAAACCCAAGCAAATGTCACAAAAGCTTTGCACCCAGCACAGTGCAAAGGGCTTCACGAGCAGGGCAGTGCAGCCCACACTCCTGCAGCTGCACAGGGCTCACTCCTGCAGCACCACGGCCCCTGGCAAGCTTGTGGCAACTCTGTGCTGGGCAGCTCTGCACACAGCATGGCACCATTCCCAAAAGGCCTTCCACAACCACTTCCTGGGAAGGAAAAGCACTGAGAAAACCTACTGGACTTCAGGAATATCACACCTTCCAAACAAACACCGAGTGCCCTGGCTTCCACAATGAACTCTTGGCTTCACTCAAACAACTTTGCCTCAAGGTATTTTCTACCGCTTGCCATCGCTCACAAAGATTTGGGCTTCACTTAAAGCTGCTCCACAGCTTAGGCAGAAACTTAATGATGCAAAACCCTGCAGTTGGGTTTCCTGCTTGGTTTTCCTTCCTGAATTACAAATGTCCAGATAGTACAGAAATAGTCCCTGCCTGCCTGAGGGACTGAGTCTCTTCAGCAATCAGTGCTGGGAGTGCCTGCACAGCCAAAAAACACTGGTGACAGACAGGAGGTGACCTGCTCCTCTTACTCCTCACCACAAGGGTGCAACACCTTAGCCACAGTACTCCTGGCCACACTGTCAGCTGCAGTCTGACAGTTCCTCTGAACGCTTTCCAACATCTGCTCCTTCAACCATAAAACTTCACTATCTAACAGCACATCCTCCTAGAAAAAGTTGCCATGGAGATTTCTTTATGCACCTAAAATGTTCTGGGAGCCCGCAGAATCAGCACCAACATTCATAGTCTCAGCAAGGTTTTGGAAAATTATCATGCTGCTGGTAATATCCACAACCTTTGTAAAAACAGGAAACAAAAAATGACTGCAACATGGAAAAAGAATTTCAAAGGGAAAGTCTGCCGCCCTTTTGGGGGGTGTGGGGGG
The DNA here is from genome assembly GCF_028018845.1 of Melospiza georgiana. NCBI lineage: Eukaryota > Metazoa > Chordata > Aves > Passeriformes > Passerellidae > Melospiza > Melospiza georgiana. The sequence goes on from NC_080430.1 coordinate 60,530,339, forward strand.
CATTGTACCACAACTCCATACCAAAACTGTATTTCCTTTGTTTTTAAATTCATGGGAAGGCATGCACATGTATTAGAAGTCTGCAGAAAGTCAGAAACAGAGATCAAGCTTCAAATAAAATTGGGATTTCATTCATGTTCCTTTGCTTTAGCACATGTACAGACACACCAACACAAAAGTAAACAAAAAACAACTCCACTTCAATAATGCCGGAAAGTAGCATCATTTTAATGAACCCTGGTGAGGACTTTCAATGGAATGGTTCCCAGTAATGCCACTCAGATGATATAGCACTGCAAGTCCTAATTCTATATACATACCTAAACCTTCTCACTTACTAGGAGCCCAGCCAGAGATAGAGAGAAGATATCAAAATGGTTCCTTATATGTGACACCACTTAGGGCAAAATTCACATAAATGTGCCTGACCCAGGTCTAGCTCCATCAAGAGATGACCATGTGTAGTCCAGCTGTCAGGTGTTATTTGGCAGCTACAAGAGACCCCTTCCTTTCCTCCTCTCTAAGATTAGCCCCACATCTCCAGTTCTCCAGCATTTCAACAGTCCAAGTCACTGCATCATCCCAACTCATGGGATCTAGCAGCCTGATTAATAAGATCTCCCTCAAAAACAGTGTGCCAACACTTCTCTGAGGAGTTTTTCATTCTTTTTGGTGGTGAAGACAAAACAGAAGGGGAAATATATTATAAAGCCTTTTTTTTTTCAGTGAGGGTGTTGTTGAATCCTTCTTCAATTTAATGCTACAACCAATCTTTAATGAGACTTGGTCCAAAGCTAGATGCTGTCAACATAAGCCTTTACATATACTACCATCCCTCTTCCTCATTTTTTAAATGTAGTGCCTGGAGAGCCTCCATTCATCCCGCGCAGCACTCCAGTTAGAAGAGTTAACACACCTGCACAATCCCAGCGATTCACATCTCTGCCACTAATTTGCCCTGCTTTCCCCATACTATATGCTTTTGTGTGCAGGCATTAGAGACAGACCCCATGTCCTGCTGTATTTATGGAAGGGTAAAAATCTCCCTTGTCAGGCTTGTCCCCCAAACATATCTGCTCTACCCCTTATGATCTTTCATCTTCAGGTAATGGCAACCTTCCATACCCAGTCTAATAGTCTCCTCAGCAGATCAGTAGGCTTAGTTTGTAAAGATACTCTTGTTCTACTTTGTTAGATTTATTCCATCCCTGCTGAGTAGCCCTCATTTCTCTAGTCCTAGAAGCCAAAGCCCCATCTTCAAGAGAAGCCATACAGTCCACTTCTATCCAATCTTTTCTCCTCCCAGGACTGGCAAGGCAAGATCTTAGCTGCTTACCCGTCACCCTCATCCTTAAACTTCTGTAGTTCCTCTTTATATGCACCAGGTTACCTCCAGAGCAGTACTCTGGGTATCCACAAGGAAGAGAAAGGAAGAAGAGGTCCATGTGAGGAGGTTGGACAAATCTTGGCTGTGCATCTGCAGCAATCCCAGATCCTGGCACCTACCAAGCAATAAAACTCCTGAGACATCAGGTGAGATCAGAAAATACATGCCTTGATCATCCACAAGAAGAATCTCCAGTAATTTTCTGTGACTGGTACCCATTACTCCTGACTCATGGTACAGCACTATTGCCAGAGTATAGTGTCACCGTTATGGAACAGGGAAGTGTAATAGCACATGAGATATTTGGGATGACAAAATCTTCTGCGACTATTCACTCAACTCCTTTCCAGATTTTCACTAACACACAGCTCATGCTAAGGCCTGATATAACCACAAATCTGTGGCCAGCCAAGGATTCATTCAAGCAAGGATTCTTAAAAGAACCTGTCTATCCTCACAGTGTGAGATAGTGCTGCTCAATATTATCATTCATTTCCCCCTTTTTGTGTGAACACTAAATTCAGGTTCAGCTGACTCTGATGTGTCTTGTTGATCCTCACCACTGCTTAGGATACTATATGTATTCTGAAATTGAACAACTGCAGGTGGAGCAGATCTGTGATCTTTTGTTGCCAGAAGGCACAACCTTTCAGCCTTTTCTATCTCAATAGTCTCTGTCCACTTGGTCTTCAGCTGTCACTGCTTCCTCACCTTGTGTAGCTTGGGTTTTCCACAAATACCACGTCAGTCTCCTCTTCATCTTCTCCCACCATGGAATCTCAGGACCTTGACTACAGCACATCTCCCACAAGAGTGGCCACCGTTGCCCTGACCTCCAGGAAGACACAAAAGCTCTCTGAAGCATTTAAGGTGGATATAGGACTTCTTCCTAAGAGAGCCAAGGACTTTCAGTTCTGCAGACTTCTAAATCTTAATGGAAGTCCATGTGCTGGACAGTATCTCCTGCAGCTTTTTCAGACTACCACTGTATAGTCTTCAAGCAGATTCACATAGTCCTAAGTGGAACTCCTAGGCCTCTTTGCAATTCTGCTGCAACAACTGTTTTGTCTCATTTACCACACTCTGTGGGATGCACTCTGGCTTCCTTGCTCTTGCCCTAACAGGTATGTTTTGGTGATAATATGATCCTGCCCACATCAACATCTCCCTAAGCACCCATCATCTAGCTTTTAAAGTGCTGTTGCTGCTGTACTGCCCTGCCACCCACACTCCTCTCACCATGAATCTCACTGGATTGAGTCCTGAAAAACCTGATCTGGCTTTAAGTAATCCCTCTTGTGAACAAAAAGGTTTGAATGAGATCAACTCAGACTCCTTGCACTTGAAATTGTTCTGCATTTCTATGTCATGAATATACACTGAAGTTCAACTGGTTTTATTTTAACAGCAAACAATAACCAAAGTAAGATCTGTTTCCCAGGAGGTTCAAAAATGCATTCAGGATGGTTATGGCACACAGTCCTTGGTACAGGAAAAGAAAGAACCTCAGTTTTGCTCTTTGTAAAATTTGTGTAGGAATGAGGACAATTAAAAGGCCCTAGACTTCATTTACATGTCTGTTTACAAGCCGCCAAAGTTACATGAACTACACCATATATTCTATTGAGAGATTACCACCAAGTGAGCTAATAAAGCCACTGGCTTCATTAACCTGTATCACTTTTCTGTGTTTTTCTTCCTCTGTGACAAAATCAATACTATATGTTCTGTTCCCAGATTGGAAAGCAGCCTAAAATTCACTTGGTTTCAATGTCTGGCTGCTGAGCCTTCTCAACCACATCAACAACAAGTAGGGATTTTTGTAATTCTATGACATTCTGAAAGAGAAGAAAAAAATAAACAGGAGAAGATAAAAAATCTTCTATCACTTCTATCCCAACATGCACTAAAATCCTCATTGTCTGATGTGAAGGTAAACTTTCCAACTGTTCTCCTGAAGGAGTGCTTTCCCCAGGCTGCCATTTAGTCCACACATACTGACCCTACCATCTACCTGCCCAGAATACCCAGTGCAGAATATGAGAAGAAGCCAAGACACTAAGTTCCCCACATGCTGCTGAAGTATTCTTATCCACAAGCTTCACTTAATCGTATTTTCAACTCCTTCCCTAATATGTTTAGAGTAATGTGTCAGTAGAAGTTTTCTGTCTGAGACCTGAACCAAATCTATATGACCTATAGCAGAGTTTTACAGAGCAGGGCACACACTACAAGGCATGACTTACCTTAGAACTTTTAAGAAAAGCTTAAAGTAACTTTATCTAACCATACAGAAAGCAGCACAATTTGAAATTTCCACAATATTGACTTCCCAAAGTAAACTAAGCATTAAAAGCTTGTATAGAGAATTCATATCTGTGCTCCTGGACTGCAGGAGGAGAGATGCCTTGTGTTCATTCATTTATTTTAATGTCTTTAATTGCCAAGTTTGTGGGTCTTTTTTACCATCCAGGAACTAAATTAGCATGAGAAAACAAACATGAAATTTGGTTTTATATACACACATGCACACACTCCCCGTCTGCAATCTCCCTCCTTTTTAAGCTCTGCCTCCTGCCCCTTACTTTTCCAGGTAGCAGAACAAGATATTCTGATCCCCTTAACTTCTCAACTCTTCCCAGAAGGGCACATATTGAACAGTCAAGCCTCACATCTCTGGCTCATATTCCCCTCCACTCTTTCTCCCCTTCCTGCTCACTCATATACCTCTGCTGAACCTATATGATACTACGTTGCATCTGCAAAGCTCTCTCATCCATGCATCCCACACAGAAAGAGACTATTCCTTTAGTAGTAGACACTGCTCATTTCAGTGTCTGCCTGCTAAAATACCCAAAATGGAAGCAGGAGTGAGGTGTAGAAGAATGTACACAATTTGAGAGAAGACTCCCTGAACAGATAAGAAGTTATTCAAATCTATTAAGGCAAGTGAAGAACAAAAAGGAAGGTTCAAGTTTTAAGTCTGTATCAAAATTACCACTTGTTTTAAATGAGAGTAGAAGAGCAATAAAATAAAAAACTTGCAAAAAGCTAACTTATTTTAGAACTCAAAAGAGATATTTCCACTTGATGTTTATTTTACACTGACCATTTGTAGAGAACCAGTTTCTGAAAAGATTACATTTTCATTCAGAGCTTTACAGGCAAAATTCAGGAGGATCACAAATTTTAAGCAGATGAATTAAACTGACAGAACTATTCAAGCTGATGGTACACACTCCACTATCTCCAAAAATACTGGAAAAAAGCTTGCCTAGCCCGGGCATCTAAAAGGACAATCAAGCTAATGTACAGTATGCTTTATAGCTCCATTTTCATATACAAAGCTCAACACCAGTATTTTAAAATTAAAAAGACAGAACATTATAGCTCTGACAGACTTGGAACAAACAAGAAACAAAGACCAGACCACATGATAATTATTCCCAGATTTTCAGTGTTCTGGGATTCACATGGTGTAATTAAATGTATTTTAAGATGTCTTTGCTTTCTGGTATTTCACAAAACATCTTAAAACTTTTTATTGAGGCTCTAATGTCATTATACTCCTTTTGATTTGGATACACCACTCTTCAAAAACATTTCATTGTTCTAAGCATGCACAAGCTCAGGTGCTACTGACATGCTACTATGTGATAGTACAATTCCTAGAAGAAACAATGACAGTACCACACAGGAACACACAGTAGCACAATACTTAGTTGTTGCACAGTCTTTGCTCCAATTCTGCTTTGCTCAGAGTCTTCGCTCAGAACCTTCATGCTCACAGAGAAATTGGATTTGTGGATTGTGGAGGGAAGTGGTAAACATAACAACACTGCAATAGAACAAAGGACAGGTAGAAACAATCTGTCCATCAGACCAGTAACATACCGTTACTCCAGTTAAACCTGGGCCTTTTCCTTCAATTAGTTTATACATTTCTTGAAGTGCTTCCTCATCACTTTTGCCTTTAAATCGCTTCTTGGAGAGTTCTTGAAGAGCTTCCTTAAACTGCTCAAAAGTAATAGTTCTTACAGACTTTCCCCTGTTGAAAGACACAATTGAAAGAATTTACAAGAGAGCACAAAAAGCAATTGAAAGAAATTACAAGAGAGCACAAAAAGCATTTCAATAATAGCAGAATGGTTTCAGTTTACCACAGTGAACAACAGAGAACTGTAACAGAACAGGAAAGCCCATGCATCCCATTTATGGTGTCAAATAAAACATATTCCAGGAATATAATTTTTTTTATAAGCACATCAGCAGGATAGCACGTCACAGACTTCCTTTGATGAATGTTCAGAAATAAAGAGGAAATAAAGCGACTGGGTCTACCATCAAAATGCCTGCAGCTCATCAAATTAAATACAGTCTCATTTGGTTGATCACTTATAATGCCTGCATGTATAAGACAAGATCTGAAGCATCTTAGGCAAGTCTTTTTATTTACTACTTTTTATTCCTCTTTGAATAACTTATTATCATATTATTTATAAGTCACTATTCACGTATTCACAAATAAATTAAGAATTATTCTGCTATTGAACAAAGCAAACCACTGAAATGCATTTTAAAACTTGAAATTCCTTTTCAATTGAAGACTGACAAGTTTTTAAATGACACATTTAAATTCAATACCTGTCTTCCTTTGTAGACCATCATCTTCAAAAAACATTTAAAGGTATGCAGAAAACACAATATAGTAGCCTGGTAAACTCATAGATTTTGCTGTACAAGTATGTGGTGCAAATTCTGATAATGGGAAATTTACACTTTACAAACACCAGTTTATACTATCATTCCTGCAGATCTTTTTTGGTCCATCACACCAAAGGTTTCAGTTGATAGAACTCTTAAAAAGCATTCACTACAGTGATATGTTTAACCAAAAGAAGGTTAATGCATGTCTGTTTTCTAGCATTTTAAAATATTCAGTTTAGGCAGGAGATAATGTTGCAGAGTAAGCACAGTTCCACTCAATTTCCTAATATTAACGTAGTTTTAGTGTTCCTCATTTTAAAATTCAGGTACAAGGCAACAGCATCAGTGAGCTTACTCACATTAAACAAAAACCAACTATTTTTAGTTGTTATGAATTACAGAAGAGACAAACCACATCTTTTCCTCTATTAGTAAACTACAGATTCTCTGATCTTTAGAATAAGAATTTAACCCTAAAAGGTAGCCATATATTCTGAACTAAAGTTTATCAGATCAAATAGAACCATTTTCAAAAAGATGTTTTGATACTTATGCTGATATAATCTTAAATAGTACCATCTTAAAAAGCAGAACATGTTTACATTACAAAACTCTCAAAGTAAAAGTAACATTTGAGAGTCCATGTTGCTGGGAAACATGCTACTACACAAGTTTTGTTTGCTGCTTGAGCATTTATTTTTATGCCAATTTAGAGAACATTTCAAGCAAATCAGGGGAAAAAAATAACCAAGCACCACCACATAACCCAGACCAGTCCTTTCAACAGGGACAGCTGTTTATAGAGGAATAAACAATAGATGCTAGGATAAAGTATGCACCAGCAACAGAAATCTTGGGCTAGAAAAGCAGTACACACAGATCTAATTTTAATTCAAGTGTCAAAAAGACCATTGTGAAGAACAATTCAGCTATACATCATGGATTTATCTTTGATCTTCGTTTAGATACCTTCAGTGGTTAAATTCCTCTCAGCTAGAGGATGCCTCCACTAATGAAAAGGGGAAATTGTATTTCTGGTTTAGCAACCAACACTTAGAAAGTGACTCCTGCTTCAATTAACTAAACAAAAATGAAATTTTATAGCAGGCTTTTAAAACAAAGATAAATTGGTTATTCACAACAAAATTCAACACTAAGGGAACCCTTTACATAATTGTTCATTACTAGCATTCTTTATTTTCAATGCAGCCCAACGTATGTATCAAATGTCAGCAACCGCCACAAAATAAACTTTATGTATTTTTTGACCAAACATTGCTGTTCGCAACTACTTGTCTGCTTTAGGTAAAGCATGTGCTGGAGTATCTTAGAATTAGCTGGTAAAAGAACATCATGACAGTAGAAATAAAGAATATGATCCAGCATTTCATTAATCAGAAAGACAGGTGGAATAAACTGCAATTAACTACCTGGAATTTCTCCAGGATTCTCATTACTAGGATTAACATCCCTCTTCTGATGAAACACGTCCAAGAACTTTTAAGTAGCACAAAGAGGTCAAGACTTCATTTTGTTTTGCCTCTAATTTAGAAAAAGAAAGCACTGTCAATCACTGCAATCACTGCACCGTTGTTATGCTCCAGCATAACAACACCCTAAGACCCTAAATTCTCTACAGACTCACTGCTAGGCTAGCCAAGCCTAGCATTCAGGCCTTGCCAAAGGCAGTCTTCTGTAGCACATAGGTATAGCGTGGATCATCAGACAGGATCATTGCAGTGGGAAAGAGAATGATCACTTTCAGCAAAACCAGCAAAAATTCATGTTGACTTGTTTATTTTTCACAGAATATTCTGAGCTGGAAAGGACCCATAAGGACGATCAAGTTCAACCCTTAAATGATCAAATCCATGACCTTGTTGCTCTTAGCACCACACTCTAAACAAATGAACTGATCTCAGGGTTTTATTAACACATGAAGAATTTCTGCTTGCACACTTATTAAACAGAAGAGCATAACTTTTTTGTATGAATTAAAAGGAAAAATACATAAATACGGCTGCTAAGACGAACAAAGAACATTTGGTATAAGACGCAGGTCTACCTACCTTTCGCATTTCATCTCTTCCCTGTCACTTACATGGGGCAAGGAAATGAATGGATTTTTCCTCTTTAGCTTAAGGCAAAATCACAAATTGGACACATATATGACCAATGTACTATTATTGCAGCTGAACCGCGAAAGAGAAACAAATGTGCATCATGGCTGATATTCTTTATCAGACAACAACATTAATTGGAGTGATGTTTAAAACAGGATTGGGAGTGAAGGAATTTTTGCAACTATATCCCAAGTTTCCTAAATAAAACAGCTTTAATTTTGAAATTTGTTATCTTTTTCTACACTCCAAAAATATCCCCTCTTGCTCCTCCATGTATTACATTATCAAATCCACTTGTAAAGCATCATAATTAACTCCAAAACTCCACAGCTGCAACATATGCCAAGTCTTGTGGAAAACCCTAGGAACACGACATGGTCTTGCATTTTTGGTATGCGAGGTATGGTACATGTATGCCACGTACCAGCATCTAAATTATCAAGCAGCAATCCTATACCCCTCCTCTCTCTAGAGACAGGTCTTGAAGAGCTCTGGGCAGATGCTGTCATCATGATTACTAACTAGAAGCGCATGCTCGCCTCTCCTCTGTCTGTACAGACATGGGTTGAATGCACAGCAGACCACTGACTGAGTAGGTAGAAATGACAGAGGAAAAGTCTTTCAACAAACCTTGATTTACACAGTCTCTCCAATCCAGGTCCACCAATATACACTAGGGATAATGACTTGTGTGCACTACTGGATGGAAAATTGGACATGAGCCAGCAACATGCACTCCCAGCCCAGAAAGCGAACACCTGTATCTGGGGCTGCACCAAAAGCAGCGTGAGAGCTGTGGGAGGGGATTCTACTCTGCTGTGCTGAGAGCTCCACTTGGAGCACTGCATCCAGCTCTGGGGCCCCAGCACAGGAAAGACACTGACCTGCTGGAGTGAGTCCAGAGGAGGACCACAGAGTTGATCAGAGAGAAGGAACAGCCCTGCCATGAAGACAAATTTGGGAGAGTTGGGGTTCTTCAATCTGGTGGAGACATGGCTCCAGGAGACCCTACAGCAGCTTTTAGGGGGCTAACAAGGAAGGACGGGGGCAGGCTTTTTAGCAGAGCTGTTGTGATGGGACAAGGTAATGGCTGCAAACTAAAATAGGGTATATTCAGAGTAGACATAAGGAAGACATTTTTAGGAGGGTGATGAAACACTGCAAGAGGCTGTCCAGAGAAATGATAGATGGCCCATCCCTGGTCAGGTTGGATAGGACTATGAGCAACCTGGTTTCATGCAATATGCTCCTGCTCACTGGGAGAAGGGCAAAGTGGTGGTGTTTACCTAGATGACATGTAAAAGGCTCCCTCCAACTCAAAATAATTTATGAAAAATTATAATACTATGAACACAGCATAACACACAAGGCTGTCATACCCCCAGTTTATTTTCACCATTTTTATGTCCTGTTCACATTCAGGAAATCTCTTCCTTGTACCAGATTTTCAGACCTCATGAAATTAAGAAAAAAACCCAACCCATAACCCCCCAAATAAACTAATTCCTTTTTATTAAGCAACTGCTACAAAGAATAAGCTTCTTTGTGTATATTCGTAACTTGGTTTTAGAAGCTCATTATAAATATCTCGTTTCCATGGGAATAACAAAACAAATATATTCACTTTCATTTTCCAAGTGTTACAAGTTCAAACAACTTGTCTACAATTAAGTATGCCAAGGGTGATCACTCAGCTCTTAAGACTCATCTCTTAGATTTAGCATTCCAGAGAGTTAGCATAGAAAGATTAAAAACTGTATATTGAAAAAAATTTTCTAAATCAAGGCATCAGAATGACAATTAAAGCTGACCAGAAAATAATACAAAATGGAAAATAGCAACAAGCAAGGGAAGGTAGGAGGGAAGAAACGTTTTTACAAAACTAGGTGTCATAAAGTTGGCCACTTCAATGAAAAGAAATATATGAGGGACATGAATAATAAAAAGTTTTAAAGCCCTATACTTCATTATGACACAAAGAAACCTTTATGTTTAGAAAGGATACATTCTTACATACCATTCTATTTTAAGGTCTGCTTCTTACAACAAACAGAATTACTGTAATGCATCATCCTTCAGTGGCAGAAACAGTGTTCAAACAATAATGACAGCCTCCTGTATCTATGCCTACATTTGGGAACAGAATGAACATACTCAGAAGAATTTTAGGAAGCTTCCCATCACTTCCCCTTCCTTGATAAGTGTCTCCACATGTGGCTACTACGTAATAGGAGATTATGAACTGAAGCTTGAAATCCTCAGTTTGCTCTTGGGAGCCCAAGTTCACCTATATAAAAACATCAGTTCTGTGTCTGGACACCAGCACAGTCAACAAAGTGCAAAGTATCAATCATTGGCCCAAAGTAGATTGGAACAGCAAGCATTGCAGCTTCCATTTGCAGATATTACTACTAACAGTGCCCTGAATTCTTAAATGTGAAAGTGTACTGCTGCAAATGGATACCATGGAGTTGAATACTATTTGGATTAACAGTTGTCCACAATTTCAGCTGAAAAGCTACACAATTACACTCCATATACCTGATACACAAAATCCTTGATTGGTATTAGAGATCTTTATCTCCAGAGCACTAAAACAGCTCAGTGTTAATAGAACAAAGTCTACAACTTAATAGGTCCTGCTGTAATCTCCAATCTACCAAAAGACGTCCCAAATGCCCATCACAATAGGATACTTTTCCATTTTCTTACACTGAAGATAGGAAAGAAAATGTAGAATTACAGTGAGAAGCTTCTATTTTTGTTAGTATGTCAGACAGGATTATGGCAGGATACAATAACCAGGACTGTTCTGCTGTGGAAATTGTCATCTACAGTCTAAGGAGTATAGCAGGTATGACAAGGGTCTAAAAACACTATAACTAGAAGTGGAAACCCAACAAATGTTTTTGCATAAACTCTAACAGAAGGAGTTTTGTTTGTAATTCTAAATTCACTAGGGACTTGGGTGTCTGATCAACTGAGCAGTCAAGTAAAACTCAACAGCATCTCCTCTTGTAAATCAGAACAGAACTTCGGGTACTTCCTATATTTATTCCCAAGGCAGTCTCATTCATTCAGAAAACAGAATGAAGGACCAAGCTGGCAAGAGAATGCATGAGCAGCTTATTTGTGACAGTTTGTGACTTACTGGCACAATAAGCCTGATCAGGCTATTTCTGATTTGCCACTATTGCTCCCACATCTACGTAGGCAACTGCTAACTAATACTGAAGCACTTCTTAATTATCAGAAGTAAACACTGAAAATCATCTAAATTAATCACATAAAGGCATCACCACTGAGAACAAGACCATTAGTCAGGCGTTCTTCCCTAAGGACTAACTAAAGGCACATTTCCTAATGACATTCAGCCCTGACTTCATACTTTATCTGTTTCTCTTTTATCTTAACATGCCACAACAAAAAGTCACTACAGCTGAAACTTACTGATTTTCATACAAAGATTTTTCTTACTTTCCACTTTATAGCAGCAACTTTATTTTTACTGCTGTTACAGGCAAGATCATTTGCCCCTCTTTGTTTAGTAGAAGAGACACTGTCTCTTCCATGCTAATTGTAAAAACACCAAGTCTTCATGATGTGGTCTATAAACAAAATGTATATCGCTAACAATTGCTAGTGGTATTTGTACTGCGCACCTCTACAAACATAAGGTAGTATCACATACAAATTCAAATTCCTTGAAGCAAAATAGGTTTCACCCATCTCTGCAAAACACAGCATTCATCTAACAGATGTATCTTTTTTCCAAGAATGTCTGCTGTAATGCTATCACCACAAAGTCCAAAGCTATGTAACCAAGAAGCAGATTATGAGATTATGCTGCAGAGCCTTCCTTCCTTCCTTCCTTCCTTCCTTCCTTCCTTCCTTCCTTCCTTCCTTCCTTCCTTCCTTCCTTCCTTCCTTCCTTCCTTCCTTCCTTCCTTCCTTCCTTCCTTCCTTCCTTCCTTCCTTCCTTCCTTCCTTCCTTCCTTCCTTCCTTCCTTCCTTCCTTCCTTCCTTCCTTCCTTCCTTCCTTCCTTCCTTCCTTCCTTCCTCCCTCCCTCCCTCCCTCCCTCCCTCCCTCCCTCCCCTCCCTCCCCTCCCTCCCCTCCCCTCCCCTCCCCTCCCCTCCCCTCCCCTCCCCTCCCCTCCCCTCCCCTCCCCTCCCCTCCCCTCCCCTCCCCTCCCCTTCCCTTCCCTTCCCTTCCCTTCCCTTCCCTTCCCTTCCCTTCCCTTCCCTTCCCTTCCCTTCCCTTCCCTTCCCTTCCCTTCCCTTCCCTTCCCTTCCCTTCCCTTCCCTTCCCTTCCCTTCCCTTCCTCCTTCTTGCAATTTTCACTTTCTCCTCTCTTACACAGCTCAGAATTTCTGCAAGCTACCACCAGCACAATTCATAGCCAAGAAGTCCCAAACTAAAGGTAGGTCCCTAGGCAGCTAACCAGGCTGGTAGAACCTTGCAATCTAATGGAGTATTAAAGATATCCTGTGAAGGTCTGGTTTTCACTATATATCAGTCAAGAACAGAATAAAAAACCTCTTAGATACATGGTGCAAAAAAAACTCTTAAAAATTTAAAAGAGAAGATTTTCTTGGATAAAACTGAACAATGCGTAATTAACCCAAAGCACAGGCTTGTGTGTAAATTTTGAAAATAGAGCTGAGGATAGATGAGCAAGCTAAGAAAGCTACTTTAATACTATCAGGGTATTTGCACTGCAATAACTAACAGCTCTAAAGAGATATGGTTAAAAAAACCAAAATTAAGGTAACAAAACTTCAAATATCACTTTGCATCAGACTTCTGCCCAATTAATGGGTAAAACAGGATACTGAAATTAGACATCCATATGTTGATGCAAGCAGGAGTAATTTGGCAAATTGTGAGGAAAGAGGCATTGACAATATTTTCAAAAAAGTGATCCTAGTTAGAAGCTACAACAGAGATCTTCAGCTAAAGTAGTGGTCAATTCTGGAACACAAGCACCTTTGAATGCATAGCTATTTACTACAAGTGGATTCTTTTGGCAGGAAGAGTACGACTGACAATGAAGGCATCCAGATGACCTTCACAATTACTCTCTCTAAGATAGATAGCATGTTGGCCAAGTCACAGTACAGCAGCTGAACTAGATGGCTTCATATACCCCATGACAACAAGTGAATGCCATTATCAGTTTTCTAGGAAAGAAAAACAAGACAAGTGCAATGCAAAATGCAGTACAAAATTCTCTCACTATATTACTTGCAAATAGTCCTCACTTACAGAAACCTCTCTGGGAGTGGGTCACAAGGGCAGAACACCACAGATCATTTACTCAGAAGCTGAACCTGGAATGGCCTGTTTTCCCTCCGGTTGCTTTTTGTCTCACTAATGAGCAAGGGTAAAGCAGAGTTTGCCCAGATTATTCTAAGTGTCTGAAACTGGGACAGTTGCTAAGCAAGAAAAGCAGAAAGCAATGAAAACCTGAAGCAAGAGGACATCAACAGCTCACTAAACCAGCAGTTCATTGGACTTCATTGCAACTTAAATATTTTAGGCCTCCCTTATGAAAACTGTTTTCTGATCCTTGAGTTAACATGTCTCTCCTCTTGACTTTTTTTCCTACCCTGTGTGCTTCCTATGTGCTTCACTCATGGTGAAAATTTGTTTCCTTTAAAATAAAATCTGAAATTCAAAAAAAGAGAAATCCAACAGCTATAAGCCTATCAGATAAAATAATACTGGGAAGGGAACAAAGGGGGACTGGAGAACAAATATGACTCGGCAAAAACATTACTAAGTAAAAGCTTCCAAAAAAAGCAAATCCCACAATGAGTTAAAGGGGTTAAAGAGATTTAATGGGATTTACAGAGGATGAGGAAAAGAGAAAGTCCAAACAGACAGTAGGTCTCATACCTATATACAGCTTAGAGGAATAGATTAATTTAGCTAAACAGAGTAGCAGAATCCAATATTTCACATTCATTTGAGGTTTTTTTCAGTTTAAGAGAACAAAAATAATGCTATATTTGAACATTTAATAATGAAGATTATGTAATAGTTAGCTACTGATAAGAAGTACTAGGAAAACTCTGTGAAGCCTGAAGAAAGTATGTGCCCCAACTTACTTTAAAAGAGTTTGCAAGTGTATTTGGCATGAGAGGCATGGACCAGAGTTTGGAAAAAGATAGAAACATGCGCTACCAAGTAGTCTGGGAGTACTTCAGCTTTTCCTTGTTATAGAAGAGAGATATCCATCTTCTGGTTGCCAACCCTGTGGACTCTGCCCAAATTACACACACAACAAGACAGAAGATAATTTTATCACTCCTTAGAATGCTGTCTACTCCTGTGAAAGAATCCAATAAAGGACATACAACTTGCAGATAATGTTCAGTAACACAGAAATCCATTCCTTGGGTGTATGAAGGATTGATATCATTTGACAGCACAATTTGGGTGGAAGTTAAGACATTAAAGGACATGGCAAGGGTGAGTGCAACTAGCAGGAATATTGGCCAAAGTAGAGAAATTAGAAGCAATTCAAAAAACAGGCTGCAGACAGGTCTTAGCTACAAATGGTAGGGTACAAACTAGTGCTGAAGCAGAAAGACAATGCCTCAAAATCAGGCTTCCGGCATATATGCTTGTTTCTTCTCTAGCAGGCTCAATTTGTTTGCTGTTTTCTTTGGTTCTTGTCATCTTAAGGATATGTGCAAGGCTAGGCATACATATAGACCATAGGGGAAGGGAGCAGACACTAACCACAGTGTAACAACCCAGTACTGTGCCCAGCTGCCAGAGACAGGGCTGAGCACATCCAAAATGCAAAAATCCAAGAGGATTTATAGGTCATAGTGCTCATTAAGTCAGCTTCAAATAAATAAATTAAAGCAGTTAAGAATAGTTGAAGATTTACTAAGCATTCTTAATAGCTAATAACTTCATCTATATGTCTTCTCCAGGCTGAGCTTACTACACAAACTAGCGGTAAGAAGATTTTTCATATAATAATACTTCCCATTTAAACTTGAGAGAGCTGAAAAAGCTGATACAACCACTGCAGTTTCAAAAGCTCTTTCTTGCTGTTGAAGTGCAGGGGCTTAGGGCAAAGGCTTTACAACTGAGATGACAGGGCAAAGAACCAACATCACCTGTACTTTCTCCACCAGCTAAAGCAGTGCACATGAACACACTGCCTGATAACCCAGGGAAAGAAAAGTAGGATACACAGACAAGGCATCCTTCTACAGCTCACCAGCAATCCCATGTGAGCTGACATGTCTCATTCACATCCCAGAACAAAAAAAAACCAAAATCAAACAAACCAGCATTTTGGTTTATTTTGATTCTCTCTCTTGATTTCACACCTAGTGTGAAAACATTTCATTAAAAATGAGACAAATCAAAGTATAAAGAAATGACATCCAACAGAAACACCGTTCTAGAACATTGTAACAAGCAAGTAAGGTCAACGCTGCATGGCCAAACATCTTCTAAGCCGAAGTGAATGCATTTTATTCCAAGCAGTTAATCCATAGAAACTATACAAAATTGTTCATAAGTATGAACAATGACTAAAAAAATATTCTCAAGGTCAGCTTTCAGATTACTAGCTATTTTTCAGGACTTCATTTATATTACTAACCTGAATTTGTATAAATACATGGCACTCAGAGATAGGAAAAGAGAAACAACCTAATGAACCTTCATATTAGCACCCTCAGGCTTTTGGTAACCAGTAGCCTTCCTTACTGCTTTCTCTCTACATACAGTATCAGTGTTTTGATTGAGTTGACATACAGGGAAGACATTACCTTTTCTGATGAGACCAGTTAACCAAGAACAGGACACAACATTTGTCAAGGGAATAAAAAGTGGAATTTTTACAATAGAAAACAGAGTTACATAAGACAGTGCTGTTTTTATTAATGAGACCCAGAACAGAAAAGCTTCATATCTAAAACTAGATATTGAATGGTTATCTGGTATGACATCTTACTTGATTTAGAGAAAATTCAGACTCAAGGGGACAAAGAACAATGGCATTATTAAATAGCACTGGACATAGTAAGATCTTAACTCCTTACGTCTCAAGATATTAGAGCTTAAATTATGCTTTCATTGGACTTCGAAAGTAAACCATTGCACAAGGGACAGAATAATAACTGAATCCAATTCTTTATTATGGGACAACAGTGAGCATCCAAGCTTCTATCTCACAACATATTACTCAAAAAATTTTCTCCTCTCAGTTTTTCCTTAAATTAAAACAAACCCCCTAATTCTATGTGCTACTGACTTTCTTGGAATTTCCTTCTTATTTTCCTTCTCAGATACTGTGATGTCTCAGCAAAAACTCTAGCTGTGTATCCTTACAATGTCTAATATTAATGAGGGATTTTTAATTCCCAGACAGGAATTTAATAACTACCAAAATTTTTAGCCATTTTTCCTACATGGATCCAATCCAGATCAGAGCAACACACAAAGTACAATGCAAAATGGTGGCAAGGCAAAGGGGGAGTTTTGTGGGGACATGTTTTTAAATTACTATGAAGCTCAAGTAAAACTACAAGTACAATTTGAACATTTTATTGCTTGTTCCTATGGAGAAAGGTGTCTGGATCACTGTTTCAGTGAGGCCTCAGGCAAAACTCCCATCCTAATTCAGAAATTACACTGGTCAATATAAAGAAAAGAAGCACCTGGCTGATTACAAGTAAAATGAAGGAAAAGGGATGAGTAACACAACCTTGAATTCATATAGAGCATATTCACTCCACTGTTCAGGCACGGCAGCTGTTTGTTAATCACCACACTGCACCAGGATACAGCAAGTTTACTTGAATTTCTTGGCCAAGAAATTCAGAAGGCACTGTCTGATAGCTGAGGTAACCAGCTCCAGGAGATTTCTCCCTACCCTCCAAGTAAATATTTCCACAGTTGCAGACTGGTTTTCAGTGAGTTTTTTGTGAGAAAGGTACAATACCATTTAATATTATACATAAGAAATATGGTACGTATTTTTCAAAAACAGTTTTGCATTGTTATTTCTAAAACATAATTTAAACAAAGCAACACAGCTTCATGTATTTGGGAGCTGCAGCCAGCTCAGCAGACAAGCTCAGCAGTAAGCAACTCATTGCTGACTAAAATGCAGCTATGGAAGCCAGAGCAGCAGTCCTCTAATCCAAGGTGGAATTTTCCTTTAGAGTTTAATTACACAGAATTTAAAACCAAGAGTTTTATCAGATTGTCTCACTAAGAAAATATCATTGTCAGATGGTTTTACAACAGCACCATTCCAGTTTTTCAAAGGATTTCATGCACTTGGATTGTTTTCCATGTCAAATCACATCTAACCACAAAAGCAATTTCTGAATCTAGTGATAACTCAATCATAGGGAGCTCTCTAAGTAAAAAAGTATGTGCTTGTGGGAGAGGTTGTTTCAGTGATCCTGATGACAGAGAGAAAACATGGATGTATGTATATCTGCTAACATTTTTTGCTGGCAATATGAGAAGGTGGCAGTATTAAAAATAGACAGCTGGTGTTAACTGATGCCAGCTCGATCCTGGTGTGTAAGAGTCATTGACCATGGTTGGAGATAGAAAGGTGTGAAATCAAGAATGACACACCAAGTGAAAAAAGAGAAACAAACTACAGTGTTAGTCCATATCCATAGGTCACGCGCAAAGAAAGCCACAAAACTATTTGCCATAACCAACAGCCAAGGGCCAAATCATGACCTTCAAGAAAGGAGAATCCAGACTGCAGTTATGCACAGAGCAGAAACCAAACATTTTCTCTTTCAAAGAAAACAAGAAATATAATAGAAATAATTAAGAAACTGCATATTTCTCACCTACTGGAAGATTGCCTTCCATATGAAAGGGAAAATTGGATGTTGACAGCAAACTTCTAAATATACAATCCCCAACCTTGGAGAATTTCCAATTCTATGTCTGTTTCTTGCAAAGGAGATTTCACTCAATGTTAAAACAACAACATCCACAATGATGTTCTGCTCCCCATGTCCTCCTTATCTTCATGTCTTATGAAACAGCAATTAGAGATGCAATTGTCTGCATTGGCAGCATTCTCATTTTACAAAACAAGAAGACAGAAGAATAGGTAGACTGTGGCCAAAACAGTCCCTCAAACCATTTACAATGAGAGTAGGAGAGTATTTGAAGAGGTATTCACTTGAAGAGAACAATACTATTTTTTAAAACTGCAGATGGGAAATGTTAAGGCTAAACTATAGAACAGCAAAACCCCTGTAACATTTATACACGAGAGCGCCTCGTTTCCACTACAGATCCAAAAGCCAAATCCATATGTCTGCTACTGCCAATGCAGAGAATATTCTTTAATAAGTTCTTCTGCCATGCCTTCATCACTTCTGCTATGCCTTTATCCTTACCATAACTTGTAGAGATGGGTACCTACCTTTGCACAGCTTAGGGAAAAAATAGCTAATGCATCTGACCACTTACTTCATATACCTCAAGAGCAATCTCTAGGCACTTTTCATCTCAGCACAAGGTTGTTGCAATTGACAATGCAACCCTCAATCTGAATGAAGATCCCCTACTAATCATAACCAAGAACAACTGTACGAAGCCTCACAAGTATACCTCACAAGTAATTAGGGCATGCCTGTGAGCTTAAGAGACCAAAATAATTGAACATAGACAAAGCACAGAGTTTTAACCATCTCCTCACAAAAAAACCCCAACTCTAGAGAAAGAGAAAGCCTGCCAAACAAGTAGTTACAATAAAGCTACCTCCAGCTTCAAAAAGAAGCCCCTTTGACTCGTTGGGTGAGAGACTGATCCTCTCTGTGGCCAGAGCAGGGAACACATTTTCCAAATGGAACTCTCAGTTGTGTCACAGAATCTGCAGAACAGTCCATGCCAATAATGTCTTGGCACTTTGTGAAAGCTATAAACAGAGTGACCCAATTCTCCATGGGGATCTATCACCTCCCCTGGACTAAAGATCTGTATATCAGTCTTTACAGTGCTGACTCATGTGCATCTGAAATCAATCCAAAAGAAAGGCAGAAAATTACGACAGTTGATACCAATACAGACATTCTGTCATTTATGTTGCACTTCCCTATTCAAAACATGCAAAAGTTTACAATAAATGGAGGTTTACCCACCTAGTTGCAGACATCATCATCACAAACCAAAATGATAAGGAACAACTGGAAAGATTCCAAGATGCTGGAATGAATTGTGAAAGCAGAGAGGAGACTATAAAAGAGCAAGCATACACTCTTTTGGAAATCTGTGACTTATTTAGACCAACAGCTATGGAACAAAGGTATTGAGGCAGTGCTGGGTAAGATTTGCTGCCCTCTTGATTTTTGCTTTGTACAAAAGGATACTTTCATCTACAAACACAAATTAGTACATTCTTACACTAGTAATCTCCAGCAGCTCTCAGTTACTTACATTCAGAAAATGAAGCGTCATGTTCATTTTTCTCAGAGTACTATCTCAATTCTGAAAACTGTTTTCTTTAAACCCTATGATTTCACCAGCAGAAGCAACAAAGTATTGCTCCAAATTGTCACCCACCGACATGCTGGTGCAAGAATATTTAATGTATCTATTCCCACAATGTTTTCTATAGAAGGGCAAGTTTTCTAAATAGTGGACAGTTAATGATGCAATTAGTATTAGACTTGTGTGCTCTAATCCCAATGCATGTCAGAAAACTGTCTTACTTTACAGGAATATACTAACTTATTTGTGGTACAAAATCTTCTGATTGAAGGCCCCTGAAGAATTTCCATGGGATCTAACTCAACATATAGGGGTGTCGCCCTCCATCAGCACTGCCAATGCGGTAGATACTGTTCGTAAGCAAGTCAAGTATATCCTCACAACCTATAAAGCACAAAGCAAACTGGCTCTTGCAAGAAAATAGGATGGCACAAAACCAATAGATTAACACAATGTATATATACACAGTTCAGCTCTATGTTTTCTGTTGCATGTACCAGCCTGTACAGGTCTACTCTGAAAGCTCCCAAAATACACAAATGACAAACACCTTTGCAGGTTTACATGTTGATCTTTTTTACTACAGAACCTCTACATTAAGAATGTTTATTCAAGTAGTCAATTTAAACCAGCTTAAGTTCTTGATGGATGTATTTATGGTTATTTAACGTCTCACAGTAAGGACAGTAAAACCAGCAGGAATTCAAAAGCAAATGTTTCAGGCAAATGCTCTCCTTCAATTACTTCAAGTTTGACAATCAAAGAAAGTTTTATGCACTCCTGAACATCTTATCCTATACCTACAGAGTACCCTATACCTACACAAACAAAGCTCTGAGATCACAGCTACAAAAACTACTAAGTCTTTATGTCTTTCTAACCTGCAGCACTTATAGAGTGTCCATCCCCTTAGAGGCATTAGAAGCCAAATTCTCTCACACTTCAAAGCTCAAAAAAACCTCCAGATTTTCAAATAGAACTCAATGAGGATGAAAAGCAGAAATTCTGGCCAGAAATCTTCTGCGTACATGCAAACCAGGTACACTCTATATGCTTCATTTTCTAAAAACAGCAGCATATGACAATTTAGAATGCTGTTGAGAGGTTAGTCAATACTGCAAGCCCTTTAAAAATTACTACGTATGTTGCAGAAGCTGTGCTCTTCAGCAAATTACTTCTTCCAAGATAAAGAGATCACACACCTGGGGCAAGCACATATAGAAATCTAATCAACATTTGGCCTAAGTTATTTGGGTAACTGTCTCCAGAAAATATGTCTTGTCATCTTTTTTATCTCAAAGCTTTGACAAGTGGAGTCAAAAAACTTCCAAAAATGCCTAATGTCATGTCAAATAACATCAAGTCAATGCCCCTAACATTAAAGAAGTCCAGCTCTCCATGGGTAGTCCTTAAGTCTGATTGCTCTTATATACCTCTTCTGTTTATCTCAGGTTACCACCACTTCACTGTCCACCTGGACTATGGCTTTCACAGATTAGTACTCAAGGAAGTAGTAGACAAGGAGGACAAGGAAGCCAATGACTGGGTGACACGGTGTAGCATCTAAAACGGAAATAAAAGGAACAATCTTCCAACCATGCATGAGATAGTGTATTGTTGGGCAAAGAACACAAAATTACATCAGGAAAGGAATTATCAAAATTATTCAGAATGGCCAATGTTGACTGAAGCTGCAGTCAGATGGATTTCCAAGTCAGACTCAAAATTAGAATGTTAAATCAGCACACCAAGTTCATCCAATTTGGTACGGAAGCAGGAAAACTAAGCAGCGTATTTAACTGCCTAATACCCTCTCTATAGCTTTCTCCATCTGGTTAGAGGAGTCCCAATAGGCAACAGACTGTTGTCTTGAAAAAAAAAAAAGTATCAAGCTAGTTCTGTGTATTTTAGTTCAACAAATTTCCCAGCTACAATGTCCACTTCAGCATAATGTAAAGCTCTCCCATTACTCTCAGGTGAAGTGATGAAAGAAAAGAAACCTGTCTGAAAGAGGACAGCACAGCTCCTTACCTTTCTGTAAAGGTAAGGAAATAATTTCTATTTGATTTTCCAAGACTACAAGGTCCTGGAAAAAAAATCATGCTATTTATGTTTTTTAATAAAGGATAAGTTGCTGAAACACATGGCAAATGCACTGGGGCTCTCTAAAGGATCTACTAAACTGAATATTCTTCACTGTTCTTTTTAAACTAGTACTAGGACTTACTAGGAACAAAAATTATTTTAATCATATTATAGTCTTTAATTTTAGATTTGCATTCACACCACTCCATTATCTCTAATAATTAGCATTAAAAATGTCCTGAACTGAAATCTCAGACAGTTAACCACCATTTTCATCTGAGATCTAGAGTTAAAATTCTTTATTTCTGGATATACGCAGGACAATCACCTAATAGAATGGCTACTGTATGAGGTACATATATTCTTTTACTACCTTTCTGTACCTTCTTACATTGTTCTGTTAGACTTGAAACCTATCTTTAAACCTACAAAGCTCTTTATACTAAAAAAAGACAGAACCTATAAATGCCAAGTTACTCAGTTTTTCTTATTTTTCCTATTTATAGGCTCTTTCAAGAATACCAGCTCACCTATTAAATTTTTGGCTGAAAATTAAAAAGGTGCCAAAAAAATCAAATAAAACATCCTCCCTAGAAACCCTCTTGTACAGCTGAAAACATTAATCAATGCATACTGCTTAGAAACCTACAAAACCTTCTGTTGGCATCATGCCAAATGCAAACAGTTTGACGCATGCTGATCTCCACTTGGATTACAAATACCCCAGGCATCTATTTCCATACAGCATCCATGACAGGAAGAAAATGTAAACAGCCTAAATTTGGAAGAAAGGTTACTTACTACCTGTTTCAAATTGCAACACAGGAAGACAGCCCATAAAGGAGTATCAAAATAGGACTCCTTGTGTTCCCCTAGTAACACAAACTATCTTAAGTGTGCAGCAGCAGTAGCTGCTGTGCACAGAAAGTGATGGGAGAGCTGACAGTAAATACTGCAGTCATTACTTTTTTAAGCAGCACATACCACAGAGGCTTGCTCTAGCAAAAGCAAACACCAAATACCTTTTTGTGAAATACAGACTGCATACGATGATGAGTAAGAACTGCTCACCCTCTACTCTGTGATCCTCTACTCAGTAGCTTCTTGTATTACTCTCACACTGGTCTGTGTCAAATAGACCCTCCAGTCTCAGCACTATTGGTTCCATTCAGAAGTTTAACAAACACCACCCCAGAGAGAGTAACAAACCCCTCGAAAATCACAAAGCAGCTAAGTCCAGGGTTAATTGGTACGGCACTGGGAATTGTAATGAGTAATCTGGAGATTCTGTATAACTGAGATATATTCCAGACAATAGGCACAGATCCATTTTGTTTTCTCATAAAAATTTTTTAGTTTTGCTGTAATGAACTATTATTGTGTTAGAGTATTACTGTATTATCTGTTGTTAACTGCAAGAAAAACAACTTCTCTTGTATACAATTATAACGATATAAAAGCTATCAGTTTAGTCTTTTACATACCATTAAAAACATCATACTGATAGTACAATAACTACTTGTTAGCTTATTTTAATTTTTAAACAATATTTGCAACTGAAGAGCATATAATAAAGATCTAAGACATCAGGGCAATGAAGCAAGTGCTGTCATGTGTCATGAGAGTCACAGCCTGGTGCCAAAGATCACCAGTGTTCTGCAGCTGTTTATGCCCAGGATCACAAATAGCACTAAGTGGTACAATGTTCTCCTGTATCAGCTTGGACAAACAGATGTGCTGGCTCCTGTTCAGCAGATGATGGTGGTGGCTCATCCTTTTCTTCAGAGTCTTCTATGTTTCTGTCTAGAAGAAGAGAACTGTAGGAAACTTTTAGCTGTTCTGAGCATTGTAGTGACACAATCATGAAAATAAGGTAACAGAAGTATATAGCAGTTTGCCAAAGAAAAATATATGAACTGAAAGCTCTGCAGCTGCACTGGCTTGGCTTGTTTGCAGCAGGAAAACTGTATGATTTTATAGACTCCAAAGACCCCACAAAATCAACTCTTGTGTCAAAAGGCTAGAAGCATCACATGGATGTGATGCCACATCACATAGTGAAGCCACAATCATGAAAATAAGGTAACAGTGTGAGACTGGAAGATTTCCCACACTTTCAACACTTTTCCCTCCAGAACAAAGCTGAGGCAAAGAAGAGGAAAGACAAATCAGTGCTGCCAAGGTAGCGTTCCTCATTTTCTGTCAGCACACATTACCATCCCTTCCTCAAAGCTCACAGTTCAAAACCCAAGCAAATGTCACAAAAGCTTTGCACCCAGCACAGTGCAAAGGGCTTCACGAGCAGGGCAGTGCAGCCCACACTCCTGCAGCTGCACAGGGCTCACTCCTGCAGCACCACGGCCCCTGGCAAGCTTGTGGCAACTCTGTGCTGGGCAGCTCTGCACACAGCATGGCACCATTCCCAAAAGGCCTTCCACAACCACTTCCTGGGAAGGAAAAGCACTGAGAAAACCTACTGGACTTCAGGAATATCACACCTTCCAAACAAACACCGAGTGCCCTGGCTTCCACAATGAACTCTTGGCTTCACTCAAACAACTTTGCCTCAAGGTATTTTCTACCGCTTGCCATCGCTCACAAAGATTTGGGCTTCACTTAAAGCTGCTCCACAGCTTAGGCAGAAACTTAATGATGCAAAACCCTGCAGTTGGGTTTCCTGCTTGGTTTTCCTTCCTGAATTACAAATGTCCAGATAGTACAGAAATAGTCCCTGCCTGCCTGAGGGACTGAGTCTCTTCAGCAATCAGTGCTGGGAGTGCCTGCACAGCCAAAAAACACTGGTGACAGACAGGAGGTGACCTGCTCCTCTTACTCCTCACCACAAGGGTGCAACACCTTAGCCACAGTACTCCTGGCCACACTGTCAGCTGCAGTCTGACAGTTCCTCTGAACGCTTTCCAACATCTGCTCCTTCAACCATAAAACTTCACTATCTAACAGCACATCCTCCTAGAAAAAGTTGCCATGGAGATTTCTTTATGCACCTAAAATGTTCTGGGAGCCCGCAGAATCAGCACCAACATTCATAGTCTCAGCAAGGTTTTGGAAAATTATCATGCTGCTGGTAATATCCACAACCTTTGTAAAAACAGGAAACAAAAAATGACTGCAACATGGAAAAAGAATTTCAAAGGGAAAGTCTGCCGCCCTTTTAGGGGGTGTGGGGGGCATTGTACCACAACTCCATACCAAAACTGTATTTCCTTTGTTTTTAAATTCATGGGAAGGCATGCACATGTATTAGAAGTCTGCAGAAAGTCAGAAACAGAGATCAAGCTTCAAATAAAATTGGGATTTCATTCACGTTCCTTTGCTTTAGCACATGTACAGACACACCAACACAAAAGTAAACAAAAAACAACTCCACTTCAATAATGCCGGAAAGTAGCATCATTTTAACATATTATTGTTGTAGTGCATTTTTATACTTTGTAATATTTTGAAGTACTTTTGTTTTGTATCCCCATATTTTGCCCAAATGGTTTATCCCAGACTGTACCCCCCCCTCCCTTTACCTGTGTTATCTCCCTCTCGGGATGAGATCACCCCCAAACCTCCACTCTGGCTCTCTGTCAATCACTCAGCATCCCATCCCTCCATCTAGAAGCTTCAGTCCAGGTCGTCGAGTGATTAGCTAGAGGCTAGGGGTCAGCCCCCCAAGCCTTGCACCATTCGCTGTCCTAAATGTCCATCCCCCCAGTACCCTTCCCTTAGGGTCACTTATTGGTTAGTAAAATGTTATCTACTTTGGGTTTCCACCTCCCTTTAAATGTAACCTTGGCACATCTCCCGGGGCTCTCGGCAGGAGGCCCCTGAGGTGCAGGAGATCCTTTGGGACTCCCAGAATAAAACCTTGGATTAACCCCTGCTAAGAGTCGGCCCTTTATCTTCTACCGATGTCTCTAGTGTCTCTTCTGCTGCAAAGGTGACTAGCCTAGGTGCCCTCAGTACCCTCGGGACTCGGGAGAGTGTCTCCCCACTGTCGGCTGTGTCGAGGCCTCCTCCCCGGCGTCTGCCGACTCGCAACTGGCCGAGGGTTCCTGAGAGGCTCACAGAGGGACTGAGACAGCTTGGCGCCCAACGTGGGGCTCTGAGACCATCCCCAAAACTCACGGACAGGGCTCGGACATTCTTTTAGACTCTTCTCCAAAGCCTTTGGCCGGCAAGCTACCTCAGAAGAACACACTCACTTTAACGAGTTGCTCTTCTGTGGACGAGACTGGTAGCTCTTGAAGCACCCTCAAGAGTCAGTTTCAAGTGGAAGTCATCATCCCAGGACCCCCCCCCCTTTCCTGTCCTACTGGATTGGTAAGTTTTACCTTTTTCTTGTTTCACCCCTCTTTGGGAGGGGGTTCCTTTCCCTGCCTTTGTTTTCAGGCTTGCTGCGGAGAGCCGAAGTTTTTTTTTCTCTATTTTTGGGAGGCTGCCAGCTGCAGGCTTTTCTTTCTTCCCCACCCGACCTGGGTTGGTGAAATTTGAGATGAAAAATTTTAAATCACAGCTACAATGGGTGCCAAGCTTTCTGTATCTCACAAAGGTGTCTATTACCATCTTTTAAATTTTCTTAAGAGTGAAGAAATCCAATTTTCAAAAACAGATGTTAAACAATTTGTTAGATGGCAGTTCCTTCATTTCCCCGACGCTTCAACTGAAAATATTAATGATTTGGCTTTCTGGGACAAAATTGCTAATGAATTATTGAGAGCAGGGAAGTCAGGTGACAAATCTCTGTCAAAGTTTGCTTTTCTAGCTATGCAGATAAGAAATGATGTAAAATCCAAATCAAAAATGCAGGAGCAGCCATTCGGGAACAATTTCAAGACCTCTGCTTCCCAGAAACCCGATTTAGCCCCTTCCAAGTTATGTCTTCCCTATCCTAGCCCTCTTTCCTTACCCTCAGCTCCGAGACAGGACATTCTGAAGAAAGCTACACTCCCTCAGAAGCTCCCAGTCTCCACTCCGGAGAGTCCTGGCCAAACTCCCCGGGACTTTACCCTTTCCCTTATTTCCCCAAGTTGCGATACCCCGTCCTGGAATCCTTGTGCTCGTTTTTGTACCTCCGATCTGCTTCAGGTGATTCCCCCAGGCCATGATGGTGGATACCACATGGCCGTGCCTGCTCCTTCTTCTTCCCACAATCCTTTTCGCTCTCCAAACAATCCATTTTGGTTGGAAAACCCCGCCCCTGACACCCTCCCTCCCAGCACCCTCCCCCCTCCTCCTACTCTGGCCCCACCCCCCTCAGCCCCTTCAGGAGTTTTCCCACCAGCTGCCCCTTCCCTCCGCTCCTCCCTCAGCCCGCCCTCCAGCTCCCAGGTCAGAGAAACCGGAGATGCTGAGCCTGGCAGCCGGAACCCTGAAACATCACTAGTCCTTTCTGCAGCCCCTGTGTCTTACATTTCAGATTTAAACAGGGGGATTCAGCCGCATTATAGCTCTTTTCTGTTGATTCTGTCAAAGAACTTGCCAAAGCCCAAAAAGATTTTGATAGATCGAGTGAATATTTTAGGAGACTTCTTAAAGCTATGCTTTCTGCTAATACCTTAACCCCTGCTGACATCAAACACCTTTTTGCCTGCCTATTATCCCAATCTGAATATCTCTTGTGAGATGCAGCATGGAAAAAAGGACTGAGAAATAGTTTATCAGCCCTGTGGGCTGGTGAAGCCACCACCCATGATGTTTATGGTGAATTGATATCACTAGACCATCTCTGTGGAGAAGGGGAGTGGGAGGAAGGAGCAAGTCAGGCAGAGGGCATTCCCAGAAAGGTTTTCAAAGAATCTGCTAGAGCAGCTGGGAAGGCTTTCTTTGGGCTGTGTCCTGGTGCTCCGCTTGAGATCTATTTGAAAATAACACAATCTTCATCTGAATCCTTTTTGAGTTTTTGTAGAAAGGTTGAGAAAAGCTGTCGAATTGCAAGTTCAGAATGCAGGAGCCAGGATGGAAATCCTCACCGAGATTGCTAAAGAAAATGCTAATGAAAAGTGTAAAGCTGCCATCCTGAGCGTGCCCCTTGATCCAACACCAACACTACAAGCAATGCTAGAAGTGTGTGAGAGGAAAGTTACCATCACCCTTGCTGACCAGGACGAGAGACCAAAATCACAGAGAAAGATTGCAGCTGTGGACGCCCCTGACCCACCATCTACCAGCCAGCTTCAGCACGTCACAATGCCACAAGAGAGAACCTCCAACTCTAATCAATATTGCCATCTTTGTGGGAAGTTAAGGCATTGGACTGCTGACAGCCCTCTGAAAAATCATCTTTTAGATTTTAAATACAATAAGGTTAAAGATCAGAATTCCCCAAAAGACAGCCTTTTAAAAAACTGAATAAAGAGCGCTCTTTTTCCCAGCGCTATGACAAAAATAGGGTGGGTTCAATTCCAGCACGGGGGAGACAAAATAGTTTAGGAGACGTGCCTGTGCCAAGTCAGGCACTGGCACTGGACAAAACAGAATATTCATTTAACTGTGACAATCCCAGATCAATTCTAATGACCAACTCTCCCCATAACACTTACAGATTGGCACTGACAGAGCCTCTCCCTCTCAAGGACACTAACTGGCATTTCATAACTGTTAACCCTGAACAGCCAGGTACTTGGACACAGCTCTGCCAGAAATGTCACAGTAAGTATGTTGTCCTTGGGGACACAAAACACACACCCCAGGAAATTAACATTTCTCTGGGTCTTATATCATCAGACCTGAAACAGTTTGTCATTTGGCTTCACTGTACTCACCCACCCATGTACTTGTCCAAGGGCCAAATAATAGCCCAAGCCATCCCATTGCCTGAGCCTCCATGGGACCAGGAGCAGGCAGACACCCTCAGAGATAAACTCCATCCCAATGTCAGCTGGACTCAGGTACTGGGAAGAGAAAAATCCCAGTTATGTGGGTTGAACAGACGTGGTGAGTACAAATCTATACAAGGACTTCTAGATACCGGAGCAGATGTTACGATCATTCTGTCCAAGGAGTGGCCATCACACTGGGAATTGCAAAATGTGGCGGGACACGTGCAAGGGGTAGGGGGCATTCAACTGGCAAGACAATCAAAAAACGTCCAAATTGAAGGACCGAATGGCAAAGTGGCTTCCATTCGCCCATTTGTTTTAGACTACACAGAGCCCCTCTGGGGCAGAGATTTAATGGTTCAGAGGGGAACCACAATTGACATCTGTTCTGGTTCAGAGCAATTTTGGGAGAGAATCCCCAAAGGGGCTATGGTAGGAAAATTCAATCGGCCCCTGCCCCCAGCCGGTCCGGGAGAAAATACTTCCTTGGAGAAAAGAGGAAAAAACCTGTTTATTAAACAATATTAACCAATAAAACCCCTTGCTGCTCCAAAAGAGATGACAAACTGAGAAAACCCCGTCCCCGGGTTGCAGCTCAGCTCACTCAGTCTCTGATCAGTCCCTCTGGTGCTGGGAATGTCGCAGGCCAGGCCTGGCCCGGGTGGGCCACAGGTGCAGCTGTCAGTGCTCTGGTGGGTGTTCAGTCCAGAGCAGGTTTCAAGAGGTCTGAAGAAAATGGAAAAAACCACAGTCCAGGAAACTTCCTTGCCTCAGCTACCTAAAAACTAACTAAAGACAAAAAAAAGAACTCCATCACGCTGTCTGTCCGTCTGCAGACAACACAGTCAGGAGCAGGAATGTGGAGGAGTGAGTGCAGTGTCTGATAACAAACTGCTGCTTCTTCTCTCCCCCCTTCACTCTCTGTAACAAGGCTTAAAGGTGCAACACTTATTACTCAGCATAAACAGAACGAGACGATTCGGGATAAAAGCATCATATATTCAACCCAGGACATTCCACCCCTTATCCCCATATTGTCACCTTACTACTAAACCTAATATAAATTCTAATTCTACAAACACAGACATTATACATCCATTATAGAGCTATACACAGACAATGGTAATAACATTCAGCAAACAGTGATATTTACACAGAGGCCCAGGATGGTGTTACGGGCAGTGGCATGAGACACACCTTTCCAACCATCCAGCGGTGGCTTCCACTATGGTCAGCACATAGCACTTGCCCTGGCGTGTCTGGGGCAGTGTGATGTAGTCAATCTGCCAGGCATCCCCATACTTGTACTTGGACCACCGCCCATCGTACCACAGGGGCTTCACTCGCTTTGTCTGCTTGATGGCAGCACATGTCTCGCAGTCATGGATAACCTGAGAAATACTGTCCATGGTTAGATCCACCCCTTGGTCTTGTGCCCACTTATAGGTGGCATCCCTGCTCTGATGGACTGAGGCACCATGGGCCCACTGAGTTAGGAATAACTCTCCTTTATGTTGCCAATCTAAGTCTATTTTTGATGCATCTATCTTTGCAGCCTGGTCTACCTGCTCATTGTTTTGGTGTTCCTCATTAGCTCTACTCTTGGGAACATGAGCATCCACATGGCGGACTTTCACAGGCAGCTTCCCTACCCTGGTAGCAATGTCTTTCCACTCTTCAGCAGCCCAGACTGGTTTTCCTCTACACTGCCAGTTAGCCTCTTTCCACCTCTCCAGCCATCCCCACAGAGCATTGGCTACCATCCATGAATCAGTGTAGAGGTAGAGCTTTGGCCACTCCTCTCTCTCAGCAATGTCCAAGGCCAGTTGAACAGCTTTAAGTTCAGAAAGTTGGCTTGATCCACCTTCTCCTTCAGTGGCCTCGGCGACCTGTCGTGCGGGGCTCCATACGGCTGCTTTCCACTTCCAGTTCATCCCTACAATGCGACAGGAACCATCAGTGAAAAGAGTGTAGTGTGTTTCTTCTGCTG
Source organism: Melospiza georgiana (assembly GCF_028018845.1). Lineage (NCBI taxonomy): Eukaryota > Metazoa > Chordata > Aves > Passeriformes > Passerellidae > Melospiza > Melospiza georgiana. The sequence continues at coordinate 60,560,965 of NC_080430.1, forward strand.
ACAGTTGGTTGTATGATGGAGCTCCTTCAGCCCTGTTGTGGTGTGCTGTAATGTCCCATTTTGTCCTTCCAGGTCATTTCCCCAAGTGTGCTTATACCTCTCTCCCTTCCCCCTTGCCCCCATGCTGAGTGGGTCCTGTCAATCAGACTTAACATTCCAGCAAGGCGTCGTGTGGTTGGTCAAGTTCAAAGGATGCCCCTATGCCCAGAGGTCATTGGCCTTTCTGGGTGTCATCTTCCCCTGAGACCCTGCCCCTCTCACCTGGTTGGTGGCTCACCTGTACCTCCCCTCCCCCTGTCCCTGAGCTTAAAAGGTGAATCAGACCATGCGGTCAGAGTTCTGTTGGAGCAGTTCCTCACGTTCAGACCTCTGTAACCATGGAATAAACCTCTGGACATTAAACCCTCCAGCAGAATCCTCTCCTTTTTCTCTTCACCATCGCCTGAAGCTATTCCTCCTGAGGTAAAACGGGGTTCCTAACAAGCCTGGACTTGTTCAGTGCCCAGCTGCAACCACCAGCAAGCCAAGGTATCTCTGGGGTGATACACCGCAGTTGCTGTCTTTGGCCCGGCAGCGAGGGTCAGACTGGCCCAGGCACAATCTAACTGGTAATATTGGGAGCCTTTTTTCCAATACAGCCCGTGTCACTTCTTGTTCCCCTTCATCAGCGAGACCAAAGTTTTCACCTTATGGCCAGTTTGTAATTATTTCCAGAATCCCAGGGCGATTCAGTCTTTCAATATGGGCGCGCTGTGTGATAACAGCAATCCATTTGCTCCATGTAGCATTGGTGGCATGGTGTGTAGAGGGAACTTTTGCTTTGAACATCTACCCCAATACTGGTAGTTGGGGTGCCAGGAGGAGTTGTGCTTCAGTGCCTATTACCTCTGAGGCAGCCTGGACTCCTTCATAGGCAGCCAAGATTTCTTTTTCTGTTGGAGTATAGTTGGCTTCAGACCCTCTGTAGCTTCAACACCAAAATCCTAGTGGTCGGCCTCGAGTCTCTCTGCCAAAGGCTCCAGGACAAGCCATGGTTCCCAGCTGCAGAGTAGAGCATGTTCTTCACCTCTGGTCCTGTCCTGACTGGGCCAAGAGCTACTGCATGAGCAATCTCCTGCTTGATCTGTGCAAAGGCTTGCTGCTGCTCAGGGCCCCAGTGGAAAGTGTTCTTCTTACGGGTGACCAGGTAGAGAGGGCTCACGATCTGACTGTATTCGGGAATATGCATCCTCCAAAAACCTATGGTGCCTAGGAAAGCTTGTGTTTCTTTCTTGCTGGAGGGTGAAGACATTGCTGTGATCTTGTTGATGACATCGGTGGGAATCTGACGCCATCCGTCTTGCCACTTCACTTCCAGAAACTGGATCTCTTGAGCGGGTTCCTTGACTTTGCTCTTCTTGATGGCAAACCCAGCTTTTAGGAGAATCTGGATGATTTTCTCCCCTTTTTCGAACACTTTTGCTGCTGTCTTCCCCCACACAATGATGTCATCAATATATTGCAGATGTTCCCTTTTCCAGTGCAGCCTGGATCACTCCATGGCAGATGGTAGGACTATGCTTCCACCCCTAGGGCAGTCGGTTCCAGGTATACTGTATGCCCCTGCAGGTGAAGGCAAACTGAGGCTTGCATTCTGTGGCCAGAGAAATGGAGAAAAATGCATTGGCAATGTCAATGGTGGCGTACCAGCATTGTGGTGGAGTTCCAGCATGTCCAGCGCAGCAGCGCTCAGTGGTGGAGTCACTTCATTCAATGCACAATAGTCCACTGTCAATCTCCATTCTCCTTCAGATTGACGCACAGGCCAAATGGGGCTGTTGACCGGTGAGTGGGTCTTGCTGACCACCCCTTGGCTCTCCAGCTCACGGATCATTTTGTGGACGGGGATCACAGCATCTCAATTCGTTTGGTACTGTCGGCAGTGCACTGTTGAGGTGGCAATTGGCACTCGTTGCTCTTCTACCTTCAGGAGTCCTACTGCAGATGGGTTTTCTGACAGTCCAGGCAAGCTGTTCAACTGCTTGACACCCTCTGTCTCTACAGCAGCTATTCCAAATGCCCATCTGAGTCCCTTTGGGTCTTTGAAATACCCACTTTGGAGGCAGTCTATGCCTAAAATGCATGGGGCCTCTGGGCCAGTGACAACAGGGTGTTTCTTTCACTCATTTCCAGTCAGGCTCACCTCAGCTTCCACCAAAGTAAAATTTCGTGATCCCCCTGTCACACCAGCAATAGAAACAGACTCTGTTCCCACATGTCTCGATGGGATTAATGTACATTGTGCGCCAGTGTCAACCAAAGCTTTGTATTCGTGCAGTTCTGATGTGCCAGGCCAACGAATCCACACAGTCCAAAAAACACGGTTTTCCCCAACCTCTACCTGGCTAGAGGCAGGGCCCCTCTATGCCTGGTTATCCTTCTTTCCCTGGGCATTTGCCTTGGAGGGTCCTTCAAGGGGATCAAAACTATTGTCATTATCATCATATGTAACAGTTCGGTTACTGGCCAGTGGAGCTGCTTCCCTTTTGGAACTTCCTCTCTGAGTCTTAAGTTCACACACCTGTTGTGCCAGAGCAGCGGTAGGTTTTCTATGCCATCTCCTCCCCATGCTTTCTCCACAATCACGTAGGTAGAACCACAGCTCAGCTCGTGGGGTGTACCTTCTCTCGCCATCTGGGAAATGTCTGCCTTGGATACCAGAACCTCTGATCTGTACTGCCGAGATTTGGAGAAAGCCCTCTTTAATCCCCTCCCTCAGTTTCTTGTGACTCTCCTCCATCTTGTCTTCTAACTTTTGCTGATGTGTTTCCACTGATGTAATTCTGGCATGTGTTGGGCCATGTACAGCATCTGCATATGCTCAGAGCTTCTTTGCCATATCAAGCACAGTCTCCTCACCATCATCCCGCTTCATTATTGCTAAAGATGCATATTCTCGTGGCCCAAGTCGTACAAGTTTTCTCCACATCACAGATGTGCACGGTACCAAGTCTGCATTTACAGTGTTTACATCATCTGAGAAGACAATCTCTGCCATTGCCATTTCCCTCAAGCGTTGAATCCCTTGTTCTATGGTTTTCCACCGGCTTTGTTGCATATAGAGATCATCTGCACACAGGTGTATCTTTGTGCTACACTTCCTAGGACCCGCGCCCAGAGGCTGTGAGGGTTAGCCCCCCTCATCATTCCTTGGTCAATGACAGGATCCTGTGACAGGGATCCCAAATGCCTGGCTTCAGTGCCATCCAGAATTGTAGCCTCACCTGCAGCATCTCAGAGACGGACCAGCCAACTAATTATGGATTCATCAGGTTGTTGGGTGTCATCCTTCCTTAGGCCACGAAGGTCCTTCAGGGAATAGGACTCAATATTGGCTTCTGATGCTGTGTCAGTTGCGTTAACTTTGGCTTTTGTATCAGTTGGTGTTGAGGGTCCTTCCCCTGGATCATCATCGTCAGTCACTGGCCGATTGGTTTTGCTTGTGTGCTTTTTTCCTGCAGCAACTGCCAGTGGCTTAGGCTCATCATCTGGTTTAGCTGCTGGCTTCGAGCCTGTGGTGTTGGCTGCAGCCTGAGTGGCTGTGGTAGCTGCTGCTTTATCTCTGTGCCCCCCCTGCCTCTGTCTGCTGCCCTACAGTATCTAACAGAATGTGATAAGCATAGGCCAGGGCCCAGCTTATTGCAATTAGCCTTTTCTCCTTAGAATCGTCATGGCACTTCTCTTATAGGTATTTTCCCACCTCAGCTGGGTTCTGAATTTATTCCCGTGGAAAATCCCAGTCGACAGGATCAGAAAATTCCTTCAGGGTTTGGCCTATATTTTCCCATTCTCCACACCACTCAGGATTTTTCATGCCTGCATCTGCTTCTGGGTCAGGGGTCTCACCAACTCCTCTGGATATCTCAGCCCTCATGCTAGAAAAGCTGCAGACCATATAGAGGAAGCTTACCAGATTTAATACCAGAAAGATGGTCTCTTTAACATTCAGGGGAAACTGAACATTTTTAAAAAGTGACATAACAGATTAAAAGGAGAAGAAGGAAAGGAAAGGCTGGAAAGCCTTATTCCCGGCTCCTCTAACAAACTGGGTGCAATCACTAATAAATTCCCAAAACATACTACTGGAATTGGGATGTAGGGTAGGACGAATGAACCATAAATCATAAATATTGTAAACAGACGCCAGTATCATTGTAAACACCCTGTAAATCATTATCACCAAGGCCAGCACAACAGCTATTCCAATTCGTGCCCCTCTATCATAAAAATTACAATAATTAGGATTATTGTGTTATGGACAATAATCCTAGTGACCAGAAAGGTATTGAAACCTAAAAAAGGTCTAGAGACCAGAATCACATGAAGGCCTCCACCCCAAGAGACATTACAAATTCAAGCAGCATGGCTAATGACTGCTTTAACTCACTAGAGAGCGAGCACAACCAACACACAATCAATAGAGCTTTTTTCCACCTTCTTGAGCCCCACGTTGGGCACCAATAGATGTATGTGTTCTGGTTCAGAGCAACTTTGGGAGAGAATCCCCAAAGGGGCTCTGGTAGGAAAATTCAATCGGCCCCTGCCCCCAGCCGGTCCGGGAGAAAATACTTCCTTGGAGAAAAGAGGAAAAAACCTGTTTATTAAACAATATTAACCAATAAAACCCCTTGCTGCTCCAAAAGAGATGACAAACTGAGAAAACCCCGTCCCCGGGTTGCAGCTCAGCTCACTCAGTCTCTGATCAGTCCCTCTGGTGCTGGGAATGTCGCAGGCCAGGCCTGGCCCGGGTGGGCCACAGGTGCAGCTGTCAGTGCTCTGGTGGGTGTTCAGTCCAGAGCAGGTTTCAAGAGGTCTGAAGAAAATGGAAAAAACCACAGTCCAGGAAACTTCCTTGCCTCAGCTACCTAAAAACTAACTAAAGACAAAAAAAAGAACTCCATCACGCTGTCTGTCCGTCTGCAGACAACACAGTCAGGAGCAGGAATGTGGAGGAGTGAGTGCAGTGTCTGATAACAAACTGCTGCTTCTTCTCTCCCCCCTCCACTCTCTGGAACAAGGCTTAAAGGTGCAACACTTATTACTCAGCATAAACAGAACGAGACGATTCGGGATAAAAACATCATATATTCAACCCAGGACAACATCCCAGAAACCCCTCAGGTTTTTTGGGGAGCGGTCTCTGAATTGTGCCACGCCCAAAAACTGATTTGGAAAAGTGATACTCCAATACGGGTAGTTCAGTGGCCGCTCAACAAAAACAAATTAAAGGCACTTGAAGAGCTCGCAGAAGAGCGGCTAAGAAAAGGTCACATCGTGGAGACCACGTCACTGTGGAATTCTCCTGTTTTTGTCATTAAAAAACTCAACAAAGACAAGTGGCGGCTTCTCCACGATCTCCGTCAAATCAACAACATTATTGAGGACATGGGCTCTCTACAACCAGGGATGCCCTCATCAAGCATGCTTCCCCAGAATTGGTCTTCAGCTGTAATTGACATCAAAGACTTTTTTTTTCAAATTCCCCTGCATCCTGATGATGCTCCGCATTTTGCCTTCTCAATTCCCACCATTAACCTAGAGGCCCCATTGAAGAGATACCACTGGAACGTTCTCCCACAAGGTCTCAAAGTGAGTCCTGTGATTTGCCAGCGGCATGTCTCTTCCTTGCTGTCCCCTGTCCATGAAACTGCAGGAGATTCCATCATCCTGCACTACATGGATGACATCCTGGTGTGTGTCCCAACCGATGACATGCTTACTCACACACTTGACCTGACAATCAATGCATTGGTTGCTGCAGGGTTTGAGCTCCAGGAAGAAAAGATTCAAAAGATGCCATTTTGGAGGTACGTGGGTCTCGAAATTGGAAAGTGGACCATTGTGCCGTAAAAATTAACTATCAAACACGACATCAAAACCTTAGCTGATCTCCATCAACTCTGTGGGTCTTCAAACTGGGTGAGACCGTGGCTAGGCATTTCCACCGAGGACCTAGCCCCCCTTTTCAATTTGTTAAAAGGGGGAGATGACCTTAGTTCTCCCAGGACCCTCACCCAGGAAGTGAGAACTGCACTGGAGAAAGTTCAGGAAACAATGTCTACCAGGCAGGCCCACAGGTGCCAGCAGGGTCTGCCCTTCAATTTAATCATCTTAGGCAAGTTGCCACACCTCCATGGGATGATCTTCCAGTGGGAAACTGCCCAGGCAAAGAAAAGGTGACCAGGCCAAGAAAGATCCACTCTTAATCATAGAATGGGTCTTCCTCAGTCACAACAGGTACAAAAGGATGACAACGCCACATGAGCTGATGGCAGAACTGATCTGGAAAGCAAGGATTCAGATCAGAGAATTGGCAGGGTGTGACTCTGACTACATTCACATCTCCTTAAACTTGAAATCAGGCCAACTATCTCAAGCAACATTAGAACAATTTTATCAAGAGAACGAAGCCCTGCAATTTGCACTAGACAGCTACACAAGCCAAATTTCAATCCAAAGACTGGCCAAAATTTTTAATTTGGACGTTCAGTTTTCTTTACCATTGACAAGTATTCAGAGCATGACGCCTTTAAAGGCACTGACAGTTTTTACTGACATGTCTGGAGCATCCCACAAGTCAGTGGTGACTTGGAAAGATCCTCAAACTCAGGAGTGGGAGGGAGATATTGCCAAGGTGGAGGGATCACCCCAAATTGCTGAGTTGGCCGCTGTCATCAGAGCCTTTGAGAGGTTTTCCAAACCTTTAAATGTAGTTACTGATTCAGCTTACATAGCAGGTGTCGTGTCCAGGGCAGAGAATGCTGCATTGCAAGAAGTTTCCAACATTCCTTTATATGAATTACTTTCAAAATTAGTAAGAATTATCTCCCACCGAGAACAACCCTTTTATGTGATTCATGTCAGGTCCCACACAGACCTGCCGAGGTTCATTGCAGAAGGTAACCGCAGGGCTGATGCCCTTGCGACACCAGCCAAGATGGCCCCGCTCCCAGACGTATTCCAACAAGCAAAGATCAGTCACCAATTTTTCCATCAGAATGCACCCGTCTTGTTCGGCAATTCTGCCTGAGGCACAAACAACCCCAAGCCATCGTAGCCACATGCCCTTCTTGTCAAAACCAGTCACTACCTTCCCCCTAAGTACAGCAGCAAACCCTAGGGGTTTGCAGAGCTGCGAGGTGTGGCAGACAGATGTAACCCACATCTCATCATTTGGCAAATTTAAATATGTCCACGTCTCTGTGGATACCTTTTCTGGTGCCATCTATGCTTCTGCCCACGCAAGGGAGAAGGTCTGTGAAGTAAAATAACATCTCATGCAAGCCTTCTCCACATCAGGAATCCCTAAGGTCATCAAAACAGACAATGGCCCAGCGAAAAAGTCCGAAGACCTTCAGAGCTTCCTGCAGCAATGGGGAATAGAATATAAAACAGGCATCCCCTATTCCCCAACAGGCCAAGTTGTGGTGGAGAGGGCCCATCAGAGCCTAAAAATGTCCTTCACCAACAACATGAGGTTATGAAGATGGAGACCCCTCAAATCTGGCTGTCCAAAGCGCTGTTCACACTGAATTTTTTAAACTGTACGTATGAAAACCTTAACCCACACATCATAAGACACTTTAACGAGAACAGTCAGCACAAATTGAAAGTCCGCCACCGGTCCTCATAAAAGACCCTGAAACTTGGAAAATAGAGGGGACCCATGAGCTCATGGCATGGAGTAGGGGATATGCGTGCGTATCCACTCCTTTAGGCTTGAGATGGATCCCCTCCAAGTGGGCGAGACCATACATTCCAAGAGTGTCAAAAGACAAAGCTACAGCACAGGTAGCCGATGTCTGCTGGAGGAGGAAGCGTCATCAGAGTCTTTAAAGTTAAGCTGCTATTACCTGAACCTTATTCCTAACATTTTTTATCTTCAGTTTTTTCAGTGTTTCCCCTTGATCTGAACTCAGCCCCTGTACCATCAGAATGATCACCATCCTTCTGCTGCTTCTGTTGACAGCCGTCCATCCAAGTCAGATGTGGATCATTTCTCAGCCTCAGGCAAACGTATGGACCACCCTTGCCAGAGTCCTCAACCAAGACCATATTTGCCTGTCTGCCTCTTCTGTGTCTGACCTGATGTCCACTTGCCTTGTGGGGATCCCATCTAAATATGACAAATTTCTACCAACATTAGCAACACCCTTTTTTCCAGTATATAATCTGTTATACCCTTGGGCAAAATTAATTGATAGACAAGCAATAACAGAAAAGGAACCCGAAGAATTTGAACTCCTTGGTTCTGCAAAAGCATTCTATCGTGTTCAGTTTATGTTTACACCAAAAGACCAAGTAAATTTGTATCACGAAGTCAAACAGTTTAAAGTAAACTACACAGCAAAAATTTGATGTAAGAAAATTTCCCATGTAGAAATGTCATCTACCCCCAATAATAAGCCCCATGCCCTCCCTAAAGGGTTTTTCCTCATTTGTGGTGATAGAGCATGGGCAGACATCCCCTCTCGTCTAATCGGAGGTCCATACACCATTCGAAAGCTGAGCCTGTTTACACCCAACAAGACTCAAATCACGGGTTGGCAACCCAAAGCCAGGGCCTGCAATTCGGCCCACAAAAAGAGAGACTTAAGGAATTTAGACCCAAATTGTGATTCTGAAATTGTACACTGGTCCAAACCAAAAGGGGTTGCAATCACCGTGTTTTTGCCATGGGTGTCTGCAGCCAAAGCTCTACGTGAATTATCACAGCTAGAGTGTTGGGTCGCTAAACAGGCCAATATTATATCAGCTGTACTTTCAGACCTCCTGGCAGACGATTAAACAAGGCAAGCCACCCTACAAAATCGTGCTGCAACTGATTTTCTTCTACTACATAATCATCGTTGTGAAGAGTTTGAAGGTCTCTGTTGCCTGAATCTGTCATCCAAGGCTGAAGATGTCCACAAAATCATTGGAAAGATGCAACAAATGGCTCAGGACATCAAGCAAGAAACAGCAGACTGGATGGACGGACTTTTCCAAGGATGGGGACTCTCGGGTTGGGTCAGATCCATACTAAAGTCTGTATTTTTGATTTTGCTTGTTCTTTTTGTCATTTTGATCAGCTTTGGGATGATCAAGAGCATCATGACCAAATTAATATTGAAAGCTACTTCCCCTTTAGAGATCAATCAGGCAACTGTTCCCACCTCTCCCGAGGAGGAAGCAGAAACCTCTGCAGAGTCCACAAAACAGCCTTGGATTGCCGATGCTTGAGATCAGCCCGAGCTGAATTTTAATGTTTAGGTGCCTCTCCCTTTTTATTTAAATGGAAAGAGGAAGATGTTGTAGTGTGGTTTTATACTTTGTAATACTTTGAAGTACTTTTGTTTTGTATCCCCATATTTTGCCCAAATGGTTTATCCCAGATTGTACCCCCCCCTCCCTTTACCTGTGTTATCTCCCTCTCGGGATGAGATCACCCCCAAACCTCCACTCTGGCTCTCTGTCAATCACTCAGCATCCCATCCCCCCATCTAGAAGCTTCGGTCCAGGTCGTCGAGTGATTAGCTAGAGGCTAGGGGTCAGCCCCCCAAGCCTTGCACCATTCGCTGTCCTAAATGTCTATCCCCCCAGTACCCATCCCTTAGGGTCACTTATTGGTTAGTAAAATGTTATATCTACTTTGGGTTTCCACCTCCCTTTAAATGTAACCTTGGCACATCTCCCGGGGCTCTCGGCAGGAGGCCCCTGAGGTGCAGGAGATCCTTTGGGACTCCCAGAATAAAACCTTGGATTAACCCCTGCTAAGAGTCGGCCCTTTATCTTCTACCGATGTCTCTAGTGTCTCTTCTGCTGCAAAGGTGACTAGCCTAGGTGCCCTCAGTACCCTCGGGACTCGGGAGAGTGTCTCCCCACTGTCGGCCGTGTCGAGGCTGCCTCCCCGGCATCTGCCGACTCGCAACTGGCCGAGGGTTCCTGAGAGGCTCACAGAGGGACTGAGACAGCTGATGAGGATTTCATTTCCAGTCTTTCAGAGACTTGCTCCAATTCAGTTACAAAAAAGTCCTCCTAAATATCTTGATAATGGAAAGAATACATCAATTAAGCTCTTCAAGTCAAGCCACTGTTGTTTTTTTAAGGAAAGACAAACAAAAATCAAAAAGGTTGAAGAATGATAAACATCACATCAGTGGAGCACACCTCCATTCACAAACATCAGAATCCAAGCAGACTACATCTAAATTGTATAAGTAGTTTTACACACATAGGTAGATTAAATATATCTAATTGCAACATATATAGTATATTAATCTTCTTTCTGAGATGAAGGATTTTTAGCTCACATCTACTTTTAGGAGTAAATAGCATCCATACACACACTATTTTTTCCCTATGAAATTTCCACTACTCTAACTTCATAACAAGAAGTTTATTTCTGCTGCCTATGTAGGAGCACAAAGAAACTTATACTTATTCCACATGTCACCATGTACCACAACCAGCCCCCCTGACCATCTTGGTGGCCCTGCACCAGGCCTGTATCAATCGATTTCCTACACAGGGGAGCCCCAGACTGGGTACAACACTCCCAATACAGTCTTAGAAGTCCAAGCTGCATGGAAGGATCACCTCCCCAGACCTGCTGACCACACACTGACTCACGCAGCCCAGGATGTAGCTACCCTTCCTTGCTGCCACAACTCACACTCACTGCAAGGACTGCTGTCACCTCACCTTCAGAAACTTCTCATCTGTGCTGGTTTTGGCTGGAATTAAGTTAATTTTCTTCACAGTGATGAGTATAAAGTGGTATGTTGGATTTGTGCTAAAAATAGTGTTGACACCATAGAGATGTTTTTGTTATTGCTGAGCAGCACTGAAACAGCTTCTGGGCCTTTCTGCTTTTCCTGCTGCTCCTTCAGCGAGAAGGCTGGGGGCATGCAAGGAGTTGGGAAGGGACACAGTCAGGACAGCTGACCCCAATTGACCCCTGGAATATTCCATATCATATGACACCATGCTCAACATACAAATGTTGGGAAGGAGGAAGTGAGGGATATTCAGAGTGATCATATTTTAAAGTGACTATTCTGCATGATGGAGCCCTGCTTTTCTGGGGATGGCTGAACACTTGCCTACCCATGGAATGGGGCAAATGACTTCCTTAGTTTGCTTTGCTTGTGTGAGCAACTTTTGCTTTTCTTATTGAACTATTTTTACTCAACCCATGAGTTTCCTCACTCTTATCCTTCTGATTCTCTTCCCCATCCCACTGGTAGAAGAAACAGAGTGGCTACATGAGGCTTATTTTCCAGCTGGGATTATTAAACTACAACACTGACACCATCACCACCTCTAGAGCTGCCCCCTAGATTGCACAGCCCACTCTCCAGCCCATGCCTCACCAATTTGGGGACAATGTGACTGGAGCCAAGTCCTTGCCTTAAGCAATGTATACCAACTACACCCCTTTACCTACAGTGTCAGTCATTTCATCATAGAAAGCAATGAAGTCAATCAGGCATAACTGGTCCTTGGCAAATCCATGCTGGTTGCTCCAAATCATGTTCTTGTCCTTTGTGTTTTAAGAAAGGACTTCCAAAAGGATTTACTTCATAACCTCCCCAGGGACTGAGGTTATGCTGATTGGCCTGAACTTCAACTTTGCTCACTCTGTTTCTTCATGCATGGGCTTTATTCCTCCCACAAAGCCTGTCCCTGCTTCCATCTCTTGCATACCTCCTTCTCGTGATCCAGCCCAGTAGGATGCTCAATGCTTACTCTTGCTAGCCTGTTGTCATGCTTCCTGACTTCCTGCACAGGGGAATGAAATGTTCTTGCACTCTGATGAAGCTGCCTTGAAGACCAACCAGCTGTCCTGGACACCTCTACTCTCCAGGGCAGCTTCCAGAGAGAAAACACAGAGGTCAAGAACTGCCCTTCTGAAGTTCAGCTTTGTAATTCTGTTGTTAATCTTGATCATCCCCTCACAGGATCTTATACTTTACAATCACCTGGGTGCTGCAGACAAGGCTGCCTTGTCCTCTGCATCTTAATAATCTTCTACTTCAATCCAGGAAATCAAAACTGATATTTAACCATCTGGAAAATACTTGCCTGTTACTTAGTTTATTTAGTCAGTAAAATTAAGGCAAATTTCAAATAGCTGCTTTTACATGTGAAAAACATGTAGTTTTAAATTATGGTGCAATAGGTTGACCTGCGAAAGAAACTAAAAACCAAAACAACTGACTTCTACTCTAAGCCAGTAAAAGTTTGTGTAGCACACATGTGGAATAGGCCACAAAGTGTGGCAAATACCAAGCAAGCTGCTATATACAGTACTGTGTATGACATCATGCAGCATTCTGTATCAGCTGGGAAATGAATCACTCACCACCTTATCTATAGGTTTTCATGTGATATCCTGTAAAGTGGTGTTTTTAAAATCCTAATCAAACATCACTACAGGTATAAAATTTACCCATTATACACGCATAAAGCAAGCCTGTGTTACAGCAAGTGAATTTAAAACCATCTTCCTTCTCATATGCTATCACTGTTTTACTTTTAGAATTTATGCCTCTGGGCAGAAGAAGAAGACCTGTTTTGTTTTGTTTTTTTTCTTAATAAAAAGCTTTTGAAGGATAAAGTGCAAATGGCAACATTACATTTGGCTTTTTAGGCAGAAAAGGCAATGGGCTCTTAATTTCAATTAAAATATAGATGTGGCAAAAAAGAACACTTTCTGTTGATACTTACATACATTTCTACCTAAAAATGCACAGCTTCACAACTTGCCTGAGACTTACTAGATAAGATTTTGCTCTACATATTGTTCTATACCCACTTAAAACTTATTTCCTGATGTAAGCAGACTGAAGTACAAAAGTTAGCTGTTATGCCTACTTCATGAATGAAGTAGGATTACAAAAATCCTTTTCTATGTCACTATCAAAAGAATGTCTACAATAGGGATGTAAAACATAGCTTGCAATAACTAGGTACTTCATTTATATATAAAGACCACTTCATACCTCTTTAAATACTTGAAAATTTTAAGAGAGACTTCAGTAAAATCTTCATTAAAGACTATTTACTTCAGAGAAACCTCATGGACAGATATTTGTTTTGAATGAGCTCAGGTGTCAAACTACTAGTCCTTTCAAATACAAAAAGAAAGCAAGAAGCATCATACTTATTCAATACAAAGAAGACAACAATTATATTACAGCTGACAAATGGGGACAAATACTCGTTTTTGCCAAGAGTTTTCTTGCCAGCTTCTCAGAGCAAACATTACCCATTACCCAAGTCTTGCAGCCACAGTGAACTATTGCTGCATTAAGGCCCAGCTGTTAGGTCGAAGTGCTCCTGCAGAGACCTAACTGATCTAGGCTGTGGGAATTAGGCTAAACAGCCAAGTGTGCAAGACAGTGAGGACAGTGCATGGGTGGGTCTGCTCAAAAGTCAGGGCACAATAAAGTGTGTTGCGAAGATTCTCCATGGGAACAAAACCTTCTTTTCTCAAAAAGATGGAGGAGAGTTTTCTGGGCTTTAGAATACATGGCTTCCTCAGCAACAAGAAAACACGTCAAAGCAACATCAGGAGCTACTAATGGAATTACAGAAGACAATTATGCTTCCACTTGATCTTTTACCAAGAATATGTTAGAGGGCAGGGAGTAAGGTATATTTACAAAGCTTCTGTAGCTTAATTAATCTTCAATAACAATCCAGTATAGAACCACAAAAATTTGTTTAAAATTGAACACATAGTAACATCAAAACAAACAAACGTTTCCATGGAGATGGCTACCTAAATAAATGCTCACAATGGATCCAAGGGCTGACGTCACCCAGGCCTGCCTGCAACCATAGTAACATGCCAGTGTAAACAGAAATATTTTTATTTTTCTATCTAATAATGTCATAGAATTAGCAATTTCATGGCAATGCTTAAAGCATATTCTTGCAGTGCTGAGCGGTAACACTTCTAAAATAAGAGCATAGATATTTATATAGGGGCTATTACTATGACCATGTTAACTACATACAACAAGTGGACTATGTGTACAGCATAGCTAACATATCAAATTTCCCAGAGCAGTTGTTGACCCACAATAAACAAAGAAATTTAAGTTCCTAAGGCAACATGCTGGAATGCTGGTAAGAGCTCAGTAGCATCTATTATTCTTGGGTGTTCTGCTCTCCTTAATACAAAAATCCTGAAGTTCTTAGATTGTTGTGTCTCACTATCTTGCTGGAATAAGAAGAATGCAGCCACATTTTGCTTTCCATACCAAACACAGAACTCTTCAGTGCCCTTCTCCTCTGTCACCAATGACCTTGCTTTCTCCAAGGCAACAAGATTCACTAAATCCAGACTTGCACTCTGCAAGCAAAATACAGGACACACAGCCTACAAACTTTTGGAACTCCAGAAGAGTACCAGAAAAGAAACATTTAATGAAGAAAATTTCCAAGAAAGCAGGCAAGTGTTTCAGTGACTGAAAAGATGCCCATGGAATTCCCACTGCCATGAAAAACATCTTCATTCAAAGACTATTGCATGCCTGCATATTGTATGTCTCTAAATTCAGTGGGCCCAGATTGCATTATCGCTTTTCACTAAAAAAAAATGTAAAACAAAGATGTCTATATAAGGTTCGCATAGTATGTGACAAATTAATGCTTTGAATGATATAAAATCACTAAGATATTTATACTAAACTCCTACATTTTAGCAGAAACCTGAGCTACAGGGAAATTGAAGACATTATCGTTACAAAATAAGTCGGCAGTACTAGTTTTGGTCCTATCACAAATACTTCAGCTGCAGTAATTTACAAAAACTACCTTTCCCACAGAATATGACTGTGACTTATTCTTTGTCTCCAAGTATGGCAGTGAATTTATGGACCAGTTAAAAAAATCACTTCCTAGGAAGTATTTTCAGGCTTTTTTTTTAATAATCCCATAAGCCATTTTTTCTGAGAAGAGGTTGCTTCCTTTGCCATTTACAGAGAAAATGTTTTCCTGGTACCAATTAGCAGAAGGGACTTTTACATAACTTTAGGCCCTGCAACTGGTGTTTCTGTTTTATGTAGTCCAAGGAATATATGAAGAAAGGAATACAACATCTCAAGTGTTGACCATGAAACTACAAAAAAGGAAGCTTACTGCATAATTCATAATTACATTTACAGTTATGTACACTTCTGTTGGCTTTGGTGCATTTTTTAACAGATTTTATCCCATAAGACATGGTAGAACTTTTGTCATTCACTCTTCACAATGCCTTTTGCTCTTCCAAGTATAGGATTAATGAAAAGTTAATGATATTATAAGAGATAGCTTTATTGTATGCTTTATAACCTAAAAAATAAGAAAAGCTTACTCTTCTATTCATTACAGAAACTGCAGACTATTCCAACTGCATTAATGCAATCCAAATATTTGGCATAAAGGTAGGTGTTTTAACTCCGCTCTCTAAGGAAGCAAATAATAAATATTCATACATATGGCTATTCTCATAGGAAGGCTTCAGCTTTTCCTTCCAAGTAACTCCACTGCAAAATTCTTTTTCATTTCTTGAATTTTCTGAGCTAACAATTTTAAAAAACATAAATTTGTATTACAATCAACCAAGTTGGCAGGACTTGTGGGACCCTACAAATTACTGTTACACAAAAATATTTGGGGGGAGCAGGGGAGAGATCACCTGATTTACATATTTTCTTACCAAAGAATACAATTCTATCAATAATTCTTTCATGTCTACTACTGTGGATTCTTTGCTTTAGACTATTCCTTCTTCTTATCCTCAAATACATATAAATGTTGTGCTCACATGAAGGCCTTCGTAGACCTTTTATGCAAGATAAACAGACAAACTACATTTCAGTCTGACCTGACATTCTCATGCATTCTATACTTATTTTCTTATTTGCAACAAAGGTTCAATGGAATTTCTTCAACCTTTGTAACAACAGTAAATTTAACCTCAAATGAACGAATCTCTGAAAGACAGACACATAGGTCCCAGCTTTCAAGAAGTATCACAGACTATTTAAAACTCTCAGAAGTTTTGTTCACTTGGTTTGGCAGAGGTGGAGAAGGTGTGTTAAGTCTACAAAAATGTTCAATAATTTCAGAGGTAAAATCTCTCCTGGAGCAAAGCAAGTTGCCAATTGGTGAATAAAACATTATCTTTCAGTAGCTCTTAGGTAAACATATCTCTTATTAATTTTCCTTGTTACTTTATCCTATCAGCAATTTTTAGTTCCTACCTATTTTGCAAGTATCTACTAAATAAAGCCTGAGAAAGTTAGCAAGACAACAAATGTGGGCTTTATACATAGTAACTCATAAATCCAAAGAACATTTCTATTAGATTAATTATTTTCTAGTGTCTGAACAAAATATGTCATTGTCATAAAGTCTAAGTACAGCTTGCTAGAAAACAACCCTGCTAGGTACAGTGGCTTCCCAGTAACAGAACCAGCAGAAAAAATATTTGGAAGTTCTAACACAATGCAGATGGCCACTGTAGTTGGGTATGGCAAACATTTTTTAAATGTTTGCTGTGTTCCCTACAACTGCTAAAATCCACCAGCCCCATCACACTGAACCATCACTTTGGTTAATCATAAGAATCCCAGGCTGAGGCTAATCTTGTGAGACACACTTTAGCTTAAGAGTTCAAAACCAAGAGTGATGCACAAAGACTTCTGGTAACCATAAGGAGAATTCTTATTGAAGCATGGAAGCTGCACTTTGCACTTTTGGAGGGAGCTGGAGATTCTTCCATAGTGGTTAAGGTTTTACATTTAACATAGACAGGAAAAATTTGGTTTATCAAAAAGCCACAAAGCTCTGCTGGGAAAAAGCTGCTTGTAAAATAAAAATGAGTGTGAGTTTATTATGCCTGCTTTGATGCATTACCAAATCTATCATTATCCTTGAGCTTAAGGTTAAATGTGAAGTAAGAGAGAAAGCAGGGAAAAACAGTTGTCTGAACATGCTCAAGAAATCCTGTATACCCAGCTTATGCTTAAACCCTCCTAAGTTAAAGCATATTACTGACACTTGAGTTCCTATGGCCATTAGATCTTCCCTTTTTAAAACTTAAAATATTATATGTGAAATAAATGTGATCTAGACTAAAAAGAATTGCTGACACATGCACTCAAGAATAAAAATGTAAAAAAAACCCACAAAACCCCAACAGTTAAGAAAATGTGGAAGTATACCTACTGAAAGCATACATTCAAAAAATACAGACCTTCCTAATAAGGACAGCAAATCTCAGCTCCCATATGCCACTTAAGCAATATAATTTAAAAATAAAATCACTTTAAAAGAGAAGAATATATAAAATATGTTATAAGTATATGTACAAGTTGAGTAATGAACAAAAAATTAAACAATTAAAACTAAGATACTTTTGCATTTGATGCAGTTACCTACTAAGCTATTAAATACTGGAGTGCTGGTTTTGGCTAGGGTAGAGTTCATTTTCTTCACAGTGGCTGTATTTTGGATTTGTGCAGAGCACAGGGTTGATAATTTAGAAATGTTTTTGTTATTGCTGAGCAGGACTTGCACAGAGCCAAGGCCTTTTCTGCTTTCCATACTGCCATGCTGGCAATGAATGTGAGGGTGCTTGGGAGGAGACAGCCAGGAAAGGTGAAGTGACCCCAGCTGACCAGAGGGATATTCCAGACCCCAGGACATCACGGTCAGTAAATATAGTGGAGGGAGTAATGAGGAAGGGGGCACATTTGGAGTGATGGGTGTTTGCATTCCCAGCTTGTGACATGTGATGGGGCCCTGCTGTCCTGGGGAGGGCTGAACACCTGCCTGCCCATGGGAAGCAGTGAATCAATTCCTTGTCTTCTTTTGCTTTTCCTATAAACTGTCTTTATCTCACCTATGAGTTTTCCAGCTTTTACTCTAAGTTCTCTACCCAGTGCTGCTGTTGGGGGAGTGAGCAAGCAGCTGCATGGGGCTTGGCCACTGGCTGAGGTTAAACCAGGACAACTGGATAGAGGAAAAGATGGTATGCCTCTTCCAAGAGAAATGACAACACTTAACAGTGGTCACAGGAGCGAGGTCTGAGAAACTGCTGGGCTAACCCTCCCCCTCAAGAGCCAAAGACAAGAACCTTCAAGCTGAAGCGGGAGTGTTCAACAGCAGCAAGGGGATTTGGCAACATTTCCCAGGAGGCTCAGGTACCTGCCACCTTACAACTCACTCCTGTGCAACAGGACGGGATTCCTTCTGCCCCAGTAACCAAACCTGATACTTCTTTATATCTGCTAATGCTGCACATCTGTTCATGCCATATCATGGAGTTATCCTGTCACTAAAGAGCCCAGAAACTGATATGAGAAAGGAGCAATAAGATTTATCTACAGGAAATAATAAAACAAAATTTTAAGCTGATAAAATTAAAAAAAAATTGAAAATATCACAGATCAAGAAAAAAACAAAACCCTACAACCTAAACATCCATTTCAAATAAGACAGCTCTCTGATGGTATACCTAACTCCATTCAAGTAGGGATTGACACAAGGACAAGAGGGTGGGAGTGTGCATATGTAGCGTTTACAGTTATCTGGGGTAACACAGTACCCTTGGGGTAAGAATCCCAAGGAGAAAAGGAACAAAGAAAGAAATCAAACAAATAAATAAGGTTATTCTAACTATATATGTTACACTGACAACTTTCAAGATTAAAGGTCTTTTCTTCTCTGCCTTTCTCTAGTTTGATGCAGTCTAAATGGTCAGTGCTTGTAGGAAGATTTTCCAACTACCTTGTAAGCAATGCAGTTTGCATGTTCTCCCAGCATTACACCACAACATTTGAGTGCACAAGCCAAATAAGTGTTCCTACAGGCTACAAGTACAATTAAAAGACCCCTTTAAAAAGTATATCCCTCAATACAATGATGTGTGAGACAATTTAAACAGTGTGGCAATAAGAAGCAGAAAAGACAATATTATTGTATCAGATGCCAGGGGAATACAAAAGGTACAAATAATCCAATTCTATACATAAAGCAAAACCAAAAAAATTATTTGGGACTTCATACAGAACATGCCATAACAGATTAATCCCTTGTTAACATATTTCCTTTAATATCTTCTCTTAGGTTTGACAAGTTTCTGACTAAGCCAGCCTAGGTTTTTAACTGAGGAGAAAGTTTCACTAAAGCTCCAGTCACAAAAATAAGATCAGATGACCAAGACAATCCTAATTCATCGTAGCCAAGGGTCACCCTAAGTCTAGCATAGCCCTACACTTCAAACCTGAGCTGGTGTTGTGCTGGACATCATGACTGCTGTTAGAATACTGACTTTTAGTACATATCCCACCTTAGCCTCTGTCCTCTGAGGCCAAGCTTTGGCAAGATCATCCTGACATCCTGATTTCATTCAGATATCTTTCAAGAAATATTGACAGCAATTACTGCAGACCAGTTTATTGGAATAGCCTGCATTTATTCTGATCACATCATAGTCTTTGAATAATATAACACCTGTGAAATCAAAGTCAATTTAATATAGTAGGTCAGAAGCTGAAAGCTGTATCTTCAGACAAAACAAGAAAAATTTTTAAAGGAACAAGAAAGAGATTGATTTTGTCAAACAGTGTCTCACAACATCAGAAGCAATGGAAGATAAATTTAGATGGTATCTACCAAACATGGTGGGGGGAGGAGGGTGAGGAGAGGGAAAATAATGAAATTATGGCTAAAATGAACTTACTTGATTTTACTGAAGACGATGTCAACATCTGTGGTTGTCACATTCTTCCCATCTATGATATTGCAGTCCTTACATAGCTTTGACCAATTCTTCCCATGCATTTCTTTTCCTGTGGCTCTTGTATCACCGTGGACAGCAAATTTTCTAAAGGCCTCTTCCAGAGCACTTATTTCTCCTGCCGCAGCTCCTTCATAAGAGTTTGAGTCTGAGGATAACCTTTTTGCTGGTTTTGCCGATTTTTCAGCCATTGTGCTACAAGGAAAAGGAGGGTAAACTTATTGCATTAATTTGCACTAGATTACTTTCTGTCAATCTACATGCTAGAGTTCATGTCACAACATATGAAGTCCGTATGAAGAATAAATGGTCAATAAAGTTAGAAAGAACTCACTACCCTCCACCATCAAAAATCAGTCTAAACAGAGAAATGTATAACTATCTGCCCATCTGGGAAAAAAAATTCTAGTACATAAAAAAGAAAAAAAAGGTACAGCAAGAAACTAGGGACACAAAACCAGTTTCACAATCATTACATCAGCCACCAAAAGAACATTTAATATTTGTTTCTTTTTTTTTTTTTTTTTCTTAAATGGCAATCATCACAGTCACTCTGTTGTTTTGAATAGAAGTATGCCCTTTACACTGTAGGCATTACTTGTACTTGTATTTCTGAAGGAAAAATAGACATCTGTTGGGGAAGATGAAACAGGAAAGCCTTATAAATATGATTGCCTGGCAAAAGGTTTTGAGAATATGGAAACTATAAGCGAGATTGAAATGAAAGCAAGCTTTGAGATCCCTTAGTTACTGAATGACTGGAAAACAATGGTGTGGCTGGCTGAAGGTAATCCCCTTTCGATGAAACAAGACCCTCTGCAAGCAGACAGGTCCAAGGGTCAGAGCAGATCCTGCTAGCTTGGCAGAAGGGGTCCAAAGAGGAGTTTTCAGGGTGTAAAATGTAACACAGTATGGTAATGTAGTGATTCTTATAGGTTGTATGGAAATACTATAGGATTTGTATGTTGTACTAGATTGTTTAGTGACAATCAGAATATTCAACACAGAAGATGATTTATTGTATTGTAATGGGAACTTTGCTCACTTTCTTCTTTTCCTTCCACTTCTTCTTCCTCTTACTTACTTACTTTCCATACTCTTACTCTTGCCTCTTGCCCCTTTTACTCTCTTACGCTTTTACACTCTTATCCCCTCATCCTCTCTACCCCTCTCTTCTCTCGGGCCTGCTCTGAGCTGCGGCCGGCAGCTTCCAGCAGGGCCCTGCACCCATGCCCTTTGTAATAAACCGCAAGTTCCACAACCTGGCTTCAGAGATCTCTCTGTCCTGACCGTGCTGACCCCCCGTCACTCCCACAGACATCCCTTTATTTTCTGGACTTCAACTTTGAATTTTATTTTTTACTGAAAAATTAAGTATTTTTGAAATGCAACAAAAATACTAATGTTAGAACCCTTATGTTACATTATGTAAGGGCTAACAAGACAAGTCTCTCCTGTTATCCAGACCATTTATTTCTCAAGTTTATGCCCAAAGAACTGTAGCTGTGGAATTCATTTGGAACAAACACATCCATGATGGAGGCATACTGAGAAGGGATGTCATTACTTCAGACAAGAACTTTGAGACTATTCCAAGTACATATAGTATAGGTTTGTTTTTTACATGAAACCTTAAACTGTGCAACAGAATACTATTTTCAGGTGTCTTCACAAAAAAAAACACACCCTGAAGCACCAGAAACATGTCATAGAAACCTTTTTCTTCTGCCCACGCACTCTTGGCATGGCAGAAGTAAGAGGCACTAAACTAGGGACTAAGAAGCCTAGGCACAGGGCACGCTGCCTGCCTGCCCCAACAAACTGCACACTGACTGTCACCACCATCACATCAGTGGCACTGCTATAAATTTTTAACCCATAAAGAGATGGTTAAAGTATCAGAAGTCTGAAAAATGCTAGATAAGGGCTGGAAAGCCCATCATACTTACCCAGCCTTTCTTCTAAAGCCCCAGCTGTATGTGAGATGTGATTAACATATGCAGAGATGGGTAGGTATTTCTAGTTAAGGTTTTATTTTTTCATCAGATAGGAAGATCTTTTGATTTATATACTGTACATCAGTACAAATGCCTCAGCAAGGGAAAGGGTTCTAAAATTCTATCTCTTCCTATATTGTTTAAACTCTGACACTCAAACAACCATGACATACCCTTCCCTGCACACTGTAACCATAGCTACTTGCTATGAAGCAGTTATTGTTGAAGCTTTTGATTAGAAAGAATCTTTTAATTAAAAACATACTAAAAGGACCTCTGTCCTTCACACCTGAGCAAACATAGCATGGCCAAAGCACTACTGCCTTTTTTTGAAAACACCTAAATGCTTAAATCCCTTGCTATATCTGAAGCCGAGGGATCCTTCTGTTTTGTTTACACAGACAGCACAAGTTTTGGCCAACAAACCAAAATGCTAAATTAAAATTATTATGACAAAAATTTACTAACTGTAGCCTGAGAATTGTATGTGCACCTATGAAATGAAAAGTGAAGAACAGAGGGGGAAAAAGAGTTTGAAAATGTCAAGTTCATAAAAACGTTTAAAAAGTAACCAATTCCCATTTCTATTTCCTTTGTATTCTGCCTACTGTCCAAAGAGGAATTTTACCTCAAAAACCTTATCTGAAAGCATCCCAACACTGAAACACTAAAACAAAAAGCATGCACAGTAAATTGAAAGCTACTACAAACATTAAGACACACATACTTTTACCAAAATGTGTCTAGATCAAATCTTCTGTTTCATCAGACTCTATTCTTTTGCCACCAAAACAGTAGTAAAAGAACATAAGAAAAAAATAAAAATACTATTGATATAACGTATACAATAAAGTATTTAATTTAAAATCAGATCATGAAGATCTATGATGTACCTCTATATACAAGGAAGCTTGACTTCCAAAAGCAGAAGTCTCTTCCAAGCTTGTAGCATTTCAAATCAACTGGAGCTAGAATACAGAGCCAGAAATTTTCCAAGCTAATACTAACTGGCTAGAGAAAGAGAGTAGAGATCAGCAAAAACAAAGTCTGTGTAGGATATTAAAAACCAAAGTTACCTTTGTATGCAAGAAACAGGACAGGAAAAGGTGGAAATTTGCAATGGTAAGGTATGTATGGTTTGCAACAGTTTGTAATTTTATCTTGTGGCAAATAAACTTTCCAAGAAATTTTCAGGGATAGCTCCTGCTTGCTCTTAGCAAGTCTCTTAAGAAGCTATACTCAGAGTGAGTATCTTTAAAAGATACAACAAGAGCACAGTTTACAAGCTATAAAGAAGAAAACATCTGCATCACTCTGTCTCATCTGACATTGGAAAATATAACCACATGCCTACATTTTAAAGTATTTCCTGAACAAAATCTTTCCTTAGCCAGTGTCAGTGCCTTGCTGGCCAATTTTCTTTAATGCTTTGTTGCGTATAACCATGAATCAACTTTGCACAGCACAGCAGAATCATGCTTTACTATCTAATACAGTCTTTAATATGATAGCTGTAGCAACTTAAAGAATTTTTACTTACTTTCAGTAGCTAACATATTTAAACTTTATAAACTTGCTATAGGAAAAATGCTCAAAAACATATTTGGCCTTCAGAAAGATAGTTCCATACTAATTTCCCTCACTTATTAATAAATGAACTTTGTATTGGGGTTTTTTGAGTAGTTCTGGATCAGGCAGAACAGACACACTATAGAAAAGGCTTTAGTTTTGAATGGTGAAATCTGGTATGCAAAACAAACTCATTTCAAATAAATCCTCACCATCTAAAGCAGAAAGTCAAGGGGAGACTAAAACCAGGGCTCTGCAGTGGTTGCCAAATATTATTATGGACACTCCTTGTCAAATCACAATTACAGTTTACTTTTTAAAATCCTATGTAATAGCATGAAATATATTAAAAAAAAACCTACCTAGATTGATGAAAAAATTATCTAGTCTCAATTTAAACTTAAATTTAATTTCTTTCTTAACTCTACAAACAACTGTGAAGTGTTTGTCAACATAATTAGAAGGTGAAGAACTGCACAACACAGGATATGAAATTAGACCTTGGATGGAGCCAGCTCCTTTAACTTTTTTTAATGATTAGAGATAAGGAAGGAGATCATGTCATGTTGAAGAAACAATCTCTCAAACAGAAACAAAGAATAATCTATTTGACAAAAATTCAAGATCAAATGCTGTTTTGAGTCTTCTTTACCCTCTTCCCCTGGACAAAGGAATCAAAAGGTGCTTGGTAGATTCTGCTAGAAGTAAAGATTGCGAGTAAGTTGGGGCAGGGCCACAGTAAGAAGATAAGTGAAAGATGAAAGAAAGTGATTACTCTTGAATACCAAATATGAAATACAGTAAAACAAAATTATACCACTGTTCAAAAGCATAAGCTGTGTAGATGCTGACTACAACAACTACAGCTAACCAAAGAAATGACTTTTATCACCATCCAAAAAGTCTAGTATGTATAAAATTAGACAATACCAATTTCCAGAGTCAGCAGAAAGAAGGTGGGAGTAGCCACCAATACAATCCTCTCCAAATACTGCATGCTCCAACCAAGCAGGTCCACATTACCAAAAGCAGCCAGATAAGAAAGAAGTACAAGCAGATGCTAGAGTTTTGGAAGTTTGTGAAAGAACAACTATCCTCCAAAAAAATGGAGTTTCAGACACCCACAGAATACTTAGACAGTTAGGTACTGTGTTATGAACTGCTACAGTCTGTGTCCTTTAGCAACACAGAAAAACAGTTCTTGTCTCTTCCCTCGCTCTGCAAAAGGTAAATAATACAGCACATTATGCGGAGATTAAGCCAGGGATCAAACTAACTCATGTTAACTGATGCCAGCCACTGACTTCATTACTGTCTTGCGTTATATACACTGAAAGTGCAGATCTGTGTTCTCAGCATGTGCCTAAGCAATTAGAAAAAGTTTTCTAATATCATCAAAGTTCCTTTTAGCCAGAGACTAGAATATATACTCATTTGCAGACAGACAGCTGAAAGGCCTCCACTAGATAGTCACTTATTAACCTGGATTCTTCCATAAAAGATGGGACAAGAAGTGAATGTTTCTGTGAATTTCAGTTGTCAATTTCAAGAGCTGTGTGAATACCCAAAGCCTCAGTACTAACCAACTTCCAACTCTACTGAAGGACTTATATTAAATTACACTCTTTCACTTATCCACAATCTCTCCAAGTGTCAAGAAACTGCAGGAATTCCAGTATGGCTTTGATTTAAATTTGTAGGAATTGCTCTTACAAGTAATCCATCTCTCAGCAGCAAGGAAGACTTACTAAGTCCCAGAGTATTTTTTCCAACAATTTCAGAAGCTTATGCAACTCTGAATATGCATGTGTCCTAACAGGTCAGAATTCACCACAGCACCTTCACTGCCCCATCCCTGACAACTAATTCATGGCTTATTTGCTCAGCAGAAAGCTTAGTATTTGTAATGCAAATTATCATCACTGCCATGCCATGGATAGGGAAACCAAAGGAGAGGGATGAAGAAACATGTCTATTCTATTCTGCAGTATTCAGAACATCATAAGGACCCCGGGACCCATATTCTACACTACTTTAATTATGAAGGTCACATAAAGCAGATACATGAGTGCAATGACTACTTTAAGAGCCAACATTCTCTGACTTGATAAAGGAAATAAAAATATATTCTTACTAGCTGCAAATCTATTAAACCCTTTTAGGAAGTCCACATCAAAAAAACTGTTTGCTAAAAAAAATTTAAAAAAAAATACACACACATACATGTCACAGAATGACTAGGTTGGAAGAGACCTTCAAGGTCATAAAGTCCAACCCATGCCCTAACACCTCAACTAAACCATGGCACTGAGAGCCACATCCAGGGATGGTGACTCCACCACCTCCCTGGGCAGACCATTCCAGTACTTTATCACTCTTTCCATGAAAAACTTTTTCCTAATATCCAACCTATATTTCCCTTGGCTCAGTTCAAGACTGATACACATATCAGCAGGATACAAAAATCTGAATGCCTATTTTTTTGTGCTATACCATGTACTTTTTCATCTGCTTTGTCTAGCTCTCCTCTAATAGCTTTTATTTGCAGGAAGTTTTAAACAGTGTTAAAAACAGTTTTAATGAAGTTATCTCACAACATCAACTGCCATGGAAACAAATATGAGTGTAAGTGTCTAAGACAGAACAACAGACTAGAATATTACAGCATTATTACAGTCTCAGATACATTCATGCTAATGGAAAAGGCAGTGTATTTTAAAACTGTTCATGCTTTACAATACTTATCAACCAGGATTTGCTAAAATGAGGTCAAAAGTCTAGCGTGAATTAAGGAAAACTTCCAACTCACACTTTTAAACAGCAGAAATCATTCAAGAATCAAGCAGACCTCTGACTGCTAAGACTGATGAATTTTCAGAATCCAACAGCACAATGGCCCAGCTGCAATGCAATAATGGTACTGCCAGCATCTCCTGTTTCCTGTTACACTCACCTTTGCCCAGGCTAGCCTTATTTGTCAGGTGTAATACCCGCAACACAGCAACTTAAAGTTATATTTACACCGAGTATCAACGCCATCATCTAGCTAGCAACCAAAGTCTGCAGTGTAAATTCTTCAGGCTCCTACAACCTAAAATGCACTATCTGTTCAGGGTCTCAGTCTTAGCCCTGATACCTCCCTCATTACTTAATCCTTTCTACCATACACCCCAGGCAACTAGTTTCATATGTTCAGTGTTACCTGTTTTTACCTTCCATTCTCCTACTCATTCTTCCTGCTCACCAAGTTTTGCCAAGCATGCAAGTGCTTAGGGCACAATTTTTATCAGAGTCTGTTACTGCACTGTTGGTAAAACTCATCCAATGCACCACAAGTAGTTGTCATCCAGAATTTCTTAAGACCTTCTAGCCAACCCAAGTAAACAAGAAAGCAACTTTTCAATGAGCATAGGAGGTGTTATTTTTATGAGTTAATTGAGTGCATAATGAATTATGAAACTGTGCAAGGCATTTGAATTTGTCTGACTGTATCTGGTTTATTTTAGTACTTGATCCATCTTCCCCTTGTTATAAAAACTTAACAAAATTGCAATGAAAGAGAATTCTTATTTATTTTCTCCCTGTAATTATTTATGCCAAATAAAAACAGCGGAGACAAAGCACAGCAGATGGAATCTTTTCCCCACAATTTTGCATATTCATTCAGGCTTAGGAAAGGACAAACAGGAGGAGAAATGCAACATCCTCCTAATAAAAAGCAATGCTTTAACCGCTCTTAAAGCTTCCCTTAAGCTTCCTTCACAGCTACCTGCAGGAACCAGAGTTAAAGTATTTCTCTTCAGAGATATGCTCTGGTTATATTTCTCTACATGTGATGCTGAAGTTGCAGCCACCCATTTTCCCTAGCATACAACACAGAAGGTAAATGAGCAGAGACCACTGCAGAACAAGCAAAGCTAACAACTCTATCTAAAGTTAAACTCATCTTTACCTAAAGAAAATTAAATCCTTTTGCAGGCTTTATGAAGAACTGCATGGCTGAATCTCAAGCTCTCTTAACAATATATGTGAATTTAGCACTATGGACAAGGGCAAGGCTGGCCAGATCATACAGATACATTTAGACCTTCAGCAGGACATACGCAGAAAAGGTACCTACTTAACCTCTCCAATGTTTGTCCTCAGCAAAACAGTATTTCAGGCTGTGAACATATGTCATCACATATGCAATTAAAGGATCTAATTTAGAAACACATCATACAGCACAGAGATTATTCTGACTGCTGACAAATTATTGTTACTGTTGTATTTCTAAAAACTATTGCTATTCAGCTACTTACTTCTACAATGTTGCTTGAGATACAAAACTAAGTTTAGTTCTTAGTAAATTACACTCCTCCATTTCAAAGAACCACTTCATAAATATCACCTCTTTATATAAACAAAGCATTTGTACACAGACACACAAACCTTTATCAGTAACAGATCCATTGCAACTTATTTCTTTCAAAAAGCATGTTCACCTGACAACACTTAAAAGTACACAAAAATTCTCTATCTAGCTAACTCTTAACTAGCTCCACAATACCCTGTAAAACCACCATGTCACTTACACAAGGTTTTAACTATGAAGGTGAAAGCATAAATAAGGCATCCACAACATAGACATGTACTGGTAAACTCTTATTATGCTTTTTTTTCATTATGCCACTACTCCATTTGAGAGTTCCACTTTCTACGTACTCATCCTAAGCTCTGCCAGGTTGCTGTCAGTGGCAGATGACTAATCTGGACACAAAAATTCTGCAGTTTCATACAAAGGCAAGGATACAAGCCAGTGTCTAGAACCGCCTTCACAGAAGAAACTGAATGACACTTGTTAAAGAACTACAAAAGAGGAGACTCAAGTGTTTAGATGAGGTATTTTTTCATATTCTGCATGTATCAAAAAAAGACTTCAAATCACGGATCTGAAAAGAGTGGAAGACAACTGCTGCTCTCCACAGTAGTCATACAATTAATTTACAGCTCCAAATAACATGCTATGCCTGTCATCACTTTAGGATTAGTTGAATACAGGTTCCACTACAATTGCAAAGCTTGCTTCGCCTCACTTCTTCATACACTTACATTGCATCCTCCCACCACTCCCACCCAGAACAGACTTTACTTGGAACTTCCACAGAACATTTCTGGAAAAGCCATGAGTAATGAAGATCCACTCCATCAAAGCAGATCAAAGATTGTACAGAAAGATCACTTCAAACTCGATTAAGATGGGGGACTTTGAGTACCACCCATAAGTAAAAGTATCTAGAGAATCAACTATTGACAGGTACAAAATTAAATCCAAGAAAAACTGAGCTAACAGAGATTGGAAAGCACTGTAAGATTTAGTAGTCACAAAGCACCTCTGATCAAAGAAAGGATACAAGAGATGCAAAATCATGAGACGATGTTTTACCATAAGACACTTTACAAATCACATTGGTGGAATTCTTGAGAGATCCAAATACCCCTGCAGAGAAATTGAATCACCGACTAAATGGCTCTTTACTACCAAAGATATCAAAAAACTGAACAGTTGAAAATTTAGGCAACATCAGTGCAAATTAGAAATATGACCTCCTTATGAAGAGACAATCAACCACATCAGGGACTGAAGCTAACTCCCAAGAATAGCTGCAAATACTTCACATCCTCAAGTCTGCACATTAGACTGCCTTTAATACAGAATATTTATTTAGTCACATATCTCTGAAAGACAGACTTTTACCAAATCTAGGTTATTGCTCTTGGATAACTAACCCAATATAACCAATACATGAATCAAGTTAGACTGCCTAAAGATCCCTTATGTTCTTAAAATCTGCTACTTCACTTTTGTCTGAATCCATTAAAATAAACTAACCGTTAAGTATAGATTTTTTGCAACCACCTACAGCCTGGTCCAAAATAAGAAGGGAAATACTTATTTTGCTAAATCAGTAAGTTCTTTCACATCTATACATGCTTCTAAGATGAAATATTTGGGTACTACTCCTTCCAATACTCAAATCAGAAGAGACAGGCCTAAATAGGTTTGTAAATTAAACAGTGTCATCAACAATGGGAAAAAAAATTGTGAGCAAGACATCTTAGCATTTTCACTACTACTGCAAGAATTTTCTTAGCATTGATCCATTTAAGAATTTGAACTAGGACTGCAACCCTCAGAGATTCAAGCAAAAACTGTTATTTCATTGATTTTTTTAATTTCAAGTTTCTTTGTGCTCATTTTGTCAAATGCTCCCAATATATGAACACTGACACAGATGCATATTCCTGAGATTAGCCAAACTGAGCAAAAATTAACTTAATATGATTATTTTAAACAGTAACACTGCACATTCATTTTTATCATTTCATCAGCTGTATAATGCATTGAACCTTTGACCTGTAAACTCTTGGTTGCCACCTTTTGGGCTTCCATTCAGGACAAGGTAAACTCATACCACAAATGCAGGACACTACGAGGCAGGAGAAGTTTTAGGAGGAAACGAAAGAGGGAACCTTAAGACAACTAGCAAGAGTAAGAGCCTACGCTTCTCCACAGCTGCCT
The DNA here is from genome assembly GCF_028018845.1 of Melospiza georgiana. Lineage (NCBI taxonomy): Eukaryota > Metazoa > Chordata > Aves > Passeriformes > Passerellidae > Melospiza > Melospiza georgiana. Next base: position 60,590,915 of record NC_080430.1, read on the forward strand.
CAAGAGTCCTGACAGAGTTAAGAATCCCTCTTAGCAGCAGCAGCAAAGTGAATTGCCCACCCACCACACATAACAACTAACAACAAAGAAAAACTTCCCAACTGTTTTGATGGATACACCACTGTGAGCAAAGAAAACTGAGTAGCACAGAATCAGTCTGTTCTGCTCTGTCAGCACTTGAGATAAACACCCACTCAAGAAGAGTGTCCTGAAACCTGAGCAGGATATGCATACTTGTCCTGTAACACATGTACAGTCCCTGGGTACTTAAAGACCATATTTTTATAGGGGTATTTAACCAGTAACACCCTTTCACTGTACAGATATTTTCATCACTATTCCAAAGTATCCCAAAAAACTGCCTACAGTGGAATGGGAAATTCTTGCAATACTTCCATGTATGGGAAATTTGAGGTGGGAAAAGTGATGCACTCACTCAGAAATGTCTTTTAGCTGGAGGTGTAGTTATTATTATGTATTTCTAAGGGGGGTTAGGCACATGAGTGGGATGAGATGAAGAAAGAGCTAGAACAGCTTACAGAAAACACTCAGGAAAAGGGAAAATAATGGAATTTGAAATGAAAACTCCATTTCAAAATTTTAAAATATTACCTTAGATTGAAAAAACTGTAAAAACTAGATGGTCTGAAGAGAAAATGTTTCAAATTAGGTTGATGGAGATTGTTTACCTTAGTTTTCAGCATTTAGTCAAGTTAGATGCATTTCAAAATCCCCCAAACCCAAGCCATTCTCATGTCCCAAGGATAACCCTCAGAGAACAGTGGCAGTCTTACATTAAGTTCTACAATTCCCATTGCTCTTACACAAGAATGAGAAAGTACACAGCTGGATAATGCACACACATACCAATGTATCCTTCTTAACAACAGCTTGATTTCTCTTTTGTACCACTCACAGTTCTTTATTTTCTTTAGAAAGAAAATGTTCTTTATTTTAGATCATAATATTAGGGGGCCATGCCCAAGTTATTGTTCCATTATACTGGACATAACACATTAGTAAAGGTCCTCGATCACAGCTTCCAGACACTATGGCAATACAAACAGTAAGCAAAATATTTCCTTTCAACTAACTCGCAGAGACTTCTAGAAGTACTTATGCTCACAGTAGTCACGCCAGTATGGCAGAGAAACAGTAGGTGTGGAAATTATATACCTGCATTTAATTTCAGTTAGGCACAACAATTTTATGGGTTTCAGGGGGGAGACACAAACAAACTTTGCTGCTTGCTGAAGAGAATCCATTCCATTTATCCAAGCCTACAATCAGTATGCATGTACAAATAAAAAAGGACATTACATCACTGAATGACTGACTATGCCACAGAATGACTGCTCTTGTAATCTATGAAATATATACAGTAATATGTAAACATAGAGAGATAGATGCTTGTGAGTATGGTCACATCCTCACACTGGAGACTTACACAATTAAAGTGTGTAAAGCAAGAAAAATATTTGATTTTATTTTGTATTTTAGCTTATCACCTGAAAGCAAGTTATCAAGGTTAAACATTGCATGGCTTATTCTCTGAAGTGCTATGAGATATACTGAGTACAATTAATTGCTTTTACCTATAATGAGAATACTTACCTTAACATAAATTGACATAACTGACTGCCTCACTCCTTGAAAGACCCTTATTTTATTTTTTCAAATTAAGCTCAAGATATAAGAGGCAAAAATAGCTTCTACCAAAAATACCAATACCACTACCAAATACCAAGTTAATATAAAAATGCCAAATATTAAAACTACAACCACAGCTGCCTCCAGAAAGTAACTGGAATGAATATATCTACTATAAAAAGTAAATAAAAAGACATGCCTTTTCATCACAGTCAAGCCACAGATTAAATATGACACAGAAATAACTACTTGCTGGATGTATATTTCCATTTATAAATATCTTTTCTTAGATTTACAAGGGTCAAGTGCAAGCATTGCAGGAGATTCCTATGTGAACTTTATCTGCAATTTGATCCTTGCACGGCATGCTGTCTAAGCATTACACTGTACAATAATTTAATACTGGACATACACTTCAGCAGTTACAAATGATGCACGATTTAAAAGCATATAACTGTGACTCAGAAATGTACAAAGGCATTCAAAATACCATTTTGGACTGGGGAGATGAAAGGTCGAGTTGGGATGGGGGTCTCTAAAAACATAAAGAAGTGGCTCATCACTAAAGGATTAAAAAAATGGACATTGCCATTTAAAAAAAATGTTGTATAGGTTCGATAAACAGTGACGCTATTTTAAGCCTAAGACTATGAAAGCGTATAGGGGAAAAAACCCCATATATTTATGTTTTACTATCATGCTAACCCTAAAATACTAGAGGGGAAAAAAATCCATACCTTTATGTTTTACTATCATGCTAACCCTTTCCAACCCACCTAAAGCACATTATTTAACGATGCTAGCAGATAAAACAGCAGGACGGCTCAGTAAATGACAGTCTCACATCATGTGTTTCATTTCAGGCTGGGGGTTTGGTTTGCTCCTCCTCTTTCTTTTCTTCAATAAACATGAGGGGTTATGCAACCCTCTGTAAAATAAAAAAGAAAACAAACTGTCCCCTCCCAAACCTGCCCTGAGTAGAGCCTGCAAAACATGAACAGGGAACCTGGCTGTCAGCAGCATCTCCTACACGATTCAAAGCTGTCAGTGTTTGAGATGCTATTCATATATGCATTCAGCACCTTGCAGCATACATCCAACTTCCCTTTGGAACAGTTTCACCAATGTACAAGAGCTTTTACCCAGGACTGGAGAAATATTTGCAACCAATGGTGATCTGGCAGAGGAGGGGCTGTATTTATTTTCAAACGAGCTACCCGAGTTTACAGATAAAAACATAGGATCTTGTCTCGTCCTCGTTTCCACCCCTGAGTACATGGCTGTATACCTACGGGCCTTACCCCGCAGGCTCTAAATGGTCTCCCACACCTGATGCTGGTTTTGTGGAGGATGCTATACAGCAGTGACTCTTGAAGACGAAGCCCCTCCAGCTACCACCTGGGGATTTCAAGAAGAAAAAAAAAAAAAAAAAAAAAAAAAAAAAAAAAAAAAAAAAAAAAAACGGCAAATAGTCTCTCCGCATCGGTCTCCATAAAAGGGGGCCGCTGGCTCTAAACGAGCGCATAAAGCAGCAGCGTCGTTGGTCGAGGCTTTGTTGTTGACTGCGGAGCATTTGGTGTGTGCGCGCAAGGTGGCTCCTTCCCGGCTCCTCCGGGAGCCGCCCGCGGGCGCAGCGCGGGGCTCGCAGGCTGCCCGCAGCCAGCCTCCAGCATCGCCCAGCCACGGACCTGCTGCCGCCGGGAGCCGGGAAGCCGCCCGGGTCCCACGCTGGCTGCGGCCGCGCGTACCACCTCGATGGCGATCGGGGGATGCGGCTGGCGGAGCCCGTCTCCATGGCAGGGAAAGGCGCGCAGCTCCTCGCCAAGCCCCGCTCCCCGCCACCTCCTGGTCCCCGGTTCCCGGAGGGGAGCGCGGAACATCGCGGGGACAGCACGGAGGTGAATCCCAAGGAGGGACGCGGCGCCGCCCGCAGCCCCCCGCAGGCGTTACATAACGACGGCGGCGGCCGCACCGGGCGGGGCTCGGGCGCCCCTCCGGTGGAGGCTGGCACCGGGAGTGGGCACCGGAGCTGCCAGACCCCCGGCAGCGCCTCCACCGCCCCGTCCCCTCGCGCCATCGGCAGCCGAGCTGCAATCGATTAGCGACGCGATGGGAAAGAAGGAGAGAAGGAGCGGGCACCGCACACGACACGCACCCCACCCCACCCCCGGCGGAGCGGCGCTCGGCCGGCCCGGAAGCGGCGCCCGCACACTCACCGCCGGCTGCGGAGAGCGGCAAGTCTGGTGGCGCTGGCCGGGCTCCGTGCGGCGCGCTCGGCGGCAGCCGCGGGTGTCCGCAACCGGCGCGGCCGTTGCAGCGGCACCGCCCCCCCCGCGCGGGCATTGGCGGGCACGCGGCACCGCCCGCCCGCCGCGAGCGCCCATAGGCGGCGCGCGCCGTCCGGCCGGGGCCGCGCCCGGCCCCGCGGGGCGCCTGAGGGTCTGCGCGGCCGGCGCTGCCTTACATGGCCCGCTGGCGCGGCCGCGCTCCCGCCCGCCAGGTTTCCCCCGTTATTCCTGCTATCCCCGTTTGCCCCATCGCCCGAAACGCGCAGGCAGGTGCGCTGCGTCGGGCGGAGCCTCGCCCTGTTCGCGCATCCTGCGCCTCCCGCTGCCGATGCACCGAGAGGTACCAATGTCCTTTGTGTTCTCCCGCGCCCCGGCAGGTTTGGGTCTGGGTGGCCGCTCGGCTGTGCTTGAAGCTGGGATCGTCCATGTAAATGAACACGGTGTGGAAGACTGGGCTGTGTGGTGCAGCGGGCGTTCAGTAAAAGAAAGCCTCACCTTCCCTCAGGTTGCCTCTCGCCTGGGAGCAGCCCGAGGCCGGCACAGTGGAGAGGCGCAGCCACAAACCTACTCTAGAGCAACTCCATTCAAAACCCTGGAGCACAGACACGGTCCAGAAGCCAGCAGGAATCTAGTCAGCCGTTATGCACCCTCATCTGTGAATTTATAACCAGAGTCCAATGACCCTGCAGAGCATCCTTGGTGGATTTTAACTTGACTTCTTCTGTGCTGGAATGAAGTTAAAACAACCTACCCACAGTTGTGAGGGAGGAGATCAAAATGCTAATGTGCAATGGATTCTCAATTTTTCAAATGCAGGAGATATATATGGCTAATGTTTTGATTGCTTATGTGCCTATGCTTGCCTCAGGAAACAGAATAGTTTACGAACTATTGTAAAATTAGCTTATAAACTCTGATTTCAGTAACTCAAGGCAATTATTGAAATGACCACAAATGTAATAAATTGACTTGAAAGGACCCTTCATGTTAGGGTTGAGTTTGGCTGTAGTATGAGTGAAAGGATTTGTGGTAGTGTAGGGCAAATGAAATTATATTCTCTCCTAAGAGCAAAATCTATGTCTGCAAATCAACCTCCAAGTCCTTCTCCCCAGGGCTGCTCAAAATCCCTTCATCTCCTAGTCTGTATTGGTATTCAGTAGTGAAACTAAATGCGCTCTTGGTAGGCACAGACATACAAACTCATTTCTGCAGTATGTATGTGCACACACCCGTGGACAGCTACACGGATCAATACAGCCAGAAACACTCAGCACTCACACAAGCACGAACAGCACCAATGGCCTCATCTTGCTTCCCTGTGGCTAATCAGGATGAAAGTGTATTATTAGAAATATATGCTAGGTATAATGTGGATTCCTCCAGTAGCTGACCTTAGATACTCAGTCTACCCCTGGATCCACCATGTGCCCCACTGTTATTACCCTGGACGTACGAGCTCCTAAGACTTGCAGTCCCACTGTACTTGCTCTTCACTCGTCACCAACAGACACACACCATGATCTGCTGAAAGCTGGATCTCATATTCTCAGCTGCTGTACCTTCACAAATGAGCACCTCTCCAAGGGCTGGTGCAGCCCTCCTCATTCACCTGCACCACGGTTCTCTCAGTAGCTGGGCTTAGACATGCAGTCCACCCAGTAACTATCTGTGAATCCCAGGTCACCCAGTTACTGGCATCTGGACACACTATTCTCCACACCCCACAGTCCCACTCCAGCTGCTGGTACAGATTTCCTTGCACACAGCAGCACATGAACATGCATACTGCTGATCTCTCCTGAGCAAACACCACCCAGTATCTTGGACAGGCCCTCCTTCCAGTCTGGATCACTGTTGTCCCCAGCTTCTTCCCATACATGTACACACACACACAGAGACACATGCAGTCTCTCAGCTGACCTTCAGATTTTACATCCTCTCCATCAGTCGGCATGGACTTCTTGGTCCCTTTGGAAGTTACCTTCTCCAATTGCCTTACTTCTAGAGACATACTTCCCTCCCAAGCCTCTTAATCTCTTCTCCACCTAGTTTGGCTTGATATTTGCACTCTCTCTTGGTCCAGCTGCTTGCACCAGACACATATAATCCCTTATCTGCGGTGGAGTTATTGGTGCTTGATTTTACTCGCTTCAGTCTCTTCAGTTGATGACTCTGCTGATCTGCAAGCCCTATAATCCCTTGTCCGATTGCAGTTGCTGACTCTTAGACATCCATACAATCACATCCACACAGAACAGAGTCCACTCATTTAGGATGATAGATAGAAACGGAATTTAGGAAGAATGCAGGACAACAGGTGATCATTGGGTGAGGGTCATGGCCAGACAAGCATACTGCCCAGCAACCTGTTTACGCATGGGCAACTGCTTTTGTCCTCCTAGCCCTCTATGACCCATTTTCTCCAAGCCAAGATAAGCCCTCCCTTCCTCTGTTTTTAGTTTTGTCCCCTATACCAGCCAAAAGATATCTTGTGTAATCCTAAGATTCCCTGAATGTCAGGGGAGGTTCAGACTTGACATTTGGAAACATTTCTTTACCAAGAGGATGATCATTCCCTGGAACAGGTCTTCTGTGGAGGTTACTGATGCCCTGTGTTGTCAGTGTCTGAGGCATTTGGAAAATGTCCCTAAAAACAGCTTTAACTTTGAATCAGCCCTGTCAGAATCAGGCAGTCGGACTTGATGAACATTCTATTCTATTCTATTCTATTCTATTCTATTCTATTCTATTCTATTCTATTCTATTCTATTCTATTCTATTCTATTCTATTCTATTCCCTTGCATCCACAGTGTGTGTTATACCCTCTAGATAGTGTTGCCTTTTGCCCAACCTGGAAATGAAACTTGAGATAATTTTAGTAAGAAGGCAATATAAAGCGGGAACTTTATTTGAAGGCCTTCAGAGGCATTTATGGAAAGATGTCCACAAAAGCCCGCCCACCCTCTCCCAGGGGTGAGTACATTTTTATAGGTTAGTATAATGGATAGAAAACACCAATTAGGAGGACAAGTGGTGAAGCAATTCTCCCCCCCCCCCCTGCCCCCGCCCCCCCGCCCCCAGGCCAAGCCCCTTCTCTGGAGCCCCCCTTCAGCACTAGTTGTACTTTGTCCATGAAATATATCTGGAAGAGTGATTCTGAGCCTGGGATCCGAGGAAGAACCAAGATAGCATGGATCCTTGTACCCCCCAGGGCTTGGAGCTCTGGAATTTGTTTTGTCTTTCTGCTTAGGGAAAAGCCATGGAAAATCACTGGGAAAACTAGGTACTAATACAATAGGTGACAGAGTTACAAGTATATGTGTGAAGAATACAGACAACATGTAAAATAAAAAAAGGCAAAACTCAAATGCCATCAATTGTATCCCTGACTTCAACCCCTAAGTTGTCTGGAAGGACTACCCAGACTTATCTGCTGTGTTTCAGACCTGGATGATGATCATCAGTTCTCTTTTGTGACATTCCTGAGATTGGGACAAGGAATCTTTTTTCTGAGCTCCCCATAAAGATGAAGATTCCTCTCTTTGATATTGTTCTGTGCCAAATTTAGAGTGTGGACATGAGCTTTTTATCAAAGAACCCAACAACACTTAATTTCTGGTCACACTTTGAAGACCCTGTATTCTCAGATGGAGATGATTTTAGAGATTTAATTTAGCAATTTAATTTAATGGAATTTAGTAATTTAGTTCCTGGTCCTGGAGTCCACTATTGAAAATGTGGCATCATGAAGTATTGGCAAAGACAAATGAGTCACAGAAATAAATCAGTGATACCTCAGGGCATATATGTGATGCCTTCCTAATCCACACTGTCTTCCTTTCCACCCTTCAGTTCACAGTCCACCAAGTAGCTCCCTCTCAAGTGGCCAGGATAGAGATGAGACAAAATGTTGGAGCTTTTGTTTCATTCTTTCAACTGGCGTTTGTTGTTCAAGATGCTTGTCTTTTACACTTCCCAAACTAATTTTTAGAAAATTCAAGTATAAAATCACAAAAGCCCATTTTTGGATTATCCACATTTGGGTTACATGCCAATGTTTTGGTAGCAAGCAGGCTACAGGGGTGGCTTCTGTGAGAAGATAACAGAAGCCGCCCCTGTGCCAGAAGGAGTCAGCTCCAGCTGGCGCTGACGGACCCGCTGTTGGCTAAAGCTGAGCTGCTGGTGGCAGCACACAGTGACAGTATATTTAACAAGGGGAAAAAAGTGCTGCACAACAGCAGCCAACGGGTGAGAGAATGGTACAGACAACTCTTCAGACCCTAAGGTCTGGAGGGGAAGAAGGAGGAGGTGCTCCAGGCACTGGAGGAGAGATTCCCCTGCAGCTTGTGGTGCAGCCCCTGGTAAGGCAGCTGTGCCCCTGCAGCCTATGGTGCAGACATCCACCGTGCAGCCTGTGGAGGATTCTATGTCCAAGCAGGTGAATGCTCCCTGAAGGAACCTGTGAACCAAAGAAGAAAAAGCCCATTCTTGAACTGGCCTCTGACAGCACCTGTGACCCCATGGAGATGAAGCAGGTTTTCTGGCAGGACCTGTGACTCCATCTGGAAACCCACACTGCAGCAGTCTGTTCCTGAAGGACTGCAACCTGTGGAAAAGACCCACACTAGAGCAGTTCATGAAGAACTGCAGCCCATGGGGAGGATCTGTGTTGTATAATTTTGTGAAAGACTGTCTCCCATGGGAGGCCGCCCAGGCTGGGGGAAGAGCATGAGGAGGAAGAGAGAAAGCATTAATAACTGACCTGAACCCCTATTCTCCATCCACTGTTCAGGAGGAGGAAGTAAAGAAGTCAAGAGTGAAGTTGAACTCTGGAAGGACGGACCAGTGGGAGGAATGTGTTTTAAGATTTTTTTTTTTTTTATTTCATATTATCCTACTTTTGATTTGCAATAAATTAAATTAATTTACCCACATTGAGTCTGTTTGGCTCAAGATGGTTATTACTGAGTCATATCCTTACCCTTATCTTGAACCACGAGCCTTCTGTCACATCTCCTGTTGAGGCAGGGAAGTGATAGTGGGATTGGTGAGTGCCTTGCATATTTTCAAGGCACTCACCCAGCATATTCTCATATTATCTTAATAAAGCAATGTAACTTTGGGTTCATCTTAATTCTGTATGGAAATTAACTTCTTCCATATTTTAAAGCAAATTTGGTGCTTCTTCTTTGACTGCATTTATTTTAATTTTTATCTTGATAATGCCATCATTGGGTCCTATGTGTGTGCCTTGGACATTTTTCAGAAAATGAAATAATGTGAACACCATCATGTACGTTGTGGATTTCCGCAGCACTCAGTACACTTACGTTACGTAATACAATTGCACTGTTACAAATAATTCCTTAGAGTTCCCAGAAGCCCTCTCTCATCCTTGCACAAAGAGTGATTTTTCTCAGTCCAGAGAAGAATCTATTCAGTTGTACACTGATGAGACAGTAGTGTTCTGCTACAGAACAGGGCATTGCAGAAAATCTGGAGAGTAGTCCAACCCTTAATTATCTCAGTCTCCTCAGGAAGTCTGTTCTCTCACAAGAGAAAAGACCCTTGACCACAACCTGGAGATCTCACTGTCTTATCCTAAGATTAGCTGCATTTTCCCAGGAGGCTAGTAACAGTACAGCTGTGTTTGTAGGCTGTTGCTGAGGATGAAGGATACCATGTTTTCTTCTCAGCACAAGCCAATTGTGTGCGGTCCCATGAGACCTGACCTGATGATTTTTCAGTGTGACCTAGCATTTAAATTCTCTTTTGCTCTTCCAAACAGATTAAATGACTGATGAAATGTCATTGTCTCTGACATACTTTTGTTAAATACTCCCAAGCTACTGCAGCTACTGCAGGAGTAAATATCCTGAGAATCCAGGAATGGAGCAGAGGACAGGCATTGCCTATAATCTGGGTCCCACTGGTACTTTCAGAGTAAAAAGTTCCTACAAGCTGCTGTTTAAGGATGAACTTTCTTGCCTCTGGTCTGGTGGCAACAGACATCTTTCTACAGAGAGTAGAAAACTTATTGTATCCTTTCCCTTTCCAGAGCTACACAATAAAACACAACCAGATTTCATGTTGAATTCAAGAATATTACTGATTTTAATTAACACTGCAAGAAGAACACAAATCTATTCAAAATAAAACTGCACATATTTCCCTACTTCATTCTCTCCATCAACTAATATGACACTTCTGTTTCAAGACAAAGTTTTCTGGGACTGATGCAGATCTCTTTCCTGCATTTGACACAGCTTCTTTTCAAGTTTCTATACTTACTGCCCATTTCTGTTATTTCTATGTCTAGCCTTATGTGAATTCTGTTAAAAGGTTTTGTTATTTTAAATTTTTTTTGCTATTTCTTCTTTCTTTGCCTGGTTCTCCACAAGACACACAATTCTTTCCTGCTTAGACAGCTTCTTTGCTAATACATTAAGCCAATTCCACCAGAGTTGGAAAATTTTGTGGGCAACATTAGTTCCCAGATTGAGAGACATGTGATGTACCAGTGACAAAATGTTAGATTATGTGAATCTTATGTTACTCAGTGAATCAGAAGACACATCCTGTCTTGAGCCAGAACTGGTAAAGAGTAAATAAAAGGATTTCTTGAGCCATCAGGCCTGGGAGGGAAATGTATCACCAAGATCACATAAGTATTATTACAGGTCACTTTAGTTCACTTGTAAATTTCAAGTATTATAAGTTTTAATCAAAAATCTGTGTGAATCAAAGAGCATTAATTTGGTTGAAACTTCCATCAAAATTATGGAATCATTCTGAAATGCCTAGTAGTCAGTTCATTTAGAAAAATAGAGGTTGTTCAGATTTTTCCTTGTTTCTTTTTTTCCACTTCTTGCAATAGTTACAGAAACTGAAAATCCATCAAGCCTACTCATCTTGTGAGTATTATGTACAGCTTTCCAAGTTATACCAATAGTCATAAATAATGTCATTTGTACATCTAAGTGCAACATACATATTGTCAATATGTCATACTATGTTACACACAGTCAATTTGTGTACAACTATGTGTATAGTCATAGTCACTTTACAGTGACTATTCAAAAAAGTCACTATACAGTGACTATGCAGGCAGCAAAACTAGCTGCCTGACAGATACCCACTAGCAGTGCAAATGTATTTCTAAATATAAGAAATTTCAAAGAATATTTAATTGCATGAAGAGTGTGGCAGAAGTTCGAATTGGTAGCCAAGCATAAAGAGCCATTCTCATACACAGAAAGTTTGATTTAGGACATTCTGTATTTTGCTATATGCAGTCCTGTAACTTTGTATAGAAGCTAATCTGATTATGTTTAAGGAGTCAGGACTGCTCATCACTTTTACTGAAATATAAATTATTGATAAAATCATGCAGATATGGAAGCCAGACTGCAGGACATGTGCACATGTATTAATGGAATAATTTGATCACTCTAACAGTACAAATGACTGACCATGATAAAATTTTCACTGCCAAGCCTTCCATCAAATATTGTAATGAAAAGTTAAGTTGTAATCAGAGCTTCAGAACCTTTCTGAAAGAAACACCCTTTCTCACTCAGTCTTTGTTGCACATAAACCCTTTTTGGGAGAACTCATCCATCACATGATCTTTCTCTCAGACGGAATGCTGTTCCAGCTTCTCTTATATTCACTTCCCCAATGCCCTTCCAAAAAGTTAAAAATTAACAGAAAGTAGGACAATGCAGAGCAGTTGTAGGAAAGGATAAACTTTGCAGTACATCCAAGGCTTTTGATCATGATTTAAGAAGCATGGATTCCAATAGAGCATTTTGTACAGACTTTTCATTAAGAAGCTATCAACATTCTCATTTTCCCTCTACATCTGTTTTGCTCACATAAATTGGCGATAGTCCATTTTGCAGTAAGGACTCTGAGCAACACAGAATATCGTAGCACAAAGTCATTACTTAAAGGAAAAAATATCTTATTAGGGAAGCATTCAGGGATGTAAGGGTTAGAGGTTGTAAGGACAAGACAGGTCCTTCATCCACTGCATATCAACTCTATATGAAGTGACACTGTAGTTAAAGCCACTGACTTTGTAGTTAAAGACAACACATTCAAAAGACAATACCACTGAGCTATTTCTAAATATCTATATTCCATATAATTTCATACAATGGACAAAGACTGAAGTACTTGCTGAAGCCTTAGTAATTCTTTGATTTCTTTCTTCCTCAGTTAATCATTGAAAAACATTTTGTTGTCCCTTTTTGGTGGTTTATTCAATTCACTCTATCTTTGTTAACATTGTATACTCTTTTCAAAACCCTAAAATACTCTTAGGAAGGCATATAAATCACACTTCTCTTTTTGACAGGAGGGGAAATGGCCAGGAAGTGGAACTGCTGAGAGGGTAAGCTTCAGTAAAGCCTAGTACCTAAGATTCAGCATTGCAGTTAAGGTGGTAAAAAAGCTTGATGGAATTTATGTGGAAACGGCCATGCCACGCTGTTTCTGCAGTGCAAGGCTTTTTCAGCACTGCTTTGCCTTACATGACCTACATTCTCAAATGCTTCAGGAGGAGCTGGGAAAGTCAAAATGAAAGAGGAAAACTTTAGCAAAACTGACCACAGAGCAGAAGCTTTCTGAAGAGGTACTTGCAGCAGTTAGCTGCTGGAATCTGAGACGCTGAGTACTTTTTTGTTCAGTTTAGCTTTAATTACTTTGTGTCAGCAAATAACAAAATATATGAAACATTGCTCAAAGTCACCTATTTGTTCATCTCAAATGCTGCTGACTGCCCCTGGCACTAGATTTCACAAGTATTTTCTTTGTGTGAAAGTTAGAATTCTTTTACTGTAACATTTTTTAACAGACAACTGTTAACAAGTGTTCATTGATTAGGAAATGAATTGATAAGAGATGTAGATTTGTGTTAAAACTAAGTGATTGTTATCCAAGTAGCTACCACATATCATCTTATTTCTTGTCTAGAGAAAATAACATGAACCTATCCAACAAACTTATTTGTGATACTTTTTTTTTTCTACTGGTATTAAGACAAACAGATCTTTGTCAGCACTCATCTGATCAGTGTGAATATGTACTGGCACCATAGATGGATTTATTGAAGTTCAACCTAAAATCAACAAGTGAAGTTCTAGCCCCATTAAATTTAAGACCTTTATCATTAACATAAAAGGAGGTAGCATTTGATTTGCAATTCCCTTACTTCTCAGTTACTGTTACTTAAAAGAAATCAGAAAACTCAGATTAAAGCCCAAATAAATGAAACCAAACCAAACCACATTAAAACATAATCTTTTCAGTACTGCTTAATACTGTGGTTCAACATGAAGCAAAGGGTCAAATGCAAAAACAGTTCTCAAATTCTGAGCTGTTTTTGATTTAGGTCTAATGTCATATTTGGCCTCTTGGTGCTTATTTGCCAGAAGTGTCTGAATAGCTGCATCACACTCTTAATTTAATTTGCAAATAAAAACCAATGAACTTGAAAATATGAAGTAAACAGTCAACTAGAGTAAAATCAGAGTACCTTCTGGTCAACAATTATGATTAATACAACAATGTTTTCTAATAATCAGTGGATTTGGAGACTGTTCTTTCCACACCAGAAGACACATGCACATGCTCTGTAAACTTCGCTGAAGCTCATCAAGTTATTCTTGTATTCAGGTGTTTAGATTAGACTTTTTCCACTTCTATCACCACTGTAACAGGATGTCTGAGTAGAGTATTTGTCCACATGTCAAACAGCAAATTTAATACTCTGATGTGTCAAAGTACTGCTACAGGTAGATGATTTTGTGTCAGGCTATGAATGGGAATACCTGAGATAGGAAAATGCACTCTGCTACTTCTGCTTTAGGAATGTAAAACTCTTGCAGTGAACAAGAACAATTTAGTATAAGGAGGAAAAGAACTCAGGCGTTAAAATGGGGTTAAATCAGGCATGCATTGCTATAGGACATTCAAAGCCTCAAATGCTGTGGTATAGTCCTTGCCTTTTTTTTTTTTGGTGGTGGGGGGAGGCTGCTGTGGTTTTGTTTGTGTGTGTGCACATGGAGCAGCCATACAAGTCATGTCAGACAAAAAACAAAGCTACACTGGGGATCAGGCTTCTCCTAGAATAATCTCAGATCACATTTAAATGCTCATGGTTGAATGATCAATAAAATCATGTCAGTTGAGTTACTCAGAGCAAACATGATGTATTTGGTCAGCTTTGTGCTTTTATATTGGATGTATATCCTGTTTAGGAGAAGAACAGCAACTAGTTCTTTGATTGCAATACAAAAATGCAGAACGAAAATACCTAATGTGCCACAAGGGAAAAACCCCACAAACATCAACAGAAACCCATCCATTAGTACTAAATTATCAAACAAAAAGCCTTTCAACACTGGAAATTCATTCAATGCTCCTACACTCTTTTGTTGCAGTAGAAGAACTTCTAATATGAGCCAGAATAATTAGTCTTAAATGGCAAAGAGATGTGAAAATAACTGGAATTAAAAAGGCAGCTTCTTCAGGTTTTTAAGGATATCAAAGTCCCTAAGGCAGTTAACTACAATGTACTCAAAGCTGTGATTTAGCAGCTACTATCTCAACAGAGCTCTATAGTTCAGTTTCCAAAGCTCTGGTTCTGTGAATTGTTACAGCTAATGATTCATAAATAATTGGCTTAAAATAATATTGATTTGTTTTATTAAGTATAGATGGAAAATATTTTTTCAAAGCAATATTGTTCTACCAGTTGGGTAAAAGAGAAAAGTGCTAAGCAAAAAAACCAAAATGAAACACAAGGGTTAACAAAAAAGGATCATGCATGATAGGGAGAAATCTCTGTGAAAATTATTTGGAAAAGGTTTACAGTATGCAACATGGTCTGCCTTTTTTCCCCAACAAAATAAGTCTTCAATAAAGCCACTAAATTCTGCCCTGCCATTCTTCATATATTGAACTACACCCAGAAGCAACTAAAAAAAATCTCAGATTACGTAATGACGGTCTCAGGACACCTCTATCAGTTCATGTCCAAAAAAGTATTTTACAAAATAAATCAGAGCACTGTGTTTGATGGCCACCAGTCTGATAACCCAGTCTTGTGCTTCCTCTTATAGCAAGAAGTTTTTTAAAGTAAAACCCTTCTCTTACCTTTTTTGAGTCAAAGGGGGGAAAAAGCACTGAGAGAAAGAGACAAAATTTTCCACTATGCTTCGGGAGCAACATACAAAAGTAGCATTGAAGAAGAACAGAAATATTGGGCCTGGTATGAATCAAGTATGAATGCAAATACATAACTGAACACAGAGAAGAAAAAACAAACAATGAGTGCTGGTAACACCTAGATCAGTGAGTCTATTTATCCTGCCTGGGAAGCCACTTTCTTTAGACAGAGGAGCTGGTGATCCACATCTCAGCTTGCATGAGCAGACACAGAGCTGCACTGTGTTGTGCTGCGCACCCGGCAAGGTCTTCAGGCTGTGCTGAGCTGTGCTGAGCTGTGCTGTGCTGTGACACCAGTGTGGCCCCCTGGCTGTGTTGTTCTGTGTGTGTGTGTGTGTGTCCCCATCTCTGCAGGGTCACTTCAGCAGCTGTCTGCAGCAGAGGAGCCTGCAGACAGCTCCTGCTCCACCTGTACATCTTTGCCCATGTCCAGCGGTGCAGCCAGAAGTTCTCAGCTCAATAACCTTCAGGAATAGAGTTGCTTACTTGTAAGAACATTATGAACTATCTTGAAGGACCAAAGAGGAGGAACTTCTGTCCACAGACGGTATCTGCACAGCATGCTGTGCCTATGTCGGCACAGGGTCCACCTGATGCTGTGTGCATATGTTCTTCTCAGCATCTGAAGGGAAAAAAAGGTTTACTCCCTACTTATATTTCTGGTTTTATTCTATCTTATTTATCCTGTCTTCTTAGAGCAGTTGTTTTATTAAGCTGCTTTGTTTATTAAGCTATTTATTTCATTTGTTGTCAGGTCTTTCATACTGAGCTGCAGAAGGTGCCCTGCACCTTCTTTCTAACCTCATCCACACTCCAGACCTTGGTGCAGAGCAGCAGGTCGTCACAGTCTCAGCGCATAGGCATGCAGCTTATCAAGATATCTAATCAGGCAAACAAAGAACAGACTATTGTTAGAAAAGGAGGCAAAAGGATAATTAATAAAATTGTAATGCTAATAACACTCAGAGGTAAGACATGATGAAAAAAATGAATGATAACAATCACTGTGAACTTAGAAAGGTACAAAAAGTATGTTCAGGAGAACCAGGATATAGTTACTGATAAAGAATAATCCAGGACCACACAGAATGTATGCTGAGGACTTAGTAAGCAGTGCCCCTTGTTCTGCTATGTTGTGGTTTAATCCCAGCTGGCAACTGAGCACCAAGCTGCCAATCACTCACTCCCCTTCCCCTCACTCCCACACCATGATGGGGAGGAGAATTAAAAAATTATGAAACCCATGGGATAAGAACAGTTTATTAATCAAAATAAATTTCAGTGTAATAGTAATTAATAATAATAATGAAAAGTGAGGTAACCAAAACAGAGAGAAGAAACAAGAGAAACAAGTGATGCACGGTGCCATTCCTCTCCACCCACTGACTGATGCCCAGCCCATTTCCCAGCTGTGATCTGCCCCTCCCAGCCAACTCCCCCAGTTTAAACACTGCACATGACATTCTATGGTTTGGAATAACCCTTTGCCCAGTTTGGGTCAGCTGTCCTGGCCGTGCTCCCTCCCAGGTCCTTGTGCAGCTCCTCACTGGCAGAGCACAGGAACCTGAAAAGTTCTTGGTTCAGGGTAAGCACTACTGAGCAATGACTGATCCATCAGTGTGTTATCAACATCAGTCTCACACTGAATTCAAAACACAGCACTGTACCAGCTACTAGGAAAAGAATTAACTATATCTCAGCAGAAACCAGGATATTTTGCCAGAAGTAACCCTGGCCACACCACTTGAATATACACAGCTTGGCTCTTCTGACAGAATGTGTTAAATATAAGTGAGTGAGCTAAGTGAGATGAGCTTTAAAATAAAAATCACCATCTCATTCTGTATGGTTGCACACAGAGTTTTTCTTACATTATATACCACATTTATTGGTCCTCCACTGAAATTTGCCAATTTAGACATAACAGGATATAATAAAAAAGTAGCACATACCTTCAGCCATGGAGATAGGAAAAGAGAATAGATATAACTGTGCTATACATGTGGGAGTGTCACAATTAGGAAAAAACAAACCAGTTTCAAGTCATGGACCAAAATACAGCAATAACAGCTACACCATTCTCTGCTGGCCAGAAGCATGCCTGGCCATTCTAGTGAACAGGAATACATTGGAAATCCCAGGCAGTTATTGAATGATACCAGCCACCCTTCCTACACAGATCTGCTTGAATAAGAAATATAAATATCTCAAGCCATTTCAAACTTATTTCTCTTTTAAATGCATAAAACCCCCTCGACAGCAACAAGGGAAAGCTGCATTTACAAGAGGATGGATTCTGCCTGAGATGTAATCCCAAATTCGTTCTCTCATTTAATTTATGCTGAATTTCATTCCCAATATACTGGTCAGCTTCCGCATCACCTCCAAACAGTTCACTCCTTTGGATCAAATGGGAATACATTAGGGTACAAAGGAGTATCAGAGCTCTAAACTGAATTTTGGAGGGAAAGCAAAGCTGCAATCAGCACACCAAGGCAATAGAGTATCAGAAATCCTGGCCTGAAATGAGACTGAAAAATGGCATGGAAATTAGCACTTTTAGAAGATCTTTTTAGCTTCATGTGAGAACACAGAATGGCTAAAAGCTCTGTTCTTGAAAACACTTCCTCCCAGTGCCGTATTATCTGCCATTAGAAAAATCTATGCTACTTTCTCCTAGGAAACTATATCACAGAATATGCTGAGTTGAAAGGGACACAGAAGGGTCATGGAGTTCAACTCCTGGTATATTTAGCTATTTAGCTAATTATGCTAATTATTTAGCATAATTAGGCTAATACAAACCTATGATGTAGTAGAATCTTAGCAATGAAGTTGAAAGATGTTTTACAGCAGAATCTGAGAAATACAAAGCACCACCTCAGCATTTCTCACAGGAGCTTGATTTCCACAACTGTTTCTCTTTAAAAGTCACAAGAAATTATTCTACAGACATATTGTTAATAGTTGCTGCATTATTTGCAGAGGAATTATGTAATTTCTCGTGGAGTTTCTCAGTTGCTCTCTCACACTAAAAATATTCACAAGACTAAGCTTAAAAATAGAGAAAAATGAAGTTTTAGGTGAGTACAGACAGGGTTATGGAGCATGTTCTAGAACTAGTGACAAAGTGCACTTTAAATTGGAAATGGAATCCCCTCTTTAGATGTTTTTGTACTACTGGAAAGAAAAAGCCATGATCCCACTTATATGTAGGTCAGAGACACTCAGCAACCTGACAGCAGGTAAATCCTCTCTTTGTGGTCAATCCTTTGGGTTTTTTTTTTCCTTGGACACAACTCAGAAGTGATTTGAAAGCACATTATGTCATTCTCTAAAGCTGCTGTTCCAACAAACTGTTTGGCTGCCAGTCTGTGACAGTCTGAGTCCTTCCCAAAGGCAACAAAGCAGAGAATATCATCTGCTTCATCATGTCCTCAGCATACTAATGTTCAGTAATAAAATAAACATACAAACCCATGCTTATTACTTCCCCACAAAACTCATAAAAAACCACCCATTAAACCCACAGAGACAACACTGACTGCAAAGAGAAGGCAGGATTTTTCTTTCACACATTGACTTGAAGGGGGTTGACAGAGCTCAACAAAGTTTTTCTGTCATTTCTAGAAACAAAGAACACACAGTGGGGCCCAAATCATAATAATTTTGTCAAAGGTAATATGAACAAAAATTTTAAGTAAAAAGTGGAGCTGGGAAGTGAAGAAATATGTCACATGGAAAAAAAAATAGAGTGTGCTTTACCACAACAATATCTCTTCCGTTAAACCCACTTGAGGGCTTTAGACTCTTGTACATGATTTATACAGTTCTTTATAGAACAACTCTTTATCAGTGGGCATTATTATAAGAATGTTTTTATGGAAGTCTTTCCAACTAGTCCTAGAGAGCCCTTGAGTGTGTCTGGAAAATCTTGGGAAAAAAAAGTTAGCAGGTGTGGAGGGTAGGAGAAAAGAAAGTAAATTACCATTTTCAGGGTTGCTGGAATTTCACCACAAGAAATTTGCAAAAATAATATGATATGTTCACTTTTCAATCTGGTACAAGTTCTCACCTTGTTTAGTTGGATAAATATTGGTGTGTGATAGGACCCACTTCTTCCCCTTTAAAATATGGATAGCTAAAGTTTTAGATATCATTTGAAGAAAGATGTCTTGCTCTTTCAGAGCTGTGAGCTTGTTCTAAGATTAATTACACAGATCCTGCTTTATCATTTTTGTGCTGGATGTCAGGAAAAATATCAGAACAAGCTTGCTTGTTTAGTTTGACAAACAATTCCTGATAAGACTAAGAACTGGTAATGTTGGCTATTTTTAGCCACTTCTGTACAGATAGGAACTCTTGGAATTTAATTTGGTAATTTAACTCCTCTGTTACCATATGATTTGACACAGGATTGGTTTTAAGCAACTGGACCATTTTAAAGCATTAAAGGATTTTAAGGCAATTATAGGAACTGAAAACTTCAGTTACCGTCTTGCAGAACTGCTTACTATTTGATGGTTGTTCTTTCAACTCTACTTTTTCAGAGGAATATTTTTTCAAAGCCCACGACTGCTGGTCACTTAAATTTTAAATTGCATGCATACAGCTAAGAGAATGTGTGAAGCTCATTTACAGGCATTTTATGTTTATCTAAAACAGGAGATTGATAAATCACTGATAGTGGTGGAAGTTGGACTTAGCCATCAAATGGTTTTTCTTTCAAGTCCCCACTGCAATTGGGGTCATGCTGTTTGGTCATTCATATGTAGGTCACATTATGACTGTAGCCTGTTATTCATCCCTTCAAATAGGTTTTAGTTGCCCAAACAAATGGAAAATCAAAAGGATCAATGGTGCCCTCTAACCAAAATGTGCCCAGTATGGTGGATGCACAACTACAAACTTAATAACGCTCTGATACTATCTATCCTTTAAAGTGATTGTATGCAGGTGATAAACCATCCTAACTGAAGTGAAGAGAGTCACTTCTTGGAAGGTGACCAGCAGATGACAGCTGCATCTTAGTTTTTCATTCCTGTCCCCATGCTTGGACATAAGCAGAAAAAAGAAAAAGTACAGCCAAAGAGGCATAATAAATAAATCATTCTTAAAAGCCATTTCTAGAACATTTACTACTCATGTCAAAACACAAGAATAACCCTGAGATTGTATTGTCACAAATAATTAATTTGGGACCAGTGTGCTCCCAGAACAGAGGAGCCATATCAAGGTAACTGGATGTTTTTGAAAATCTCCTTTTAAGACAACATCTTTCAAAGGAAGGTAATTTATTGATGAACATTCTTTATGGCAGGGCATCAATGCAATGAAAACTTGGGAGACTTATTAAAGTATGTTTAATCAAAAACTCCCATCCTAAAAAGACTGATTGCATGTGTATTTCTCAGCTTTATAACAGCCCCAGTCTTGTTGCTTCAAAGTTTCAAGTACTATGCATGTCACTGCACTGAGGGATTATAAATAACAAGCAGGGGATTTACAGGCCAGACTAATAGCAGTGGGATTTCTTCAGGAGTTTAAGGCCCTTTGAGCTGTTCTGGTCCTGACTGGTGATAGAAAAAGAAAGAATAACATGTCAGATGCAACTAGGCAGCCACATAGCTTAGAATACAGCCAACAGCTGGACTTATGAGGTCAGGGAAGGATTGATTCAGCTCATGAATTGTAAACAACGTTTACCATTGAAGACAATGGGACATAATTACCAAGTAGAGAAAACTAGAAGCCCAAAGGAGTATTTTGGTAACTTGTAAATAAACTTGTGATATTTTCTCCAACCTGTGCTTTCTTTTCTTCTGGACACAGATGTTAGTGCGTTACTTTCTTCCTTTTTGTTGTTTTATTTGTTTAGAGCAAAAAGCATCAGGATTTTTGCAGGAAAAACTCTTGCTTTCTTACTTTCTGCAGCTCTTATTAAACATTTTGACACTGGTTAATCAGTACCAAGGAGATGATTGAGTGAACTGAGAAGGAGCAGTCTTCTACAACCTAGTAGCATACATAAGGGCAATGAGATGTATCATCCAGGTGCCCAGTGACTACATGGTTAAATGGCTCATGCTTTTAATGCAAGACACAAACAACCAGCCTTGTTCTAAAGAGCAAAAGCTTCCCTTTTCTGCAAAGACATTGTTCTTACAGCAGCAAGTTATCACACTGAAGGACCTGTTTCCCCTAATTAAAGTCAATAAAATCAATGCAAGCAAGGCAGGTTTTCATGTCTACCTCTCCAATGAGTCATTCATGGGTTTAGCAGTTCATTAATGAAATCCAACAACCTGATGATTACATGAGCTTCATAAGATTTCTTTTCTTTGAGCATTAATTTTCTGAGCTGGTTCTAATCAGATAAGTAATGAGGGTAAAGTCTTTAACCTTGTTGTCAAGAAAAGCAAAGATAGGCAGAGCGTAACCATGGGACAGGGTTATACTCTGTGATATCAAGCATCCTAGCAACAGGGATCTACAAACAGCATCTGGAAAACACATTCTCCTTGCTATTTCACTGAATTATTGTGGGGTTTTATACCAAGACTACTGCATTCATTTAGAAGGATTTTTCTCCTCCCCCCTATGTAAACAAATCTCATTACAAAGCCCAAAAGACAAATATTTCAAATATAGATGAACAATTTGCACTTGGACAGCTGTCCTGTAACGATGTAACAGAACACAAGGCCTTATCTCTCTTGGATAGGGAGTGATGTCAACAGTAGCTATGTTAACAAAGAGGTCAATAATGACTAGTAAACATAACCCAAACAATTGAGTAAGTGAAGGGTAAGCCATCAGGGGCTGGTGCAGAAGAGAGGCTAGTGCTTTTACAATGCCTTTTAAATAATTCCTCATTTATTTGTATCAGGAATACACAAAGCAGGAGCAGACGCTAAGCTGGACCCTTTATTCATTATTATAGAGAAATTGACATGATCTTTGCATACATTCCGCAGCAGTCCAGTTACAGACACTGCTCAGTAGAAAACCCCAACCACTCAGTTGAAAAGACTGTCAAACTGATCTCTTGGAAGACTAATATCCCCAGCAGCATTTAATGAGAGCCAGTATGTGCATATACAAGAGAAAATTAGCATTTCTACTGAACCAGTAAAGGGTAGCTATGTAGAAACATACTACGAGCTAAATAGGTCACGATACAATGCACCAATAAACAGTTCATTAAAAAATCCAACAAAACTGCAAGCAATTATTTGTTTGTTTTCACGTCTCCCTTGAAAAATTTGTGAAAAAATTTGTTGGCTTGCAAATTTTACTTCATGCTCTTGATAAATAATTCTTCCTTCTATGCACATTAAAACTGCATATGGTTCCAGAGGGTACAGGACGAAAGCTACTTTTAAGAACAATGCCAAGAAAGTTGTCAGGGCACCTCATTACTGCTCTGATTATGGGTTACATCTGAAGGCTATGAGAACTATTTATAAAAAAACTTGACGAGTCTCTATTAAAACAAGTATTAATAAATGTCACAACTGAAAATAACACATCTTCATTTTCAGATTTATCTGTCTTCTTTAAGGGCTTTGTCAATTAAATTGTTCAGTACTGCACTTGCCAGGTGCCTTTCCTTATAAAGAAAAAACAACCTCTAACAGTTGCCACGCAAAGATGTTTTGACATCTATATGACACATAGCTTCAAACTGCTGAACACACCTTAATTCAGCTGGTTGTTGGGTGGCCGTGGTTTAAACTCATTCTGGAATGATAAAATCTACACTTCAGTGCTTCCATGTTTCTTTACAAGCTGTTCTGCTTTTATCTAGTTTTCAGGCAATATTTCTGAAGCATGGGAATACTGTGACAAGAAGTCTGTGAACAAGCTACTAAAAAATAGCCTATAAAACCAGAATTTTTCACCAAAATTCTTTAAAGGTGTTCATTTATTTATTGGGTCATAGAAAACATGAGTGCTATCAGTTGAACAACAAACATGTGATTCCATGATGTATTGATTTGAGATACTGCCAGAAATCCACGCCTTGCACTAACAGATCTGACTCACACAGTATATAAGGGGAAAGAGGGATAGGGGGGGAAGGAAACAAAAAAAAAAAGAATGCATGAAAAAAATTATCAAATAAAATTTCATTCTAGATGTTGAAAACAAACACATTAGTAATTTCTATAAAAGTAATTTAAGGAAAATACATTAGAAAATGAAGTTACATGTTTGTCCTGTTGTTGTTGTTGTTAGTTTTTTAAAGTTCTTTCCAGTGTAAACTGTGTCCTTAGCAGGTCCTGCATGAAGTGCTACAGTTAACCAATCATCACCGGTGTTTATAACAAATACTTACATATTTAAACAAACATTGACAGCAGTTTTCAGCTCAGTGAATATTCCAACCACTTAGAGCTTGGCAGAAAGCCCTGTCAAAGCAGATACAAAGGCTACAAAAAGCAGGGCAACACAGAAAATACAGTTCTTGCTTACATTCCTATGGCTGTTACATGATCTTAATTACATAATTAATGGTGTAAATATATAAAAAGACGTCCATATAATTAAACTCCAGGCCCTTATCCAATCAAAGTGGCTTGAACTGAGAATACTCAAAGCAGTGTGTAACCTGCTGACAAATTCTGTGCACTTCAATAGCACAAAATGTGCGAGTGACTTCTGCATTGTTTGTTCCTCAAAATAGCATTTAACTGAGTTAATTAGGACTTGCTGATCTTATCAGTTTTGGAAAGGCAGTAGAACATCAAGGAATTAAATGTAAAGACCCTGCAAAGTAACCTGTTACTACCTTACTCTTAGTTTGATACCTCCAGATCTTTCTCACTGAAATATCCACTTGCTCCACCCCATTCCACTCAGACAGCATATTTGCCCATGTATGTGGCAAAAGTGCCTGATGACAGGTAAAGTGTTGCAGAACCCACTAAAACTTTTAATGCTGTAAGATAATTTCAGTCAACAGCTGGATGCTCAAAGGAGGACAATTGTTAAAGAGACTTCCCTGTCTCACCATCCAGGAGCCACACTGGCATCACCAAAGCTGGGACCAAGGCCCCTTTGCAGTTACACCTCCCATACTCCCAGTCAAATCAAGATTCCTTATGGGCTCAACCCCAGGTTTCCCTTAGCAGAGTCTCTGATGTCCAGGTCCTTCAAATAATTAAATCTTGGAGCAATAACAAAATACCAGTTCAAGCTGAGTGCCTCCAGGGAGGGACCCTGAACAAAGGAACCCCTGGGCTTTTACACCCTCACAGTCTAAGCATGGGAAGTCTGGAGTCATCAGTTCCTGAAGTGTCTCTGAGTGTCCAGCACCCTGGCTGGGCCATAGGTCCCTGGGCAGGTCATTGCCTCTTGCCTGGGGCTTGGGCTCCCACACCCAGAGCCCCACTTGCAGCTCCAGCTGCAGCTGCACTCCAAGCTGTACTCCTTACATGAGCAGTAAATGTACTCCTCACACTGACCACTAACAGCTCCCCATATTTTAGGCATATTTAACACAGCAAACTGTGCTATCCATTCTGTGGTGGTCTGGCTGCTGACAACAACCATTAACATGAGAGAAAGATGCGCAAATCTATTCCGTCATTCCCACAGCAGTTACTTCCCAAGTTATAGATACTGGAACAGATCACACATGGGTCCCTTGTTAAGAAAAAGCAAACAGAAATGTCTACTTCTGGTGCCACCAATTTTTCATCATGGAAAGACTGTCACTTACAAAGGCAACAAAGCTTCTATGGCTGCATGATCTCTCTCTCTGTTTTGCATGAGGTTTTAATGAGACTCAGGAGAGGCTAAAATGGCTGTTCTGGTACCTAAAGTCTAGCAGAGAAACCCAGTATGTATCCTCATAACATAGAAAATTGCTCCCCTTGGTTCCATCACCATACATATGTGGAGTATAACAAGTAGCAGGAAAAAGGGCAGACTGAACTACAGGATACTCTCAAAGGTGCCTGATGGCTCCATTATAATTTTGTAATTGCAAGTCTCAGTGCTTTGACAAACACTCTTCTAAAGTAGTTTACACTTACTCTGATTAACTCTTAATTTATGCTCAAGACTGTGAACTGAAAACCAGCAAAGCATGTAGTTCCTGATCTACAGCAAAACAGGCTGTAGCAGCCCAAATCAAGGCTCAGGTAAGTGGACAAGTTCCTCCCTAGCCAGCCTTCTTACTATTCAACTTGTTAATTAATGAAGTGCACTAATTTTAAAGTGCATTTGTACCTGCTCAAATTACTTACTTATTAGGAACATCAATCATCAAAGTGCACTTTCATTTCAGTGTGGGCCAAAATACACTCAGTTTAGGTGAGTGTGCATGAGCACATCCACAGTGTATCTCAACACCCTTCAGGCAAAATTAGAGACAGCCAAAACAGTTCTTATCTTTTGCAGCAACGCAGGTGACAAAAAACAAGTTTGGCCACCTCTTTACACAGACATTTGTATTCTCCTGGGGGAACAATGCCCCACTCCCTACAAGCCACATGGAATTTATAGGTGAACAGAACAACACTGAACCAGATTGCAGACTACAAAAAGAACATTTTCCTCTCAGAATTCTGTTTGCA
Organism: Melospiza georgiana; assembly: GCF_028018845.1. Classification (NCBI taxonomy): domain Eukaryota; kingdom Metazoa; phylum Chordata; class Aves; order Passeriformes; family Passerellidae; genus Melospiza; species Melospiza georgiana. The sequence goes on from NC_080430.1 coordinate 60,616,675, forward strand.
CTACAACAAAATACCTATGCAAGCACTTGCTGCAGCTTCAAAGTTAAAATAACATGGTCTAGATTGAAAGGGCATTTACAAAACTTTATGTGGGTCCCAGAATGAAGACTTTTTCCCACAATAAGATTTTAATCTTGAATCAAAGATCTGGAAAGAAGAAAGTTCACTTGTTGCTTTGTAGGAAGAATATGCAGAACCTATTATAGTTCCACAGATTTAAAATATGTATTTTTAAATGCTGACATGAAAGCAGAGAGCTCAGTGTTTTGCCACTCTTTACATGAAAACCTTCTTTGTGGTCGTTTACTTCTCATTTTAAAGCAATTGTTCAATTTGGTATGTCTTGGACTAGGCAAGGTAGGAAAAAATTGATATAATACAATTTCTCTTTCTGAAAAAAAATTGTGAAACATTCCTTCAATTTAACAAAGGAAATGTCAAACACTTGCCAGTAACCAGGAGGAAAATAAAGAACTAACAAACAAAAATGGATCTTCTGAGATTAGAAAGAGTTTGTTTTGTTGGAATACCTTTGTCATGAAACAGTCACAACAGATCTTAGAACAGTGTTTTGGAAAATACCGCTGTAGTTAAGTTGATTGCCAGAGTTTATCAATGCCTTTCACTTTCTGTGGAATGAAGTGATTCCTTTAGGCTGAGAGGCCCACTGAAATCTCTTGCATAGGCTAAAAAGGTGTTTCCAGGCTGTCCTGAACTCAAGGATTGTCTAAATCTTTTCTGTAACACCATGAAATACACATTATCTCCCCTGCAGTGCTGCTACTATTTTTTTCTAGTAAGGATAATATGAAACTTAATCTAAATTTTGAACACACTTTTTGAATTTTGTGCCCATTCTCTTTTGCCAGGACGCAAGAATGCTTTCACATTTTGCCCTCTTCCTCCTGCACTGCAGTTACTGGAACAAGCATCTTTCTAAGCATTGCCACCCACGAGGCCAGTGTTCAGCATCAAGGCAGCCAAGAAGAATATTTATGCCTGTGTCAAACCATCTTGGTACTGTAGGTACAGGAGCAAAAAAGCCCCAGCAGACTTATGTCACTTAATTTTGTGACTGATATGTTCAGTTTCAAGTTCAAGTTGAAGATGGATTCAACACCTTTCTAATACTTCTGTTAATACCCAGGTGATTTTCCATGTTTCTCTTACCCTTTACTGAGGGCATTTAATTGAAGATATGAATACAGTTTGACAGTTTCAAACCTGTTTTTTTAACACAGAAAATGACTAGACATTTTGTCTGCAGTTTTTCTTTGTAGCTGTAAACCTCTAGAAATTATTTTTCAGACAACACCTAACCTTTTGAAAAGCAAATCTGTTCTTTTCACCAAAGTATGGGTATGTCTCTCATAAAAATAAAATAATTCTCAGTTTACCAGAGAACCAGTAACATAAAAACTGCCTATCCATTATTTCAATTCTATTGCTGTGTCCTCATTAAATTGCCTCCAAACTGGCTGGAGATTTCTCAATGGCCCAGGTGAGATTGAAGGCAGCTGTTCTAAGGATGAGCAGAATGGATCTAAATTGCTCCCATAAAAAGCAAAAGGATATGGTGCAATATGGGGCAAACATGTGGCTAAGACCTGGGATGCTTGGCTCAGTTTTCTTGCTGCTCTTTGGGGGACAAGGATACTAGGACAGCTGGCAACAACTTGCTTTTCCTTACCCTTTCCTTGCCATGTTGTATTCCTGTGCCACTCACCTGTTCTCTCAGCAGCAGCCAAAGGACATCCCCAAAGACCAGAAGAGAGAAAGAATGGAAATAAGGTCAGTAATGTTCATTAAAAGAAGATATTCAGAGAGGTACACTGCATTTTTCTTTAACATTAAACTGTTGAAGAAGAGTGTATTGCCCTTTTGTCAAAACCAGTTGCCCACTAAATCTGTTGTAAATATAAGTTTCAATGCAAGATCTGGACACTTTCCCTCCAGAGTACATTTACCTGCTCTCTCTCCCCTAGACAAGAAGCTGCAGCATTCTAGGACTAGGACTAGGTCAGGCTGCTAGTTTACTAAGACATGTATGCTGAATAATAACAATCCAGGACATCACGTCCAGTCTGTAGAAGGCCTTTGTTCTGATTTTTGGATTGCTTCCATGTCAGGAAGTTGATTCAGTTGTTGCATTAGAGTTTTCTCAGAATCACTATAGCAACAGAAATAAAACCTTAAAGCAATTAAGGTTTCTGGTCTTATTAAAAATATTCATTGTGTTATTGTTTTGTGCAATGATCACAAAGTTATAATGAGATCATGCACGTTTCCTACTAGTTTCATTTCAAAATGCTGCATCAGTTTAAGGAGATTTGTTATTTCTCTATGCCATGTAAGGTTTTCCTGTAGCACATAGTTGAGAGCAAAAAAAAAGCTGAGCTTCGTAATTTTGTCAAGTGTTGAAAATAGTTATTTTCTTCCTCAAGCCCACTGTAAACTGTATTTACAAAAACAGAGTGCTAGACTCTGGAAATTAAAAAAATCACAACTTACAAAAAAATTCTACCATCCCTATCAAAAAAAGCAATATTTTGCCTATCTTTGCCTTCAGGTTTTAACGAAGTTAAATCTTTGGAAAACAGAAAATTGAAGACATGCAAAGGAGTATATTTACTTTTAAGAGTGAAAATTCATTCATTCTATTTAATGGAAAAGAGAGTACCAGATCAATTCATACAACTGGAACTTTGCTTTAAATTTACATTTCTATTTAAATATCAACATCAAACCTTGATGTTATCTAACTGAAAAGTAAATATTTTTTGTGTGCATCAAATAACATACCAAGGTCAATTTACAGTTAATCTAAGATCTTGCTTTTTCTTCTTCCCAGTAAAAAAAAATGCCCTAAACCCCATTCCTTTTCAGTTTGAAATTTCAAAAATTCTCCTTCTTCTAATTAATGTAGATTAATGAAACACTAATAAGTTGAAAAAGAATATTTTGTTAACATATTTTCTTGTATATAGTTTTTAATTTTAAAATTATATTTTAAAATACACATGTATGGGCTGTTTTAGCCACGTATTTATATAGAATTCTTAGCTTACATCTTGACATTTCCTACCAAGTTTGAGTGTTGAGTTTTAGTGTTTTGCCATACTGCAGCTGGAGATTTTCCTGAAAATTTGTCATACCAGCCCCCAGATTTAGGTAGCAGTTGAGCAAAGAAGCCTTAAAGAGACTCCAATGCTCCTGTATCTCAAAATCAACAAAATTAGGATGTATCAGCAGTAAGGAGCTCTAAAACTGATTTCTAGAAGGAAGTGCAAAATGACAGGGGATTTTTAAAATTATTATTTAATGACAAAATAATCTTGAACTGATGACATGAAATCCTCAAAACATGGTGAAAGGTCATAATAATTAGGTTTAAAAAGATAATTTAATATTATTAAGTTAAACTTGGAAAACAAATTCTTATAGTTAAAAAATCATACCTTTACGGTTTCATGGTTTGTTTTCTTCATGTCCTCAACTGAACACTTTACTACAAAAAGTTCTGATTTAATTTAGAAATGTAAAAAAGAAGTCTTGCTTTCTACTGAGTTTTCATACAAGTGTGTGAGACATATCTAAATCTCATGTTAAATAATTTAATTTATATCTTCTTCTTACTCTCTCACCACAACCTACACCTCACTACCACCCCACTTCCTTAAAAAAATAAGCACTGTCTAAACTGAAACTTCTTTCTTCATGTTCTTAGATCAGGAATTGAACAAATTAAATTAATTTGATTCTGTTTGCTATAAAATGGAAATTGATATCAACTTATGTAATCCAATATTCAGCCAGTGAATCTACACATTTGGGGAAAATATTAGCAGTGCTTAGTTAGTTTCAAACATCTCCAGGTCCCGTGACTAAAATACATTTGTTGCATGTTTTCAAATAAAATACTTTTCCCAATTTGGATTATTCAAGACCATAAAAATACAGAGCTCATTAAGACATCTTAGAAGTTAATAAATTAGGATAAAAGTGTAAAATAAACTACAGAGAAGAGTAAATTACTCAGAATATGGCAAAAGAAATCTGGTAGTAAGGTAGCAAAATGACACAAGAAAGGTGAGCAATATATGACAGTCTGCAGCTGCAGCTTTCAATATACATATCTGCAGGTTGAAGCATTTTACTTAACTTGAATATTAATGAAAATTATCTTATCTGTCTTCAAGCCTTGACATTTTACTCAGTGACCAACTATTCTTCCTTGCTGTTTAGCTTCTCTGACCTTCAACCACTTTAACTGACTCAAACTCTCTGGCAACAGAAGAAGGATCAGAGGAGATGACCAAAAGAATAATTATCTCAGAGAGTATATAAATAATGATTGCCAATTATTGTAAAAAAAAAAAAAGCTTAGCACAAAGGGCACTAAAAGATATTCTTTGTGTGGACACATGGGTGGGTCATTGGGTTATATGCCTTGAGGTGATTAGTGGAGAGAAAAGCATTCTGTGGCAGCCAGACCAGCCCTGGGGAAGTGGGTACATGATTCAGCCCTACAGGAAGTATAAAACCCAAGCAAGTGATAAAACATATTTTAATTTGTGCCCATTTTCTCTTGTCCTGCCAGTAGGGTGGGAAGAATCAGGGTCCCTCTTCTTACCTCCCTCCTGTCAGATCTTTGCACACACTGAGGAGACTTCTCCAGACCAAAGAGTCCCATCTATTCCAACCTCTTATATGAGAGGTGTTCCTATCCCCTCACCATCCTTGTCAGCCTGTGCTAGGATTGCTCCTGGAAGTCCACATCTCACTTGTACGTGGGGAGACCAGAACTGGACATGGCATTCCAGATGTTTCCCCAGTACTGACAAAGATGTTTTGTGCAGCCCAGAACACGGATGGCTGATTTAGATGTGAGGGTGATTGCTGGTTTATGGGCAACTTGTAGACCAAGGATGCCGGTGTCCCTCTCTGCAGAGCTGTTTTACATCCAGTGGGCTTCCAGCACGTACTGGTGCATGGGGTCATTCCTTCCCAGTTTGCAGGATTTAGCATCTCCCCTCATGAGGAACCTCATGAGGTTCCTCTCTGCCCAGTTCCCCTGCCTGCCAAGATCCATCTGATTTGCAGCACATCTGTCTAGTACATAACCCACTCCTCAGAGCTATGTATCATCTGCAACACTGCTGAGCTTCTCTCTGTCCCAGCATCCAGACCTTTAATGGAGATACTAAGCAGGACTAGACCCAGTATTGATCCCTGGAGTGCACCACTAGCAGCATGCCTCCAGCTGGACTTTGTGCCACTGACTACAACCCTGTGCATGGTTCTAGACCTTCAGGACCTTGCTGGCAAGTTTAATTGAAAGCAAAAAATTCACTTGTAGTGCAGGCTTGTTCTTAGCTTAATAAAGCTCAGAGCTGAAGAACTTCAGTTTCATCTCATAAGACATTTTTAATAAAATTCAGCAAGCCTACATATAAATATTACTGAGTGAATAACCTGAGAACTTGGAGAGAAACTGGGAAAGAAAGCAATGACATTTCTGAAATTTTGGTACAGCTGACATTGATCTTTTATTTGGAACTGGCTCAATCTTTAAACATAAGAAATTTTCAAGAAACATTTCACTTCAGCCTGATTTCCTACAACACTCCTAATGGCACATTGATTTCCCTCAGCTTTCTGTTTCAGGCTATGAGATTGCATTTCTAGGTGGAAAATATTTTTACATAGAAAGCACCATAGTAGTATTATTTTTTGAGTGAGGAGCGGTCCCAGTATAGTAATAAATACACTATTTGTACAGACAATTAATTTATGACATGTCACAGCCCAAAAATGAGTAAATGCCTTTGATGGACACAACAACCTTTCTTGGTTTTTTCATTATGATTTTAGGGGCTCTAGTCTACTGATAGAATATCGATGGAGGGTGTCCCCAGCCAAGGAAATAACATGCTCTGACTCCATGATTCAGAAGGCTGAACAATTGCTTCATTAAGCTATACTATATTACATTGCATACTATTCTATACTAAACTATATCATACTAAAGAGAAACCTGTGACCTTTATCAGAGTCATGACCCAGCTTTGACCTAATTGGTCAATCAATCAAACAACCATCACCAGAGTCCAATTAACAGATCCCTTTTTGTAAATAATCTTCATAACACATTCCACATGTGCCAAACAACAGGAGTAGCAAATAGAGATAAGAATAAGAGACACTAAATGATAAAATTTGCAGGGCTAGAAAACATTAAATATGGCAACATGAGGAAAAAACCTGTTATATTTACCAGAACACTGATAGAGTTTCTAAATTGGAGCTGCAAAGCATAAACTGAAATATAGTTGAGAAACTGCACTAGTTCTTGTTAATTTTCAGATATTCAGAGTACCAGTAGTACCAGCCAAGGGCAGTAACTGAGGCTGCTTGGCAATTTGCAAAGACCAAAGGAGCTGGGCATCCAGAAGTACCTGAAGTAAACAGAAAATAATTAAGTACTACGAGCTGTAAAAAGGTCCAACACTAGGAGGCTTGTGTTATTACTATTCCCTTCCTTTTCTTCACTTTATAAATGGATAGAACAGTCAATTTAATCAGTGCTACAGTCTGACTACAGAAGTGCCAACCCACTTCTAGAGAGGAATAAAGAAAAAAGCTTTCATTCTAGGGTAGTGTTAATCAAACTCTACCTTGTTTGTAATATGCTTACTTACTATTCTGCAAGCACATTGTTGTGCTGTCTTCCTCTAAGAATTATCCTAGGAAAACTTTAGCAGCAAACTACAACCCATCACATCATTCAGAAAAAAAGAGGTGTCGCAAATTATCCTTCATTACTGGATACTGTAAATGAAATTAATCTCCAGCTAAACGCAATCATTTATTTTTTCACAACTGCTACAAGTTGTAGGGTTTTTTAGTGCACTAGATATTGCTTGATTGTGTAACAGTGCAAAACAATTTTAAATAAGTGAAGGTGGTGTTTATTTTTTAAGGAGGATTCACAGCTAATACTCTACAAAACACAACCCAAGTTTACTGAGATACTAATGCCTACCTCCTAGGCATAGGGGTCAAAAAAAACCCCAAACTTGTGAGCTTTTAATTAGAAAACAGAATGTGTTTCTTTGATTTATCTGTAAGCCATAAAAAAGAAAGTATGCCTATATTTTTCCATCAATCAATAAAGCATTAATGAAATACACCTCTACCCCTCTCTCATCATCCAGAATACGTAAGATACCATTTTCCCTTCCTGAGCATGGGAAGGACATGGAGCTGTTGGGGTGAATCCAGAGGAGGCCACTAAGATGACCAGAGGGATGGAGCACCCCTCCTACAAGGAAAGGCTGAGAGAGTTCAGATTGTCCAGCCTGAAGAAGGCTACAGGGACACCGCACTGGGGCTTTCTGGTACCTAAAGGGAGCCTGCAAGAAAGGTGGAGAGAGACTTTTTACAAGGCCAGGGACTGATGGAAAAGGGGGAATGGCTTCAAAGTGAAAGCAAGTAGGATTAGATTCTGTACTGTGGAGATGGTGAGGCACTGGAACAGGTTGCTCAGAGAAGATGTGGGCCCCCCATCCCTAGCAAGCATTCAAGGCCAGATTAGGTGGAGCTCTGAGCAACCTGGTCTAGTAGGAGGTGTCTCTGCCCATGGCAAGTGGTTTGGAATGAGATTATTTTTAAGGTCTTTTCCAAGCCAAGCCTTTCTAGCATTCTAGAATTCTATGAAATTATAGACATATCTAATTTCTTAAAAAACAAAACAAAACAAAAAAAAAAACAAAAAACAAAAAACAAAAACAAACAAAAACCCAAAAAGCCCCAAACCCAAAAAACTAACCAAACAAAAACATACAACCCCCCCCCCCAATATACAAAACACAAAGAAGAGCAGCAAAAGAAGCACTTTAAAATGGACAATAATTTGCATTATTCTTTGCCTGAAGTCCACACACCTATACTGAGATGTATATTGGCACACACACACACACACACGTACATTGCAGGGTTTCATTTAAAGCATGAAGAGCCACTAACCCTGTTTGCGAGAAAATTATGTCTGCAGCTTTATGGTTTAGTGCAAACATCAACAAGCCTTTCTGTTCTCATCACACCCATAGTGTTATAGCTGCATCAGTTTATTTCATTCTTAAATCAAGTTATCCTCAATCACAACAGGAATGCTACTGCACAGCACCACAAGTCACTGCAAGCCAGTTTGTTTAGTAGTAACTGTAAAAATGTTTTAGTCCCTGTGCACCATTGGCCACGAAATTAGTTTTTCTGAAGCCTTTCATAGCACTTCTGGCAGCACACAAAATAGTGTGATAAGAACAAAATGCTAGAGATAACCTCCTCTGTTATCTCAGTTGCTAAGCTATTGCTTGAGTCAGTTAACAATTCAAAGGCCAGTATAAATTCTTATATTTTATCAACATTGGCCAAGCCCTAAGAGAAAAGAAGCACCTTAAAACAGAGGACCTAGAGATATAAATAATTTGAAATAGAAACTCCACGTTACTGCTAAAGAAAGGTTGTGCACACATAAACTGTCATTCATTCTTTGTCATCACCCAGAGGATTTTGACTTTGTTCTAAAGGTAGAAGTGAAATGGTAGTTCTCCCAAAGTTAATCTGTAATTTCATCCATCAGAAATGGTGTTACAAGTTTGCTGTATGTCTTACATCAGAAGCAGTTTGACCTGTATTGTGTGAGCTCAGTGGGACAGGTCTCACACTGTAGCTTAATGACCAGATGAGAACAAAACCCTCAGAACTCTGGCTCTGAGGCAGCAGTAAAAGAACAAGAAAATGGAAAAGAACAACCCACTAACCTTCAAAAATATTACAAGCTTCAAACGGATTTTTCTCAAAGCACAAAGAACCTTTGTTAGAGCTTCATTTAGTATATAATGGTATGGGAAAGTATTGTTTGGAAGATCTGCCACTACTTTCAAAAGGTAGAACTTCTTTCTGCCTGATAATCAAATGCAGTGTTTTCTGTTCAGAGATTTCAAAATGCAACTGTACATATTCCCAATTAAGGGTGAGGATGTTAAACTTTGGGGTTATTTACCTGGATTAATCAAACTGACAAATAAACAGGTGACCTGGAACCAGCTTTCTCTACCCTTAGTGGTGCCCTCTCAGATTGGCTAAATGTATATCTGCAGCAAAAAGCACACACCCAAAGGGCAGAGGTCCAAACATAGCCACGGAAATATACAAATTCACATGATCTCAAACAAATTTGAGGAGTTATCATTTCCCTTCCAGGTGTCAAAATGCAAATTCCAATAAAATAATTTCAGTTCTGCCTTTGCACAACATGGCAGAAAAGGGTGACTCTTCATTATTATTTTACCAAATACTCTTTTCTCTTCTCTCTCCCTCCTTCCTATATATTTTTTTTTTATAACAGCATGAATTGCTTTCTGGTTTTACTCTTTGTTTGATTTTTCAAATATCAGTCCTTTAAATTATGGCCAACCTAGTGATTTTTATTACTTTAGGCAACTGCTGCTCTGCTGAGATGGAGGATAGGCAGCGAAAGAGAAACACCATCTGGTTGTTCACAAGAAAAATGACTCAGACTCTTCTGAAGAGAAGACCAAGGCATATCCTACCCTGTTTTCCATATCAGAGGTTCCTAATACAGCATCTTTATCTTTCTCGTAGATATTTTCAAATTCTTCTGAGCAGCTTCCTCATACTGTTCATAGTTTGGCAATAGATAGAACATTCTAGATATGTGCAGCAAATTTTGCCTCCACTTAAGTTAAATCATCTTCACTGTGATCAGGATTTTGTCCACTATGTTGTTACAGAGAAAAGACCTAACAAGGTACAGAATACATAAAATAGCATTTTCAACTGTTTTGCTGTTGGTAAAAATCTTGCCTGTGGACATTTCACAGAATATTATATTTTTTCTGTATTAGATTAGCATCCTTCAGTGGAGTGGAAAAAAAGACAAATATGGCTCTTCAAAAAAAATTGCACAAGATATATCAACAGATATTTCAATCAGATTCACATTTTAAAGAATAAGTCCTGTAAGCAGAAATTTTTACGTAAATACCATGCATATAATCAGTGTTGAATACAGATAATTTTCCAGTTTTCTCTGTATAAACCAAATGTATACAAGAAGTTACAGGCAGTCAGTTTTAGTTTTGTTATATTACATGCATTCAACACTCAGCTAACCTAACCTTAGAAGTTCAAATGTCATATTTCTTCTGCAACCATGCTAAAGGCAGAACTGAAAGGCAAGTAAAAACATTATACTTGAAGATCTGCATGGCTTGAGGAGTGTTATTATTATTATTATTTCAAAAATACTTCCATATATGTTCAAGAAAATGAGACAGAACAAATATTGTATAGTGCAGGAAAAATGATGAGTGAGTGAAGGAGGTACATCCCAACATATGCCTAGTTGATATATTTCACACCATTGTGACTAAACCACACTGTTGAGAACTGGGGTAGGATGACTGTGACCTCCTGGAGCACAAACGCAGCAGAGTTTTTGCTAGTCCATGTGTCTTCACAAGGCACTGGGCTCTGCTTAGCAGGGTAAATGTGAACCCTTGCTAGATAGAAATACAAAGCGTCTTCCCACTTGCAGGACTAGGAGGACCAGGGAAAAGACAAGGTTTTGAATTAAACTTACTTGAGAAAATCAATTTCATCAGATCACTTTTGTACTTTCAAGTCAGTTTCATAATCCCTGCTTTTCAGAACAATTATCTCCAAACCCTAATGATGAGTTAACATTATTCTAAAACAAGTCAAAACCATTGGTACCTAACTTAAAGATATTTACAGATAGACTAGAAAAAAACTGGAAGCACAGTAAGAGCTGGAAATTCCTGAAGTTTACGTAGAAAGGAAGTGAAAATTTCCAAGCCGATTTCTTTATAAACTACTGAAAAAAACCACTTGTGAATTTGGCCTTAGTTTAACAAATATGATAAAAACATGACTAAATTTGAGTCAGTTTCAAGGCAGGTACTGATACTGCAATGGACTAATTCTACACATAAGAGAGTGTGACAGACTTCTAAAAAATTTTTGTAGAGATCCATAAAACAGATAAAAGCATTGTTTTAGCCAATTTTGTAACTTGAAGCAGCAACATTATTTTTAGAAAAGCACTTCTAAACATTTAAGAGCAGAATATCTTCTCACTCCTTGTGAGTATACAAATTGTAGCAAAAGGTTGCTTTAATAAAAGATATGGGATTTTATATATATAATGGTAGCACATGTATGAACAATTAGAATGATTATAAAGTTTCATTATTATGGCCAAAAAAGGATTTTAAAAAATATCCCTAAAACCTGGAAATTGTTTCCTTAATCTAATAATTTATACATTGTCCTTGCAGAGATAAGTGTTGATTCTTCATGACACACTAATGTTTATTTCTGTCAAACACTGGAGCAGAATAATTCAAGTTTTTCTTAGCACATTTTTCACTGCTGGGTAAATTGTAGCAGCAACAGGGTGGGAAAATAAGATGATTACTGGAAGACCAGGGATGTGTAAAAAAAAAGTCAAGAAAGCATCAAATGTATTAATGACAAAATTACTCAAAGGAGAACAAACTGTGATCAAGTATGTGTTCCTTCTAACATAGTTTTGTATCAAACTACTTAAATTTTTTTTATTGGTAAGAGCTTCAGTATTATAAGAGAAAATGAAAAAAAATTATCCAGCATAGCCTAGCTTCTTCTTGTGCAAGTTAGACCTATATTCATTTTGCACCTTTCCCTCTCACTGGCAAAGGCAGATTTTCAATATTAAGAAGGGAGAATTTTGTTTTTTAATTTTTAATGCATACTGACTGAAAGCTAAATATCACTCTTTACCCTTTCTCAAATTTTAGGTAGCCTGTGACATGCCACAGAACTGTGTGGGTTGAAAATAAAATTATTAGTATTTTGAATTAATTAATCCTCCATTACAATCTTCTTTCTTCCACATTTTTTAATCCTCCTCCCTGGAATCAAACCCAAATGTGCCAAGGTCAGCATGCCTTCTTCAAAACAGAAAGTAAATCTACACTCTAAGAAACCCCTCATGCTCCATTTTCTTCTCCAACTCAGTAGAATTACATGCTAAGATAATTACTTACTATTAAATGCTCCCTAATATTTAGAAGTAGATGAAGGGCCTTCCTCAGGGTTGGTTATTTCGAGGTGCTCTTTACAATTCTTACAAGTCCTTAGCTGGTGCAAAGAAGGCAAAGAAGATGCATGAAGTGCATTAAATGTTTGCAATAAATTGTTATGGCAAAAGGCCAAGAAAAAAAGTTACGCATGAAAGCTGTGCACTCTTGGTTCATAATTCGCCCTGATTCCTCCAAAAGTGTTCCCTCCCTGTCAGCTTATCTCACTCTCCTTCCCACTGTTTTCTTGGCTTTTTTTTTCTGCAGCTGAGGAAGCTTTTTTCCCTGGAAGTTGCTGCATGACCATAGCTTCCTGTGAAGTTCATGTGATCATTTGAGCTTGGTTTGTTTTGTGCTAAAGGACACAAGGGCTGGTATTGCCAGAGCCCCCAGAGTTCCATTGCCTACCCCATCCTGGCTGCAGAGGTGTTCATGAGTGATGCAAACAGCTACTAGGAATAAGCTGATCACTCTGCAATGGTTGTCCTCTAATTCCCCTCCTACCTCTAAGCCCATCTGCCTGAAAAAACCCAACGTAACAAAACAAAACCAAACAAACACATACACATACCTGGACCACTGATGAGAAAAAAATTATTCATGCCAGGCTTAAACTAGAGGACAGCCCTTGTCCTGATTAAAAACTGAAGTGTTTTACAGCCAGGAGAGATAACACATGTGCAAAGCTGAAAATAGTTGCCACACCATGTTTTTGTTTTGTTACCATGACAGCAATCACCAATATTTTGAAGAGAATGACTGCTCACTGACACAGCATGAGGACAATGGGAAGGTGTGTTTTCTTCACCAGTCCAGGAAGTGTCATTGTGTGTCCAAATGCAATTATTTCCTATGATGTCTAGGTGAAGTTATTATTCATCAGAAACAGAACCACAGCTGAGCTGGAGAAAATAAAATCTAATGCAAAAAGGACCAGTGTAGAGATACAGAAGTTTTAGGATTTTGCCTCTTCAAATATTTGCTACAAGAGGCAGAAATTTAAGGAAAAAAAGTCTCAATATTTCTTGTATTTAAATCCTCTATCAGCTAGAACATAGAAATATTTTGGCAAATAGGTGAGAAATGCCCGTTTTGGCTGCCTTTTCTTTTATGTCTTTGTCAGTGTTAGAATCGAAACCTCTTGCTACACTCTACAGCCGGTATAGACCAACTATATTTTGAAGATAACATCAGAAAGAAACTTCACAGCAGTTGGTAGAATTCTTCATGTCTTCCTATCTTGGATCTATCTCCTCCTCCAGAGAAAGAGATATATAGGAAGACCTCTGAATGGGATATCATCTCTTCCAAAAATTCCTGAACAAAAAATGCAGCATGCTGCTGGATTTACACGTCTGTCTTCCTTTCCTCGATCTCTCCAGCACTGTAAATGGTTATGGGACACAACACAGCCGACACACGTCCTCAGCTGATAATACAGAGAATGCAAATGGCAGAAAAAACACAACTGCAGGCACATCAGAGCTTCAGCAATGCTGTTACTCATCTATAAAGGCATGATAATCATCAGCAACTTGTTTTTTTCTAGGGTATGTTCAAAAGAAGCAAAAACAGGCACAGAGTTAAGATTGTTTTCTTAAAAACATTGCAAAAGACCTTAGGCATTGGATCTACAGCTGTGCTGACTGCTCAACCTCTGTTTCAACAAGAACTACAGTGCTGTCATAAGAGTGCTCCAATGACACCATACCATTTCCTAGCAATAATCTATGTTTTGTACATAAAAAAGTGAATGAAATACTGCCTATCAGTGTTTTCTCATTACGCTGTTAAACCTTTCTCCCTCTCCCATGTAAAATGAAAAGAGTCTTATTTGGACATTAAGCAGAACTTCAGACTGTGCTCTGTAATGTAATGAACTGCCAAAGAAGCAAACCTAACATAAAACAAGGTATTTCATGTTATCCAAATTGACCCTTCTGAAAATAAAGTTAGTGTAAGTTCATAATTCCATGAGAGATTCACCAAGTTTTAATCCTGCAATGATGGACTGAATATCCCATAAGCAAATGGAGAGCTGGGCATTCTGCTTCTCACAGGGCTGTTTCTGAGGAGTCTTTCCTTGCAGAAGCAGCATCTGGTCTTACTTTATGATATTCATAGTAATTTCTGATCATTCTGGGAAATATCATTCAACTGCAAAGTGTTGCCCCCTGGCTTCCAAATATTTCTGGCTCTTCTCACTCTCCAATCCCCTGCCCCTTTACTTGCAGCCACCACTTCTTGTGTTTAAACACACAATGTACATTTACAGTTACATACACACAAACCCTCCTGCAACACAAACCCAACTCATCTACATAAATGGAGTTCTGCAACAGTCAAGTGAAAGTTTAAATGCACTAGGAATAAATGCCATCCCATGGAGACACCCTAGATTTCCTTGTGAGGTGGATGGGCTTCTTCTCCCCTCCCAACATCAGCACACATATCAGCATTTATAACACATATTCCAAGGACGGTAGAAGGGCAGAAAAAACCAAACCAGAAAAAGCAGCGCATTTCCATCCATATGGAAGCAATGGTGTGCAGACTCCAAATACAGTGGCCAGGTAGATAAACAACAGTAAAGCAACAAACACAAAAATGAGTGGCATGGTAAGAACCAGCCCTTCAGTCTGGAACGTAGGGGTGGAAAAATCAGGTTATTTCTGCTGGTTAGCTGTTCAGGTCTCATCTGCATAAATATCTCATAATAGCAATGCATCTGCCAGAAAGCAAAATAACTTCATTGCTTTAAAAATGTCTTTGTGCTTTTTCTTTTTTCTTTTTAAATAAAGAGCAAGGGAGGAACAACAGAAAGTTTTTTTATTTTTATTTTTTACCTAATATTTACAGGTACATTCTGTCCCTGTACTTGTGTATCTCAGAGTGGAATAATGTTGCTCCATGCCAAATTTTTGTTTACAAAGATGTTTGCTATGTATGCAATACAGTCTCAACATTCCCTTTGCTGCCACTGTGGTGACTGTGCTAAAACATGAGTTTGATGATAGACATACAAAAGAGAAAAGAAAAAATCACAGTTATTTAGACCATTTTACATTTTCTTTGATATATTTCTATGTTGTGGAAGAACAGATCTAAGATTTCTCTTAGCATTGCTTACATCCTTAGCGCAATACACTTTTTCATACAGCAGTTATTAGAGGGAAAAACTGAAAAAATGCATTTAATTTTCTCAATTTTTTTATAGAAACCCTGAGTTGATTTTACCAAACACCCTAGGAATTTCCCCTCTATTTCAATGGTAGCATATTCCAACCAATGGGAACTCACAAAGTTTATTGACATATGGTGCCACCTAGCTAGAAGATGTTACATGTCATGTATAACAGATTTGAACAGAGTGCCATGGACACAGTCATCTCCCAAATGAACCAAACAGAAAATAGCTATCAAACACACTAGAAAGGAATGGTTTATCTTGGATTAAATAAATAATGATGTATGTTATATAAACTCACAGAACTAAATCAAATTTTTAAAATTCTTAGTATTTAAATAAAACCATAAGATTAGAGGCCTTTACTTGTTAGTTCAAATCTTTTCTGTGTATATGAACTTACCACCCGCAGAGACAAGAACAAATAAGACCTAGGGAATTTTTTACCCTTCAATTAAGTAAGGAAAGGACAGGCAAATTTCTTCTTAAGGCTTTTTTTGCAAATAAACCAGAATCATTTGGAAGATGCAACAGTGTACCACTGGTACCAGCATAGGCACATACACCAACAACGAAGAGGAGCAAGAGATTCTCTTTTTAGCACAAGAATCAGTAAAAATGCACTGTGACAAACAAGTAACTGAAAGACATTACTTCAACCACTTACTTTAACATTTTAGCATTTTTTACCAGAGACTGCAAACTCAAGAGTACAATTTTTCTACAAAATTTAGAAGAACGAGATTTCTCAAAGAAACATGAAAGCTTTTCTTGTGGCACTTAGTGAGCCTAATCACGTGTCTCAGTACATTTCACGTGTCTCAGTACATTCAGCAAACAGGTCACAAGTCAATGCCACTTTTGAGAAGGCACCACAGCAAAAGCATTTATATTTGCTTCTAGGAAGAAGTTTTGTCCTAAAAGCATTTTTTCCCTGGGGAATGCAGGCAGTAAGCCTAGTGAAGGGATTGTCCAGCACCCGTGGAACAGCAGTTGGAGATTGCTGTGCATAACTAACACTGCTTAAGGCCGAGATAGGCTGAATAAATAAGCAAACCTCCCTCAGGCACAAAGTGCTCTCTGGTACAGTAATGATGCAAACAAAACCCAGCCTTTCATACAACCAGCTCATGGAGCCCATAAAGACTGATCTACAGAATTTCACAGAGTTTGAATGCATTCTGCCTGAATCCAAGGTGAAGGTATCAAATTAGATACTGCACATTATTTCAGTTTTCAGTAGTAAACACTGCAGTTCAAACAAAAACCAGAACAAACCAGCACATTCTTCTAGAGGGGTATTTTTTAACATACTCCTGTTGGAATTTTATTCAAGAGCTAAGGCAGGCAATTCAACAGCAAGTGTTTCAATACAGATTTCCTCACCAACTCTAACGATAATTTAGAGTCCATTACAGGAATCAATTTATATTTACTGTATGAGAAATCAGAGATTTACTAGAGATCAAATGCATGTTAGATTTAAAGATACTTTTCAATTGAAATAGTTTTGGGAAGCTGCAAACCCACACAAGGCTGTATGCCCATGCAAATCCTCGCCAACAACACTGCCACAGGGCGGCAGATCATCCATGTCACTTCCAAGAACCCACAGTCATGATGTGTCAGAATGCAGGAGCGGCAAAGGAGCCCAAGCACAGTGCCACACACATTCCTAACAACTCCCAGACAGAAAAACCTCACACTGTTCTTTCTTCAGCACTCCCCCTTGGAATGAAACAATCTTCCAATTAGAATTTATCAAGACTTTACTACCAGTTATCTGACTTCCTTAATGGTTCCTAAAAACTGAGGAGGTTACCAAAACTGGGTTTTTTTGTTTATAGCTCCATGTGGCATGATGAAATTAATCTTTTGAAGCAGCCCATGAATTCAACCCAAAACTCATTAGTATTCCAGACTAAGTATAAGGAAGCAAACTTCTCCCTGGCAAGGACAACAGATGTGCTGTACATCAAAACTGCTTTTCTATTTTTATTAATATTTACAAAATAATGTAAATTCATAACATTTGTCTGCTTGCAAATAGCAATAGTACAAAACCCCTCAATTTCAGCACTGATGTATTATAAAAGTTTTATTTTGGAATTACTGAAAAGCACACCTTATCCAGTATTTTTTTCACCCTATGAGATATACACATCATATTAAAATTACAAGTATTATCTTTTCTTTGTGCTTCAAGATACAAGGGATCACAAAAACATACATATTTTTCAAATCCAGGGTAGAAGTTTTGTAAATGAGCATTCTACTGGAACTATCAAATACTGTTACTCTGAAAATAAATGCTCTCTGCAGTGATTAAAAAAAGATTTTAAAATATGGGGAAATGTTTCAAACAATTTCTACAGATTATGAGCATTTGGAGATGGAAAACACAATAATGATCCTAATTAATGCAGTTCTTTTTTTTCTTCCTTGGAGATGTTCAGGTCTTAGCCTGAACAGTAGATAACAGAACAATTATCTACAGAACTCGGTGATAATTGTACTGCAAACATTTAATGACTGTTGTCATGATTCTGGGAAAATTATCACTTTTCAGTGTCTATAAAATATAAATTTTTCTAACACATTATTTGCTGCTTTTCAGTCAAGATTCACACATCAGTAAATAACACTCTCCTTTAACAAACAAAATGAAAGCAGTTCTTGGTATATTGCTAACAACATGATGCACTAATTAGTTTGGGGTTGGGGTTTTTATATGTTTGCTTGTTTAATCCTGTATACATGATAATATACAGCAATCCTCATTGAAAAGAGGACAAAAATGCAGTTTCTGTCATGGACAAAAACTTTATAAAAACATAATACAATTAAAATACAAAATAAATATAGTACATGTCAGATTAGTTACTAGTAGCATTTGAGGCTTCTGGAGACTGAAGAAATTCATACGGATCGTGAACCATGTCTTGCTGTTCTCCAACACTCAGATGAGAGGGGCTTCCTGTTGAATGTGGGAAAAAAATCAAAACTTTAAAAGTACAGAAAAAATTAAGAGATATTTAAACATATAAACAGGATGGTTATTTCACGTTTTCCTTTAAGACTTTTAAAGTAAGATATCTAAATAATATTTAAACAGGAGATTATGAAAAAGAAATCACAAGGTTCTTAGTAATTTAGATAATTTTTGGAATAGTAATCATTATGCTATTACTCTGAGTTGATTACTCTGAGTTAATTATACAAAATGCAACTGAGTATCATGCATACAACATCTTCTACCTTCTCAGAAATGGCACTAAATTGTTGAGCAGTATGTTAGCTATTATCCCATCTTATCACTGAGTTTTACAGTTGACAATGAAATGCTGTTGTAGAATCCTATTTGTTACTTGCTGAACACAACTATGCTGAAGTAAAACAATCATTATATACACCTTAGTGTAACTGACTGCATCAAATAAACGCACTTACAGCAATTATTTAATCACATCTAATAAAAAAAATAGGAAATTACAATTAGGGGTCTTAGTTCTGGAGGTTCAAAGTATGTCTTGTTAGTTATCTCTGCCAGGCATATTTAAAAATTAAAACATGATCAGTCAGCACACTGTTTTATCAGAGTAGTTTCCCACAAAGATTACTGTCTGAGTTTAAACCAATTCCAAATAGAGCACAAGTACTGGAACTTCTGTGACACAGCTAACTTTACCAAGATGATGTTGGTCTCTTTCAGAGGTATTGGAAAGGGAGCTCAAATTGGACGATGGCCGGGATCCCACTCTGTCAGCCTGAGCTTCATGAAGGTCCTGAAGCAGTTTTGTTGTTTCATCTAGATGTAGATGGTTATCATCATGATCAAGCTCCTTCTTCACTTTTCCTAAGAGCCACCAACCAAAACCCATAATTAGCACATGTAAATTGACCCATGAATTACCAAGTCACTATAAAAACGTTCTAAACTTAACACAAGCATTGTCTATACCCAAATGACCTCAATCTTGCATTTTTCCTCGCACTTCTAAAAAGCAACAGCTGCAGACCTGTGCAGGATTGGAAGATGAAGGAAAGTGTCACAAGGAAATGGCTGAAACTGAACTGACTACCAGTACCTAAACAACTGTAAGATCTTAATTTGTCTCCCTTAGCTGTAAAATACCAGATATGGACAGACTGGCCTGGGTTGGAAGGGACCTTAAAGGCCATCTCATTCCAACCCCCCTGCCATGGGCAGAGATACCTTTCACCAGCCCAGGTTGCTCAAAGCCCCATCCAACCTGACCTTGAGCACTTCCAGGAACAGGGAACCCACAACTGACACAACTGTGTAAGTGCCTCACCACCCTCACAGTAAATAACACACTTAGTTTGTAGCAAAACAGATTCAGCAAGCAGATAATTTAAATATCTAACTCAAAATACAGTTAAAACAGAACATGAAAACTATGGAGGCAAAGATATCTGCACCACAGAAGATTCTAAGAACAGTATCTTCTCCAGTGACATTGATTTTTAGTAAGTCAAATGAAATTGTGAAATTGGAAAAAACTCATGTATGTGCCAATATATGCTATTCTTTCATATGAAGACCTAAAAAAAAATTCCCTCAACTTTAAACAGGAAGATAAACTCCTTCCTTTCTCTTTCTTAAATGCTAATTTTGCAGGAATTATGATAAGAAGTAATTTCATAAACTCACTCTGGAAGCCAACTAATCTAGCATTATGATTATTTACAGAAAGGCCAAAGAAGAAAATATAAGCAGCTTTCAGTGGTGCATGAAATTTATAATAAGACTGATATGTCTAAACATTATCTATAAAATGGATATTTATTCATTTTTTACTGAACTGCAATAAAATTAGAGTGAGACAGCATAATCAGAACTTACAATTGCTTTTCAAACTGCACCTATGTGAGAAATCTGTAGAAATCTTTTTTCCCTTTAAGCCTTCAATTCGTTTTGTTGTGTTTTATAAAACATAGCTTGGCCTCTTTCACATTCAGAACTAAAAGTACCGTAAAACATAAGCAAGTTATTTGCTTGGATGACATTTTTGAGGACATTTGACTAACTCAGCTGCCTGCAGAAATGGTAACAATACTTGTCTTGGTACTTACAGGATAACTATCAAAGGCATGTATTTGAAACAGTATCCAAATTCTTTCACACAACTGAAGATAAAGTCTATCCAGTGCCAGAAGTTTCTTCCCACTTTTGTTTTGGGATGTTCAGTGTAGCAATATGATTGGGTTTCACATACTTAACTAATTCTCAAATTTTAAACTTACCTAAACTTACTTACCTATTTCTCAAATTTTAAAAGACATTATATGAAGCAACATAATTTCTGAGTGAAAGCTTCACACTGATTCTTAAAATTTATATTACAAGAAATACAAGCAAAGCTATCAAAATAGCGAGGTACAAATACTGTTTTCTTCAGTTGTACAGGAAAAGTTAGCTTGTATAACACATGGATTATCTCAAAGGAAAAACAGAACAAGGTTTCATTTATTAGCCCTGGACTTTTACCACAGTTAAATGTATATTTATAACTACTTCTCAAACCCTTTTTTAAATCTTAGCAAATCCTGTCATTTTCTCTAAATGGTACAACTAAACCATAACTGATGTCTTGTATATTTAGATATTTACCTAACGAACTTAAAATAGAAATATCAAGAGATACATCTGAATACGGCTTCATGGAGAGAAAGTCCAAGTCAGAAGTGTTACTGTCTCCAGCAGATTCTCCAACCTATTAAAATTCAAGAAACAGAAAGATTAGCAAGAGTGACAAGCTGTGATGTTAACTTCATAAAGTTTAATGCACAAATCCATTCTCTCTGAAGTGTTATTTCAACATCTGAAACTGGAGTATCCATAGCCATCGTGGCTAACCTGAAATTCAGAGACAGCTCAAAAAGATTCCTGGACATGAATGGCCAGGGATGTGCACAGTAGTCCAAGTCTTTTATCTCATGACCCAGGACTGCTGAAATTCAATTACACACTCAACTCATCCATGTCTCATGGTAGAACCCTAGCAGGTGGAAGTATTACTAGTATCCCTCATCTTCCCCATATGTGAACATTGGATTTATTGAAACTTTTTGTACAGTGGGCCTCCTTCTTGACAGTATCAGCTGGAACTGGTCGCTCTAGTATTTTTCCTATACATATGGATAATGAAATACAGCCTAAACTTTGCAATTCTCCTTCTTTCCACACCCATTTCAATATTGCTAATGTAATGGACAAAGGAAGAAATCAGAGTTACTAAGCTTCACAACCTATTATAAGGGAAATCTCTGAGGATGCCTGATCCAGCAGGAGAATTGACACACTCAGGTAAACATATTATCAGATATTATCTTTTAGAAATATGAAAATGAAACCTAGCACATACATCAAATAACTTAACCAGTCACCTTCTAGAGAAATTCACACCTTTCCACAAAACATAAGGAATATTTATAAAACTATGATTTTTTTTTTTAGTTACTATAATGTTATCCATATAATTTTTATGTGAATTGCATGGAATGTAGTGCATATCTCCTGTTATCACAAATAATTTGCAAGATAAAACCAGTACCACTTAAAGAAAGATTTTATTAGTAGCTGCAAAAGCATAAGATATGGTTATTTACCCATACTTTTTAATAGACATTTTCCATGGATATGCTAAAACCGATTAATATTAATGGGATTTTTTCCAATTTTACAGCAGGCTGAACCTCAAATATTGATCAGCAGATCAAGTATCTTTTTCAGATTTCTATGTGATCTTTCTGCCTCTGAGACTTAGTTATGCATGCTGAAATAAGCTGAAGAACATTAAAGCCACAAATGAAAACAGACTGAATATCAGATAATTCTTTTCAGTACTGCAACCTTATTCCACATAATGTAATTTTAATATTCAACCTCAGATTGTGCACTGAAATGAAATAATGTCTCAATACTACTTTTTTGTTTCTGTTTTTTCCCCTGTTGTTTCCCTCCCCTACCCCCAAGCCATTTTACCATAATCTGTTTGGAAGAATCCAGACAGGTACTGCGCAACTTGTGTTCTTCTTTTATAAGAACTGGCAGAACCTAAATAACAAAGAAATACTTTAGATTTCATAGCTTATTTTTACTAAGGATGTTCCCTGAGAATGTTTGTGTAATTTACTGTTTTCCACAATGAGGTCGTGGGCCATCATATACAGTCATGCCAACAATTTGTAACTAACCAGGACAGCCTCTCCAGGAATAAGCTAAAGCCTCTCCTTTCTCATATCCTCCACTTATCATTCTTTTCTGTATCACCATACAGAACAGAGGCACATTAAATAAAATAAAGAATTGGAATGTTGCAAGCTCAGAGAGCTGAGTAACTTTCTCTACTTTAAACGCCAAAACGCTTTTCCCTGTTAAAACCCCCAAACAAACAAAGTATTACCATAACTTACTTTAACTTCATCCAGTGGTTTTACTGGAATGTTTCGCCTCTGGAATGAAAGAATACCAATAACTGCTTATATTGAACACATGAGAAAGACATCTTTCTTGTACCATCTCAAGTATATTCAAATCACACACAACAGGAGGCTAGAGATAGCTAACTTTTTCACATATCTGTAACATAATTAGAATGCAACAGTTTCTGTTCTTAAATATTTTAATATTATTCATTTTAACTGATCTTTGAGTCCCCTTATACTATTTCTTCTGCTCATAAACTTTATATTCAAATGCAGTATCTTTGTCATTACTTCAGTAACTTCTGATCACAAATCATTCAAAGCTGTACTTCCAGAGATACTAATTCTTACTCAAATGCAGCAGTACAAAATGCTCAAGCATAGAACACCATGTATATGATCACTGAAACACATGTAATTGTGTAAAATCAGTGTATATCCATATATGTCTCAACTAAACAGCATTTCCAAGTGTAAATAGCCATTGACCATTGGAAGGTCCTCAGAAATTCTCACCTGGAACAACATTCATAAAAAACACGGTAAAAAAAATATTTTATTTTAATGCTAAGTTGACTATGTTGCATACACACATTTCTATATGTAAAAAAGTATTCAGAATATTGGGTTTTAACTTTTCGAACTAATCCTTTCCATTTCTTCCTGTTATATGTCATTTTCCATAGGGAAAAAACACCCAGAAAATTCTAAACAATCATCAGTGGTTTTCATTCCATTGTCTCCTTATTTCCAAACACCACCCACCCTACTCCACTTCTAAGTCGGCAAAAATGTAGCATAATTTCATTTCCACCACATCAAGAAGCCTAAGCACTTTCCATCTTCTCACCCTGCCTCCCTTTCTTTATTCTTCAGGCTTTCAGTGTCAGCATTTTAAATAGCAGACAATTATTTCAAACTACAACTGCCTTTCAAAGTGAAGATAACATGAAATTTATCGTCAGAAAATTTGCAGTTTTTTAGCTTATTTTGACTTGGGAATGCAAACAGTCTCACTAGAACCATACACATTTCTGAGAAAACTCTCTTCTCCAATCTTAGTATGCATCTCTCCAGGAAAGTGCTTTTGGAAATAAGTTAAAAGCTTTCCCTGTAGACACACTACATGAATGTAAAATTTAGCTCTGGAGGGTACAGTGGTAATTATTCTGTTTTTTAACTTTACTTCCATGTTCCAAATAACTAATCCTTCCATGAGAAATATATTTTGCTTTTCAATTAAGAAAAAACCCAAAACTTTAACAAAAGGATTGCAATGTAACTCAGAAGTCTGTATGTAAGTCATGACATCAAGTGACAAGGCTGCCCAAACTCCATCCAGTTGGTTGGACCCTGCTATGCTGCATCTCCCGTCTCCTCCTTTCTACAGTCACATAGTGAACCACATTGGAGAACTGACCTAGCCAGAGGAAAGGATTCCTCCTTCAGTCTCTAATTAATTCAGTTATCTAATTTGGTTTATAGTTGCTTGAACAGCTAGGCTTGCACTGCTTAAATTGGCAGTGGAAAACAAAGCTTCTCACACAGTATTAAAAAGCCAATAGGTTCATTCTTATTATGATGAATTTGTGACACTTCAGTACACCCAGGACACACCTGCTTTAGCTGATAAATAGTTTTGGAATGGTCACCACTAGTGATCTGGTCCAGAAGATCATCAACTATTTTCTTGCTATAACTTCCAGCATCCTTCACAAATTCTTGTAAGCTAGCAGGAATGGAGATAAGCATTAGAGAAAACACTTACTTTCATAAAAACTACTTCAACTTAAAATGTTTTCCCAAATACACTGAGTTACACCTACATTTTCTTTTTCCTTTAACTCTTTTATGCTTCTTCAGGAAAGCAATTAAGGTGGCCAGGACATATAGCTGTTTCTTTTACTTTAATAGCAAAGTAGGTTTACAACTTGTTTTTAACAAGTACCAGCAAATTTTGTCTTGAACTATCATAGATGGTAGGGTAGTGGGTTAAAAAACAAAAGATAAAAAGCTTGAGATTATTTCTTTCCCTCCAAGACCAACAATTTAATGTTAAATGGCATTTTTCTTTTCAAGTAGCATTAAATCTTTTGAAACTCATTGAAAAACATAATTGTTTTAAAGCCACTGAAATGTATTACTTGCCTTTTAAAATTACTTACTGCTTACTAACACTAAATCTGTGGCAACCTATAATATACTGTGGTTGAAGACCCTAATAACAAGATCCATAACAACTTTGCAATAAAATAGAATAGCTTAAAAGGCCAAATGGGAAAACCCCCCAAAACTTTCCCCACCTCCAAAAATCCAAAAGTAAACAACCAACCAAAAAAAAACCCCAAGCCCAGAAGGATGAAAGCCTAGCTTCAAATTTTATAGTGATTTATTTTAACAATACGTTCTAGAAAAAAATTCAGGATTTGGAGGCTGTTAGTTGAGATCTAGTTTAAATTTCTTTGCAAAAAATTGCTATGAGAAGGTTGCCTTCCTAATAAAGAAGACCTTACCTTAAGGCACACTGGATCCCAGTTTCATCACCATATGCGGAGTATAGAAGCTCTATCTCATCTGGTTTCAGATCATGAAATACAGAGTTGTTTTGCAAAGAAGGTGCTGTATTGGCACTGGTAAGAAAGGTTACTATACAGGTAAAAGACATAACAAATTATTAGCACAAGTGTCAAAGATGACTTGGGGGAAAAAAACAAAGATTGTATTTTCTGAAACAGATACAGAAAGTGCCATGTACTTTTTATTCCAACTGAAAGCAAGAGCAGTGTCTCAAGGACACTTCCAGACTCTAGAATCAGCACTATTTTAACCATATAAACAAACATACTTATACTACTGAAAAATCAAGAATTAAGTTATCCACCCCATTCTGAGAAGAAAAAGGTTCACGGCCACATTCCTTCTGAATTTCTACATTTTGTGTGCATCTACATGTTGGTTGCCAGTCAGTTTCTGGACAGCAGATTAGAAACTATTAAAAACTGTCAATAACATCAGGAAAAAAAAAATCCACAGCCTGCAAAATCTTTGTCAAATGTTGCAAAAATGCAAATGACTGGAAGTTGTTTTTCAACCGTAAGTGCAATTACTACAGAAAAATTATTTCCCCCAGAGGAAACGGACTACCATTATTGGAAATCTTCTAGTGTGGCTATAACACTACAGTAAAATATTAATACATAAACTGCTAATTAAATTATGTTTAATAAGCAAAATATTCAATTTAATAAAAGCCACATTCTGCTGTTAATGGAATTATTATATATTATTTTATAACTAATCAAACTTTCATAATATAAACAGGTATATACCAAAATTATTTTATATCAAGTAATTGCTTGAATATTTAATAAACACAAAGTTAAAACATGGTCTTTGGTAATTACCTTTATTTCTTCGTTCATCTTTGAAGCCCAGTGTAGTGAAGCCAGGTAATAATTTGCTTGACAGTGAACTCAGATCCACTGGGTGAGTTTCTTCCTCTAATAATTTGATTTAAAAGAAGGCTTAGAAAAGCATTTTGTGCTTACAATTTATGACAAGTAATTAGAATTTGCTATTTTAGAGCTGTACTTAACATAAAGACTTAATGTTTTTTAAACTGTACATTAAGGGTAGGTACTGTAATTCAGGTTCTCCATTTAAATTTTCAACCTATAAATATGCTTCCATGTCATATTCACAAGATCTATGGCTTAAGTTATTTCTTAATAACTTATTTCACTTTTAAAGTATACAGTAGCATCTGTGATTATTTTAGTAGCCAATTCACAAACCTTCCATATCCAGATATTACTGAAGTGATAAAAGCAGTCTCTTGCAGTCTCTTATGTTGACTAAGTGATTGTTTGTTTATAGAAATTCATTACCATCACACTTTAAATTGTCAGTGGCATAATTTCAGAGGCATTAAATCACTTTTCTTTTTTTTAGAAATAGGTAATAAGCATGAGAGCAGCCAAAATGCTCAGAAAAATTCCAGAAAAATTTACTACCCGATGAAAAAGAATTTAGCAGGCTTGCATCTCTCAATGTGATTAGTCAAAAGCATTTATATATTCATCAGTGAAACAAGAGGAAAGCTGTAAAAAAATTCTAATCTTAAAAGGTGCAGAGAAGGAAGTGCTAAATCAACATGATGATTCAAAAAACTATGGCATTTTATTCATTACAAATTTTCAATACTTCTGCATCTTAAGCTGGAAATTAAAGCAAAGGGAAAGCATAAAACAATATAAATACCATAATAGTAACAGAAAAAGAACAAAAAAGAAAATATCAAGGAACTAAAGAAAAAAAATTGAGCAAAATCTCATAAACTTAAAACTGAAATTTAGCTAATGATTGAAATAAGGTAATAAAGAGGGAAAAGATTATTCTATATTTGCATCTGTGCATTGCACATTTACATAGAATTGCACCATCTTCATTCACTTTTTGTCATTAGGTATTTACACTACAGTGTTCTTACAGTAAAAGCTTGTCTTCCGAGCTCTTTGTAAAGTTGTACGAATGTGTAAGTGCTTATAAGGAGGTATTATTTTATCTTCTCACTATTGGCATCAGTAAAAGAAAGCATCTGAAGTGTGAAAATAGGGAAACAGAAACACCTTTGGGGTGTTTGGGGAAATGGCTTGGGAAATAATGAAAAGAATGAAATTTTTTGAAAAATAAAAACAATTTAAAAACTCATCTATATTAGGATCTGCAGGATCTGTATCTACAGTTAAGACTTCAAAATCTCTTAGAACATTTAAGACTAGAAATGTTTGCTTCAAAGACTGTGGCTTTTACCTTCTGCTTCTGGATCAGATGAATTTACTACACTAAACAATAAAGTTCCATCTCCATTTTTTTTCAGATAACCAATCTGTGGACAGAACCAGAGATACAGGAGGAATCATTCAAAACTGTTCACACTCAGAGAAGGAGCTGCCCATTTACAGAGAGAACTATAAAAAGCATTTATAGCTGTATTGCATTGCACTTTGGTATTCCCTTTTTCATACAGAGAACCTTGGGCCACAACTATTTTACACCACTCAGCCAGTGCTTCAGAACAGATTTAGGAGAAGCTAATACATCATATATACAATGTCCTATTCATCTTTCTAAGTCAGATCTAAAGTCTACACACAAGACAAACCCAATTCCATTGTCATTAGCACGGAGCCAGCCTTTTTGACTGCAAAGTCCAGAACACACATTCTTTTTAGAAGCAGATCTGTAACTCCTATCCACAAAGTCACTGCTTATTTTCAAATATAGACTGAACTGCTTGTTTTCATGTCTCACCCACAACTTTCTCTAATTAGAAGTACTTTTATTAACACACTACCAAATTCTTCAAGAGGAAGAAGTGCTGTGACAGACCTACTGAAGCAGACAAGCACAATGCTGAAGACAGATGTGAAAGACAACAGAGCACAGCAGGGTCTATAAAGTTAGAGCCAGATCTGATGCAACAAGCAAAGCTAATGTCAGAAACTAACTACACATGAATTGAGAAAAAAAACATTGTAACCTCTCAATATAAAGGGAAAATTAAATCTGTTCTCTCGCTACAAAAATATTAGTAAATATTTCTGAGGAAATGAACAATAAATCTCTCCTATTTTGGTTTCTATCCCCCTCCATCTGAAAAAGTTTAAAACTCTCTCCGTACAGGAGGCCAAAGCTAATACTGGCATACAATAAAAACAGAGGTGAGAGATGCTGGAAAGAGAATGAACAACATCTTCAAGTGATGGCAAAAGTTAACAAGAGCTGAATTCCAAGAACATGCCAGGGTTACTGAGATTCAGTGGGACATGCAGTGGGGCTAAGACTTAACAGCCTTAGCAACTAAGAGCTGCACACCTTCAGAAACTTCCTTGAACAGGGCAAAACTGACTGCATCACTCAATGGTATTGCTTTGAAGGGATTTTAAAAGCCACTCTACTTTGGAGGTTTCAAATAGACTTCAATTCTAACAAGTCTTCTCATCATCCAAAGAAACAGAAATACATTTGAAACTAAGCCTCCACCCACTACTCCTTGCAGTTTTATTTCATAATCCAGTTGAGCCTAAACTGACTGCATAATCAGGGCCACTGCCCAAGAAATGGACATTTAAGTTTGAAGACACAACATCACTTCTGCTTCAAAGTAAAGTTTCTTCTGCAATAGTTTTTTAAAGAGGTGGAAAATGCAGATGTGGACACATCCTGATTCATTTCTCGACTGCAGTGACCACTAGAGTGACAGATGAGAAATGGGAGAAAAGGTGGGAATAAGTCTCCATAAAATTCAAGGGAAAGAGAGAAAAGGTATCTCAGCACAGATCTGTAGCGAATGCCTGGAGCATTCACTCCAATCCTAGCACAAGGAAATGACAGAATCCACCACTATCATCACAGAGCTAAAAAACCCAGAGCTAAAAAAATTGATCCTTCCGAGAAAACGGCACCAACAGCACCACCAAGCTTGTCCTTGGAAGAGCACAAAACCCAAATACATGGAATAACATCAGCATCACATTCAGGACTGTAAAACTTGCTATCTAAACCTACCCAATGAAAGATCTTTGTATTTGGTACTCATGCTACAGCTGACAGCTACTGTTTGTAAATACAAAACTACAAGACTTTACAAACTCTCCTCATTAAAAACAGTAATTTAACACTAAAAGTATGTTAATTACTGGAGGGGGAAGGGAGGGGAGAGAAGAGGAATCCTAATAGTTCTTCAACCTATGCCGTAGTTTGCTTTTTCTGAGGTTGCAACAATAAGAGAAGTGTGATGTTATTTTAATCACTGACAGTGCTAAGGGCTGCAATTCAAGATGGAACATTTCACTGCTTCCTGTAAGTGAACTTCCAAAGAGAGAACCTGAGATTGACTTAGGACCCCCTACAGTGGCTTTCAGTGGCAACTAAAGATAGACAACAGCAGTATCAGTACACCACACAGAACACACATCCCAGATGCTCCAGTCCCAGGCAGCCTAACAGTAAAGCCTGTTTCCTAATGTGAAACAAAACATTCAAGAGTCAGGCACAAACTGGAACTGCAAACTGCCATGTGCAGTAGACCTTGCTGTTGGGTAGATATCGATTGATCCTATCCCGAGCTTCATCTGCTGCATGTTCCACTAGTGCCAGGACATGTTCTTCAGCAGTGCTGTCTGTCAGGCTGCATGCATTCCCCTCAGGTTCAAAAATGCAGCTAAAAAAGAGAAGAAGAGGAGCTGCAGCAATTAAAAGCTAAAACAAAACAAAGGGCTGAATTCTGGCTTTGCTTAATAGAGCAATCAGTCCCACTCTTCTCCCAGCGTCAGTCTACCTCAGCACTTAAGTGGAATTATAATCATTATAATCATACAATCATTACAATCATATTATGAAGTTTTGCAGCAGAAGCTGTGAACTACCAAACTAATGACTTCAAAAATGTAATTGTTTCTGTATCCTGATGAAAATGAAGTATAAAATGAAGCACAAAACAGAGATTGGGAGTAAAACTGGCAATTATACAAGGTGAATGCTGTATGTATCCTTAGTCTCCCACATGCACATATACACTATTTTCAAAAATTACAAACAGGAAGATGCAGAAAATAAATTATGTAATGAGAGATAGAAACTGCTGCTTATCAGAGAAAAAACCCAACAGGCTGCATTTATGATGATTACGTCATATAGCTGCCTTCAGAAGTAGGACCAAACTCCCAGTCTAAAAGGGAATCCTTTAATTCCTATGTTTTCAGTATCGGCAGTTAGAGCATTCCTAATCTGTATCAATCACAAAACTGCTTGTAACTGAAATTACAGAATTTATCTTTCAGTAGATCCCTTTTCATTAGAGCTCCAAACCAATAAAGTCGTAGCAAATAAGCATACCCAAGGATGGAACAGGACATAGCTATCACATAAAATCAGGAAAAGGCAGTATCATAAAAAGAAGTGTGAAGATATCATAGAATATGGCAGTCTTCATTATATTTTATATATAAAATAAATGTTGTAAATCAAAGTATTTCAGGGCATTATATGGACATTAGACACTAGGGCCAAACACCTTAGGTACTGGGTAGAGCATCTCCTCACACCAAATCCATTTCTCTCTCCTGGGTTATCTTCTTCCATTTGCTTAGCTAAGAATTTCTCTCTGTATAGAGATTCAGATCCGATACACAAGTAAGTTTTGCTATTAAAGACAATAAAAAGATCACAGGATCACACTATTATGAGACAAATGTCTTATACTATTTTGTTTCATTGAAACTTTAAGAAAGGGTGTACACAGCAGGAAACTCCTCAACAACTCACACTTTCTATCACACACTACAGAATACTTAAAGGACAAGAATTTTGAGAGAATGTTCAGAAGATTGTAACATCCTAAAAAAAATTTTCAAAAACTATTTAAACATTAGGATGTTCAAGTGATCAAGTCACTTTTTCCTCTATATAGAGGTCTAAGCTGCTTTAACACTTTGTAAACATCGACTTCAACTCCTCTGTAACCATAAATATGAAAGCAAAAATATCTGCTATTAGGTTTGATTTTCCCCTCTCAAGGTCTTATTCTTCATCAAAAAACACAGTATAAATCCCACAGATGCAAAAATACAAGTATTTAAAAGTTCACGTTACTTAGAAAAAAACTAATTTCAACTACTAAAGTTACACAGATACTGAGAGGAACAGAAAAGTAGATTTATACTTCATGTGATTGCTGATAAACTGGTACCAGGATGTATGTTAATGTAGGTGGCAGTCTCAATTTCTTGTTCTGTGACAAAGGACAAAGTTACTTTTGTGGTAGAGTTTATGCAAGAATTAGTGCTGGACATCACACAAACCAAATTATTTTGTCTTCTAAAAAAACAGGAACAACCAAAAACCAAAGCACCTACCCCTCAAGACTTTGAAAGGTGCTTTCAGTTGAATTCTATCCACAATCCATTAAACAAAGGAGAAATTATACCTTCTCAATTCTCTATGATACAGGAAGAGATTAGTTTCTGTATGTTATAATCAGAATAGCTTCCACCACAGATAATTACTGTTGAAAATTATTTTTGAAGATCCATGTTGCAGTCTTCTATTTCCAAAAAACCCCTAAATCAGAATACCACTTCTTCCATTAGCAATAAGGAGTACAAAAATGCTGGAAGTGTAAAAAATGAAAAGTGGCTGATGAGAACTGTAAAGCTCACTTTAAAAAAAAATGAAACAAGGTATATTTCACTTTTGTTACTTTGAGGATTTAAAAAGAAACCTGCAGAACATATCTACAGGATCAGATTATTTACAACATGACTAGTGGTGCTGTGTTGCAATATTTTTTCCCATAAAATTCCAACTGATATAATGCTTTACAATTTAAATTCAGTCTATCTTTGGATGCCTATGCAAGAACACCGAATAAGATAAGTTGCTTGTATATCATGGTTTCTGCTAAAATCTCATAAAATAAATTTATGAAATTGGGATTAAAAAAATTAGATTATTAGCATTAGATTTTAGTTATAAAAATATGAATTTGTAACATGGAGGTACCTATTAGCTGGAGGATTACTATTGCACTAGCAATGTATTTTACCACTAAGTTAAGTAAGATTTCACTGGGGATATGTTATCATCTGCTCCAGAAATAATCTCCTGTACTTTCATAACCTGCCAGACAAGGTTAAAGTTAAATAAAATCACTCACTGATCTGGGGCCACTTTGCCCTCCTGGGAAGAACCTCTTACATTTTGATGAGACTACTTTAGGAAAGGGAAAAAAAGGAACAAAATGCAAAAGGTATTTGTAGCTATACCCAAAATAACATTTTAAACCATCATGAGAAGAGACCATTCATTACTTAATACAGATATAAAGAAGAATGAAAACATCTCTATAGATATTAATTTTAACTGTTTGAAAGAATATGCAGTCATCTTTTGAATTGTCTGCTTCAAGTTAGGAATCACTGGGTTATTAAACAGGTTCTATAAATAAACAAATAAAATACAATAAAATTGCCCACTTATCCTATGGACCTCAAGGAAAAATGCTGAGTTTCTTCCCCTCAGTTCTTTCCTGCTGTGTAATGCTACAAAAGCTGCAACAAACCACTAAGCATGCCCATTAAAACCTTTACCTAATAACTTCTTTATTTTGCTTTTTGGATTTCTTGGTAGTCTCTGCTTGTACAGGAACAACTTCAGGAACAGGTTCTTCAACTGCTATGTCCTCATCGCCCAAAAGAGCTGCCTGCTGAGAAAAATCCATGTCCTGCATAAACGACATGCTGCGCTTCAAAGCTAACAGCCGTTCCTAGAATCAGAAAGGACAGAGCGGCAGGGACTTAACCTTTCCCTCATAGCCAAGATGCTATGATAATGGGATGGGATGGGATGGGAATGGCCATGGCCTTATTTTGTTCTTAATCTCGTTTCCAATGGCGATGCAACATGATTTGGTCATGGTAGCATGGCATCAGAATTTCTGCAGCCCAACTATCAAGAGAGAAACAAACAAACAAACAAACAAACTGCATATGCAAAAACAACTATTTTACACAAAACTTACCATCACTGTAACACATGCACACACACACATTTGTGCACACACAGAGCAGCTCACAAAAAATCCTTCATTTGACAAGCCAACAACTGTATCTAAGTAAAAAGTATTAGCTGAAAACTCCCCAACACCTTCAAAAAAGTAACGCCTTTTTGTTTACACAAAGATAAAACTTAAATGAGATCTTGCTTCCAAAAGTTTCAGCCCAAAGTAGGATTTTTCGATAGAGTTGCACATATGTGGATTCTAACTGCTTCCACTGAAATAAGCTCTTACAGACTTAAGATAAGTAAAAGTTACTGGGTTATAACAAAAATGCCATCAAGCCCTTAAATACAGCAGCACTAACTGGCACTGCTATAATTCATCACAGATGGATGAAACATTTACCATTGTTACTTTGTCCCTTTTAAGTATGGTAACATAAAAAACCCCAAAGTTTCTGCTTTTTGTTTTTAATTGGTCTCTTACTTTGCTCATCATCTTAAAGCCTGTGTGCAGTATCTTCTTGGCTAGCTTGTAGTAAACAGTATCTGGTCTGTTGTAAGTCATTGCATTATCACACATCAGTTTAAAATCAGCCTGTAAAATACAAGACAAAAGAACTGTAAACATTTCAGGTCCTTGGTTAAATGACTGGAAGATATCACTCCATCTTGGCAGCTCTTTGAAGAACACAGCAATATTCTAGGAGCAGGCTCATAAACACAAACCAAAAGCAGAACTGCAAAGGTTTGAGCCTCTTCTACCTCTCCAAGATGCTCAGTTTCCTTTGCAACAGGCTTTTGGTTTTAAAAACCACTCTCTTTCGTGATGCCAAACATAACATCTTCTCTTTAACCAAGTGGACCAAATGGACTAAATGGACCAAACACTAGACCGAGCTACCAAGGTGACTTTTTACAGCACTACAAGCCCTCTGCCTTCAATTACCAAAACCTTGAAAAAGACAGAAATTGAGAGGGTGACATGGACGAGCAAACTATGGCCCAAGAAGCAGACAAAGAAGTGCATGTAAGCTACACTGCCAGTGATGGCCTTTCAAGTGCTGCAGAAACAGCCAGTCTTTTGCTTGCCCAACTTTGAAGCAGACCCTTTTATTACTGAAGCAAAACGAATGAGTGTTCTGCAGAAATTGCCCCTCTTTTAAATGCAGGACAGAGTGCTTTCAGACTCTACTCTTAGATTATTTATTGTCTTGTGACTAGCCTCAGCTAGTTATTTCAGACAGGTAACCTTTTGAGCAGACTTTGTTTCAGAGGTTAAAAACCTACAAACTTAATTTCTGTTTTAAGGTTATGGCTCTGTAGTTCTGTGTAATTAGGTACCCTCATGTATCCAGAAAGGGAGTCCAATTCCTTTTTTGCTCTAACATGGGCAGATTTTTAAGAAAACTTTTATCACTCCCCTGACTACCAGCAGAAGCTAAGTCCTTGAAGAAAAAAAAAAAAAGTCAGTCTAAAAAATACTGCCATTTTCTTTTTTTTTTAGGTTTCTATCCCACCAGTTTCAATACTACAACCTTGCCTGTTACTTAACAGTTACAGAGCTTTCTATAAATCTCTATAGCATATTAAACAAAACAGGGTAATAATCTTTGTCAAAGCATCTGTAAGAAATGTAAACCATTCTTTGCTCACCTTGCCGGACCTTTCAAAAAAAAAGATTAACCCTGAGAAACAAGCCAATGCTCTCTTGCTGAGGCTACCATCATATCAACATCAGTCTAGGAAAACGCAATTCCAAAAGCTGCTAATAATTCATGACCTTCACAAATAAGTTAAAGAAAACTCCTCTCCTTCAGGAGGTACCAATTCTATGAAAAAATTTCTTACTGCACTGTCTGTGAAACCATGATGCATCTAATAAATTATTTCAGAAAAAAAAATACGATTAATAACTAAGTTATGCTGCAAATAAACTTGCCAAGTAAGTTTCTGCCAGAAGACAATTTCAAATGAAGTTATATAAAAACCAGAATCATTAAAGATAAAAAATATGTAATTGCTCTTTAGTCATATACAAGATGCTCCAGTATATCCACAGGTTTCTTGCAGACAGGTCCAAATTACATTTAAATCAATCTAACAAGGTCTAGATTAAAAAAAGGAAAAAAAAAAGCTCAGTGGTTTAAGTCTTGGTGATAATCTTACTCCTATCAAAGTTTAGCAAAAAACTAAATTCCACAGAACTTTAGAAGATCTTCTTGGTTTCCATAGTAATTTATAGAAGATTGTAGTAGAATATGACAGATTATTTGTAACACACTGAATATACAAAAGTGCTCAGTTCTGAAAAAAATGAGCATTGATTAATGTAACAAAGGCTTCTGCAGTTAAAAAGAATGTTCAGTTTCTTACTAGCTGTGAAATATCTAAATCTTTATTCATTCACCTTGAATTCAGTGACTGATTTGTATTCATTTGCTGCAATTTTTTCCTTCATTGTACCAAAATCCATAGGGTGTTTTATTATCATGGAATACCCAGGAGCAATGGCATCCGTGACTGGAAAAGCAAAAAACCCATGAGGATCTTTCCTAAAAATAAAAACAATAAATTTAAATTTACAGCAGGCAACAAAACAATCCTTGCTTTTGCATCACATTAATAACACAACAGTACTACTAAAAAACCAAAAACAAGTAAAAACATTCTCATAAAATAGATCCATGCTTGAAAAATTTCCTGATAAAGGAGAGCATTGTAATTTCACATATGTAGACTCATTTTAAAAAGTAATTCTTGAAAATTTTCATTAAAAATGTCTTTCAATTCAATTCAATGATCAAATGGTCAATTCAAGCTAGTTCACGTATTTCTTAATTAATTCTTGTATTTTTTCCATGTCTCTACATTCCAACTTGGTCTTTTGGCTTCTTGTGGAAAAAGCTCAATTCTTCTTGTTCATAAGGTCCTCTAAAAATAAATAAGTTTGATTTTTTTAACTGGTTCCAAATTCAGCTTATTGCTACAAAATAAAAAAGGAATTTTTTTTTAATCATGAGGTGCAGGTTTAAGAGAAAACAATAAAATAAAAAGCCTCTCCCAATTTAGAAGATTATCATGTAACCAGGTCTAAATTTGCTTTGTATCTGACAGTGGACACTGAATAAAATAAAATTTAACTAAAACAGTCCAATCTTTTAAAGTAATGTAGAATTATAACTGGCTTTTAATCTCTAAACCAAGTAATTAATATTTAATAAATTTATAATGGCAATGTATAATTTGCCCAAAACACTTATTTCCCTGCACAATGTTAGAATTGCAAACTTGGTAATAATTGTCCTCAACTTATCTTTAAAAACAACCAGGTCTGACATGGTTGCAAAGGTTAACAGTTAGTCACCAGGCACTACTTTCAAACAGAAAACCAGGATATGAAGTTGCCAGGTAACACATACAAATATGCACCAGAGACAGCCTACACAGTTGAAGATATGAAAACATTTACTACCTTTGAAGCTGGCGAAGGAAGTGTTCCAGTAATTGCTGGATTGGTGTGCTCTCATTTTCAGCTGCATTTTGAGATGAAAACCCAGATAAGTGCAATGAAACCACATATGCAGATATTTTTTTATTTAAAAATATAAGTACCAGAGAGAAAATCTCACTACAAGTACAGCTTGTACTGATCTGAAGCTAAATGTATGAACATGGATTTCAAAGCAGAAGCACATCAGATATCTAAGCACACAGTACCTTTTTCTTCTTCCTTCATTTTCTGAGGTTTTTTTCTTATCATAGTAAAACCTAGTACCCATTAAGTCAGATGTAGTGCTAAATTTAGCAGCTCTAAGAATATGTATTAATAAGATTAAATAATTACATTGTATATTTCTGCAGAAAAAGTGAAACTTCGTTGCTCAAATACTGCAGTTGGGAAATCCATATTCTTACAACATGTTCGCTGTGCAATTTTCATGGTTTCACCATGAACTCCATGCAATTCTATAAGCCTTTCAATCACAGAGTGACAAACAGACACAGATTTACTGGCAAGAGAGAGAACAACTGCAATTTCACTTCCTGTACAGATCACACAAGAAACACTACATGTTAATGACCTGTTACTTTAGAGACTGGCTTTAAGTGACGTTTGAAACATTAATGAAGCATCAAGAATTGAAAATTCAACTCTCCCTGATAGAGGAAAGACATTTCTTAAACAGAATGGGTCAGGTAATTTATATGCTTTCCAATACCATTTTACAACCAGATTAAAAGAGAATAAAATGGGAATAGTTTTTATCTTGTCAGTTTTTAAGGC
The DNA here is from genome assembly GCF_028018845.1 of Melospiza georgiana. Lineage (NCBI taxonomy): Eukaryota > Metazoa > Chordata > Aves > Passeriformes > Passerellidae > Melospiza > Melospiza georgiana. The sequence continues at coordinate 60,654,332 of NC_080430.1, forward strand.
TCCTGACTACCCAGAAACATAAAACTCTGATCTGAAAATTTCAGTTACCTTGACAGCTGACGACCACAATTCCTCAATTTAATGTGTGGTCACAATTATAAAATTCCTTGGGATTACTTAACTAGTCAAAGGGCAGTATTCCAAAGACATGACTCACAATATTGCTAATGACACAATTTTTTGCTACTAGTTTCCATTTTCAGGCTTATGTGTAACTGAGATCACGATGTAATTGAAAATTCTCTAAAGAAAAGGTTTCCACTGAGCAATGCTGAGTTTTAATTATCAGGCAATGGCTACCGAAGAAAAAGCAAGGCAAAATCTCAAAAGATCAAACATGCAGAAGTTGCCACCCACAACTGACAAATATTCTGGCTGGTGATAAGAATTAGAGAAGATTTGTAAATTAAAAATAGGACTGGTATGTGGTGTCTACAGTCTTTAGAGATACACTATCACAACTTCCTTTCCATGAGAATAGAGATGCTCCACATAGGTAAGAAAGCTAAAAAAGATAAAAACAACACCTAAGAAGTCTCCATGAGAGTTTATTCCCTTGAAATAAATGAAACTTAGTTTCAGGCATTCTGATCACTATGGTGTAAATGCTAAGGAGAAGGAATCAGGGGAGCACTATGTGTAATAACACTTTCATAATGAGGTTTACCCTGCCAAGGAACAGAGGCCAGAAACAGATGTCCTCGGCAACATCAGTGACCTGAAAACAAACTTACTAAAACATGGAAGCACCAAGAGGAATATTGACTTTTCAGAGAGCAGAAAGTTCTGGATGTTGGAACAAGTTCCTATATTTCAGTAAATCTTCACGAAAATTTTATCTTTGACAAAAGCTTTGTTTTGTGTGCTTTTAAAAAGAACCAAAATAATTTAATCTTTCACACTGTTCACCTGGCTGAGTTCTGCATGCTCTAACAGGACGATCTGGAGGAGGTTCAACCTCCACCTTTTTCCCAGGATCAAAGTCATCAGTTTCTCCTTCAGTGTCACACTGTTCCTTCTCCCTTTTCCTCTTTTTCTCTTCCTAGGACAACAGAGAGAAGACATATTTTAGAGGGACGTGCAATCCCACACATCAAAAGGCAAGAAACAGCAATGTTTTTAATTTGGAATACTCATTCAATATCCAAGTCATAACACAGTTTAAACAATACTGCATATATTTTCACTATCACCTTTTCAATTTTCTTCTCCAATTAAAACTGTTCATCTTTTGCTACTTTGTACTTGATAAAGTATTGTTCTATCATTCTTGCATGTTTATTGAAAATAAAAATTCTGAAGCTATTCATATGTAAAACTGCATGATAAAAAGCTACACCAGAGAGCAAAGTTAATTGACTATTGAGTAAAGATCAATCTGTGGCTCCGCTCTCATCAATGTATTTTTGTTGTTTGTCACATTAAACAGAAATGAATAAAATATATGACAACTCAGCCAACAAAAGAACCATAAAAATCAGTGGAGGCAATTAATGATCTCTTCCTGAGTTTCAAAGCAAAGGAACATCTAAGTCATTCCTGAAATTCCACAACCATTATCCACATTTGCACAGAAAAGCACACTTTCATTAACCTTCCTCACACTATGGTTTGATTATTTAAAGATCCATTAGCTTATTCTGAATGTATTAATCATGAAGTTCTGTGAAAAAAATCCAAACAACCCCCATCCCACAAAGTAAAGGCAATTGATACTGCAAAATCTTGTATGAAGGACAGCTGGTTTTGCTACATTTCAAGTCCCAGCCTGAAACATCTGTACTAAGAAAATTGTGCACTGTCTGTGCTGTATTTAAGAGCTTCTGAATGATCCTATGAGATCTGTCACTTCCAAAAGATTTTTTTGTTAGGCTTGTATTACTTGGAACTGATAGATGTTAGCCACAAACACACACAAATTAGCACCAAAAAAACTGCCATACAAGAACATTACGTAAAACTACATGACAGGAAAGAATTAAAAAAGCAGAAAGGTCAGAGAACCATTATTACACAATAGAAATACTCTTAAAATTGAATTGTACAAGTAACTGTGCTGTCAATGCCTCACTATTGATTTTAAACAAACTCCCCAATGCTCAACACAGACAACTAAGTTGACCACCCTACTAACTACTAACAAAGTCACAAAGCCAGCACACAGATTATTCCAAGAGCTAATGATGCAATATACCACAGTACTCAAGAGTTCAGAAGCTGTTTTGAGTAAACATATCAATGTCCAGTAACTTGGCACATCTCCAAAATGTAAACACAGCCTGGAATTGAAAAGCTGAAAATATCCATCCCTAAAACAGTAGCAAAACATGTTTGTGAACAGGCTAAAATACAAAAGATCCAACTGAAAACCAGAAACATTTATTCAAAGCAAGTAAGTAAGGAAAATAAAAAGTTATAAGAAGGAAGCTTTTACTTTGTTCATAGAATCATCACAAAAGGTATCCTGTATATAGCAGAAGTACACCAACTCACACACAAGGGTTTTCTATGTTTCTGAAGTGCTATCTCCAGACAATAAGCTTCTTGTAACAGTGATTCAAACAAAGTTCTGCACCAGATTTTAGACCTGATAAACAAGCATGAATGCTGGTGTGCCTGAATTCTAAAAATCACAGCTTACTTTTCTCTTTCTTCTTTCCTCATCATCTAGATGCTTTTCTTTTTCCTTCTCTGACTTTTTCTTCTTTTTTTTCTTCTTTTCTTTATGTCGTTCTCGCTCATGATCTGATCTATCATCGTAGTAACTAGAGTCATGCCCTGACCCAGAGAGTTCAGTGACTTCACTGCCTCCAACTTTAAGAACCAGCTTTAAGGGTTTTTCCAAAGGCTTGTCCACATAATCTAAATTAAAAAAAAAAAAAATCAATAAATGCACAGGGAGCAATTACAGAATCAGTCACACAGCAATTACAGAATCAGTCTCAATTAGGTCAGAAAAGACCACTGAGATCAAGTCCAATCTATAACCAAACACTACAAGTCAACTAGACCATGGCACTGACTGTCACATTCAGTCTTTTCCTAAGCACCTCTAGGGACAGAAAACTCCAGCACCTCTCTGGCACCCCATTCTAATACATAATCACCCTTTTTGTAAAGAAATTCTTTCCCAATGTCCATCCTGAAGTTGCCCTAGCGCATCTTGAGGCCATGTCCTCTCGTCCTGTGGCTGGTGGCCTGGGAGAACAGACCGACCCCCACCTGGCTACACCCTCTTTTCAGGCAGCTGCAGAGTGACAAGGTCGCCCCGAGCCTCCTTTTCTCCAGGATAAACACCCCCAGCTCCAAAACTTCTTCTAGAACTACTGATTATAAGAATTCCCTGCAAAACAAAAATATACACAATACATTTGGAAAGAAAAACAAAAGCCAAGGCTAATAAGTCCAAGCTAACAAACAGTTGTTCTGCACATCATGAGTTGTAATGTTCCACAAACCTTTAAGACATTAGAAAGCGGCTCTTCGGCCTCCCATAAAACCGTCGCAAAGTCCTTGCAGAGCAAGGTGAAATTAAGCATCACTCAAGCACCGTGGCGACCGGATCCCCTCAGGAGCGGCCGTGGGAAGCACGGAGACGCTCCGGCTCACACTGCACCGCCCGCCCCGCGTTCCTCGGGCCGCCCCCGCCACCGGCAGCTCCGGCACTTGAAGCGAGGGCTCTGCCCAGGCCCCCCAGCCCGCGCAGGGACGCCGGGCCCCGCCGACAGCCGCGCCGGGGGAAGGGACGGGCGCGTCCCGGGTACAAAGAGGCTCCCCCGGCCCTTACCGCTGTAGGCGGTGGCGGAGGTCGAGCGCCATTCTGCCTTCTCGGCTTTGTGCTTCTTGTGTTTCTTCCCCATGGCGGAGCCGCAGCCGGCCCCGCCGGAAGCACTAGGGCGGGCGGCCCCCCCGCTCGCCACGGAGGAAGATCCGGGTGAGTGGCCGGCCCTGCCTCGCCCAGCGCGCCCTTTACAAACAGCGGCTGCTGCAGTCGGTGCCTGGTGCCTCCGGCTCGCCCGCGCTCGCGATCCCTGTCGCCCTGGCGCGTCGCTGCCAAGGCCGTGCCTGCCTGAGGTGATTCCCTGTCCCCAGCGCTGAGGCGGGAGCAGCCGCCCGCCCGTCCGTACGCGCGACCGCCCTCGCGGCGTGTCCCGAGTCTGTCGTCGCCATCTCCTGAGGGAGGGAAGGTGCCGATCCTGATCTTCGTCCCGATCACGTACCTGGTCTTAGCGGGGGGCCGTGTGCACCTGGACAGGGCACCGGGAAAGGGCCGTCCGTGCCGTGGGCGCGTAGCAGTCGCTGGAAGTCGCTTCTCTTTGGTATCGCTTTTTCCCTAGGAGCGAGAAAGATGGAAGACGCTGCTGGAGATTTGAAGCAAGCTCTCCCAAACGTGTGTGACAGCGTTCAGATCCATGTGGAAGTTCACCAGAAGTCGAGCAGGTATCCGATCAAAGCGTTGCTTGCTGCCACTTGTGCCTGTTTCCTCTCGGCCTCGTTCTACGGATCTCCAAGAGCCCGCAGGACCCAGCTCTGCCTTCTCTGTGCTCTCCCGGGAGTTTCCTCACCTGTGTCTTTTCCTAAGATTGAACAAATACAGTTTGCTCAGTTTCACCTTGTGGGTCATGTCATCCAGTCTCATGATGAAGTTGTTGGCCACGTTATGGGTTTGCCCCAGTTTATCCTTGTCTCTTTTGTGTCTGTGCTCTCAACTGCTCACAGTACTCCAGATGTGGTCTTACAAAGCCAGTGGATGAAAACGCTTACTCTCTCTTACATCTGCAGTCTTGGTAGCACAGCCTCAAATAAGGTTGTCCTCATTTGTAGCAGGGGCACACTCGACTTATTGCCAGCTTATCCACCCAGGACCCACGGGCCCTTTTCTGCAAAACAGCATGTCATTCAGTTGGCCCCTGATCTGTTCTGTTATCTGGGCAGTGGGTGGAGAGCTAAGATTTCATGTTTACCTTTTGCTGAACGTCAAAAGTTTCCAGTCAGACCGTATTGCCAACCTGCAGAGGTCCCTCTGAATAGCAGCCTCCCTGCTCCAGAATATTGAAAGTTCTCCTTGCTTTGGTGATATCCATAAACTTGATGCAGTCACTTTCAATCCCATTGTCAAGGATGCAAAAACAGTGCTGGTCCCAATGCTAAGAGCACCACACTGCCTCTCCCCACCCAAGTTACTGACAGGCTGCTTAATCTTTGTACTAATCACAGCCCTCTGAGTTGGACAGTCCAACCCTCCTTGTCTATTTATCCAGTTCTTTTCTTAAGGTTTTGGATGTCTGAAGGATATGGGAGAGCATGTCCGAGACATTAGAAAAATCAAAGAGTAAAATACACACTGTGCTATTTTTGCCAGGCTTAACAGAGGACTGAGAATTTGCATTTGAATGAGTGAAATTGCAAAATTAAGTTAAATCTTCGAATGGTATTCCTGTTCCTGTAGTTTTTGTCTCTTCTGGAATTCTCCCTAAATTGTGTCCCCATCCTGATGTTTCAGCTGTCCTGAAAGTATAATGGAGCTTCCAAGCTAAGCTTACCAAATTCAGTCTGTAGCTTAGCTCCGAGTCTTTCTGGGTTTCCTGCTGGAACACAGATTGCATAACTGCTTTCCATTCTTGAAGTCTTCTAGCTGTCTCATTCAGTATCCCCTGATATGACCTCAAACAGAGCAAATGGTATTATTTGGATTATGTCTTTTAATGCACAAATTAAAACCAACTGTCCAACTTGTTGCTTTTGCAGACAGACTGAATCTGACAGGTTCTTTTCTCCTGTAGAATGCTGGAGGACGATTGAGTGGGTTTGGGATTTTTTTGTGTTAGTTGTTTTTTTTAGGATTGGGGGTTTTGTTGCTTGCTTGGTTGTTTGGTTGGGTTTTTTGGTGTGTGCAAGATAGAAGCTATTTTCCATGAAAGCCTCATGTATGAAATAATGCTTTCCAACACTAATTCAAATTGCCTTATAAATGTCAATGCCATAAAGTAATGATGTTTCTTTCTTATTAGTGTGGCCAAGAAAGAAGATATTAGGATGAGTGTCTTAAAGCTGTTGAACAGACACAACATCGTATTTGGTGATTACAAGTGGACAGAATTTGACGACCCTTTCCTTAACAACAATGTGCAGTCTGTGGCAATTGTGGACACAGACCTGAAACTGAAGGACAGACAGGTATTTCTGGTCAAGAACATGCACCTCTGTTTATGTGCCCCTGAACTAGTTGTAGTGGTACCCTAAGGGCAGAAGCAAGACAAGGTCTGTAGAATGATGTAGTATCTCTTCTTAGGCTGACTAGTATAACTAGGAAAAGGTGTCTATTTTTTTTTTACTGTTTATTAAGGTCTGAAACAGAGGTAGTAGGCTTCAGAGATAAATGCCAGCTGAAGACTGTAACTTTCTTTTGTTCAACTAGCTTTGAATGAGAAATATGACAGGTAACAAATCTTTTTATGTTCATTCTAGCCTATTGACCTGAGCACAAGCAGTCTTTCTCTTCATGTTTTTCATCTGAATGAAGAAGGACCAACCTCGGAAAACCTGGAAGAAGAGAATGATGATATCACTGCAGCTCACCACTGGGTGCTACCAGCAGGTACCTGTGTGGCATTTCTGGGAGCTCTAGAGCAATAAAGAAAATATTGCAAAGGCTAAAAGTGTTTATAGTTACCTATAAAGGTACTATTTGTATTTATTGTTTGTCTATATAAAAAATATGTGTGGACTTTTTTCTTTATGGAACAAATATATTTGGACTTTTTCCTTTTGGTTTTGACTGACGTGCTGCAGATGATTCCAAAACACATCCTTTATTTCTGTAATACTTGTGGATGTGTGAAAATAACTGGTCTTGTTGTCTAAAACATGTAGTCATAATCAGAAGCATGCAAGTTTTTAACACTGGTGATTGCATTCCAAGTTTTTTTTAACTTGAAGATCCACAAGAAGCTTATCACTTTCAATGTTCATTTTCCAGAGCTCACTACTGGCTTCCAGCCCCTATGACAGTACTGCTTTTATACATGAAACAGACAAACAAAGTAAAGAGATTTGGTCTTTATCTTCTGGAGAGGAAAAATCAGGCTTTCCTCTGTGATAGAGCCAGACCTGCCTGTTACTGTCCTGTGCTTGGGGAAGTTTGATTCTCTGCCTGAAAGGAAAAGCAAAAGTGTGAGCTTTAGCTCAGAGAGACAGTAATTTTGAAACATTTCCTATTCTTTCCATGTTCTGAAATGCCTAATTATTCATTACATTAGTTTTCAGGAAGAATTAAAACTGATACATTGACATTATTGTCGTGGCGCACTAAAATCAGGGTGACCCGGCTCAGCGACACCAGAGGTGCACCAGACCCCCCCTTACAAGCTCTACAGAATCCCAGCTACCAATAGAGGTTCAGCACAGGAACAAAAAGACAGCAGCACGGGTCCAGGGGTAGAGCTGGGGTGGCTTTATTTGGTGGTGATTTCCCTTGAGTTCAGGACTCCAAACAGACAAGACCTTGACTCACGGTTAACAGGAATTTTTTTAACATTTGTCAGGAAGAGGCGTTTAGGGTAGCAAACCAACAGGGATATGGTTGGGGAGGGGTCTGAGGTGGGGTAATTCGTACTTAGACCAATGAAAGAACACTAGGGAAGGGAATAACTTGGGTTCTAAACAAAGGGGTTCTAAAGGATACAAAAGTGACAAGGAATTTACTAGAAGAGAGGGTGGGTTTGGGGGAGGATTGACACCTAGGGGGAGGAGGAGTAAGGAAGGTCCTGGGGAAAAGAGTAGGGATAGTAGGGATTGACAGCTGGGAAGGGGAGGCGTTTGAAACTTGGCAGGGAGTGGCTGGGTAACAAACAGAAGGACTGACACTTGACCAAACTGAATAACAATGAGGGAGCAAGTCTAAATTTAGAAACATGAGATGCAAAATGGGAAACCTGTGCCACTCCAAAGGCAAGGTCAGGACAACACAAAGGGATTGTAAAATCACAAATTAGATAGTGACCATGCCAATAAAAACTAAAGAAAACACACTGCAGCAATAATTGCTACAATTTCGTGGTTTATAGTTGTTCAGTCTTTTATGCTTTTCTTTGCTGAAAGTTAGAAGCCAACGGCTACGAATGATTGATACTGAAATGACAGCTTTAGGCTTTTATGCATTGTTCAGCTACATGGTTTTTTTTACATCTTGATGTTAAATAAAAAAGGCAAACTTGAATGATAAAATTTGCCCTAGAACCCTCCTCCTACCACTAGTTTTCATTGCTTCCTTGGTGAAATGTAAGTTCATCCTCTACTGAGAATGGAAGGAACGATATTTTTCATTTCATGTTAATAAATTAATATTAATTTCTTGTCACAGATATTGGAGGAAATAGAAGCTGGGTAACTGCTGAATTTGTGTGTAGAAAGTGGTCTTTGCATTTTGAGAAAAAAAAGTTGAAAAACTTTTTTTTCCCCCACAGATGCTTTACTTGCTTTCATATACGTGTTCTTAATTCTTCATTTTAGTTGAGCATAATTTGAAAACTGTTTTGTGCTGCAATGATGAGTTACAGTTTTCCAGATTGATTTATACTAAACAGGTATATAATATATTGCTTTTGCAGCTGAATTCCATGGTCTTTGGGAAAGTCTTATCTATGACACTGAAGTAAAATCAAATGTAAGTTGGAAATGAATAACAATTAAAATCACTTGAGGAGAAGTAAGAGCTGAAATTAAACCTGTTTGAAGTTTGCTGCATCCTGTGGAGATATGGGTGCAGGCTGGGCAGAAGGGAATGGGAGTGTAACTTTTGACGCTGGCTATTTACAGACTACAAACGAGACGGGGCTGCTGGGAAAGTGCTTCGAGCTGTTTATTTTTCAGCATCAGTCTCATTACATGATTATGATAATGGGAAGATTCCAGCAGCTCACAATCTCGGCAGCGGGCCAAAAAACTTAATGTTACAACTTATTTTATAAGCTTCTTAACCAATCACACAAAGCAAAAGCATATTGACAGTAGTTCTATCCAATCACGATAAGCACACGTACCTTTGGTTAAAACAATGCTTGCTTATTTTGAATACAATACCTATTTGTAAGCCTTAAAACACAGCACACAGAGCTCCATTCTTAAGCTTTAACCTTCCTAATATCTTGCTAGATAAACTTTCTGCAACTTAGATAGCTATTCAGACAAGCATTAATACGCAGGCTATTGTTCAATTTGCCCTTGCTTTTTCTGCAGTTTAAATAATTTTTCTGCTGACCTATCTCATAACTGTTGCTTTAGCTCTACTCACAATTCTGCTGTATCTGAAGCCTGCCTTTTCCAGCTTTCACAAAACCCTCTAATTTTATAGATTCCCATAAACTTTGTTTCTGGCAGCAGCTAAACAGTTAATGGACTTGGCAGTAATGTCAGCAAGCAGGGCTACTGTTCATGCAAATACTTATTCAGTGATTTTACTAAAGCTGAGTGCCCTGCCATTTGAGTGCTGTCAAGACATTGGAAAGAAACTAAACACTTCCGTGGGTTCGTTTTCTAGCTTGAAGATCCTGTGCATTCATCAGAGATTGTGATGATAACTGCCAGAGATTGTAGAACAGTAATACCGTAATCTGAAATTTAGTAATTGTGGTGCAAATAGACCCCACAAATAGTTCAATTCAGCTTCTAACTGAAGTTCTTGGACACAAATAATTAATTCATTAGCTTATTTGTAATACCATAGATACAGTATTCTCACTTAAGTCTTTATAACCAAATAGAGAAAAGTAAAACATTCCAGTGATGGTACTTCTTAATTTATAAGGTAAAAATCACTTAATACATCCACATTTGTGTAATTTATGGAACAGTTTTCAAAGTCATTTGTGAAATGACAAGACTATTTCATTAGACTTGCTGGTGTTCTAAATAACAGCAAGCTGATCACTGTTGAGTGTAAGTGTATATGAGTAGAAAGAAATGGTAGCTTTTAATGACTCAAACTTGAACTACTACTGTAAAATTGTAAATCTTCCTTCTTTAAACCATGGGAATGCCTGAGCATGTTTGGGTTCTATGGGCTCTGAAATAGTTGCTGTGAATTTTCAAAATGGCACAGTGAGAATTTTGACAAATATGTGGATTAAGTTTGGTTGTTTTTGCTGTTGTGTGATTGCTCCATTTCAAGCATGAGATATTGCAGGAGCACCACTGTATTGTCCCATCAACATGCAGGGATCTAAAGCTCATTACACGTAAGAGCAACAGAAGATAATGTGGTATCAGGTGTTATAGGTAAAAGTCATCATAGATTCACACCTGAAGTTCATATTCATTTTATTGAAAGAGTTCTCTACTTCCTAATTCTAGATAATTCTAAATTGAAACTGCAATATTTATAGAAGCAATCATTCCAGGAAATACATGCAACTTCTGTTATTTGGAGGAATTAATCTATGAATTCCTTGTAGAAGCTGATACAAATGCTTCAGTAAAAAGGAAATAAATGTGACAGGAAATGCTTTGTTTGGCGGGCTGACTACAACAAACTGTACAAATGTATAGCTGTACAACATCTAAACAGGACCCAGAATTTGAGTCTTTGATTCTCTGTGCTTAGGCAGCTTGTGTTTTACAGACACACAGTACGTGGGACAATGAAAAATAAAATCAATTTTCCTTCCTTGAAGTGTTTAATTTATCCATTTAAAAGTTCTGGAACTCCATTTGTGCCAAGTACATGCTATTCTTATTCTTGAGGGCAGAACAGAAAAGAATTCCCATCCTTTGCAGAAATATATTTGACTAAAAGAGATGAGCTCTTTTTTTTTGTTGTTGTTATGAGTACACAATAGACATCATTAGAGATTGATTCTATTTGTGGTTATATTTGCTGTTATGACTCTAATTTGTGTCTTTCTATCTGTCCTCTTCATTTAGTTACTCGATTATGTGACGACAACATTATTATTTTCTGACAAAAATGTTGACAGCAACCTGATATCATGGAACAGAGTTGTTTTGCTGCATGGTAAAAATTATCTGTTTTAAGCCAAGTAGATTGATTCACTGGCCAGCTGTTTATACTTTCCTTCTGGAAAGACTTGTACTGCAATCCTATGTAGTAAAACGAGATGATATGAAAGCAGCACCTCAATAGTACAAATTTAGATGAAATGTAATGTTAGAGTCAAATCAATGTTCACATATACATGTTTTGCATGAATTTAAATTCTAAAGCTTACAGTGCAGTGACAACTGTGGATTTCTTAATTTTAAGTGATACTGTTGCATTTTTACAGAATGAACAAAAATAATGCAGATACTGAAGATACTAGGAGGCATATATTAGTTAAACTTCTATTGCAGTACTAAATTTTTTTTAGTTATAGCTTTCTAAAAACTTTGGGAAAACTGGGAAGGCAATCTGTTGTGTTGTTGACACTGTTCTGTTGCCAAAACTTGCTAGTTCAGTTACTTTTAGTTATTTTAGTGAAGCTGAAATCTTCAGTCAGTTCTAACTTACTGTAGAGGTTATACCACAAACGAGATTAGCATCAACTGAATCCATTTTCTTGCAAAATGCATGTTGCACTGATTTTGTCATCAAGACTGGTATTCAAAAATCAAAGGTCATAGTGGAAATATTTGTTTGTTGTATTTAAGTTACAACTGTCAATTTACTTCTACAATTTAGAAGCCTCTTTTTTAGATGTTTTTGTTTGAAAGACTTTATTTCAGACTCATACTCTGGTAACTGTGCTTGTACTTGCCTCTTTGGAGGAAATCTTTGTGACTCTTCCATGGGATATTAAGTCAGATCCAAAAGGTTTGTCTCAGAGTATAGTTCTCAAGATGATCTGGATTCCCCAAGGAAGAAATTTCTGGGAGAGTGGACAGCTGATCAAACTGATGGTGATATGTTTCTGTTTTCTATGTTAGAAGAGTGCATTTCAGGAAGATACAAGTTTGAGCATAGCGCTGATTATAGAGAATGCTGATGAGGTTTAGCCCTGCAGGGGTGATACTCTTTGCTTCTCTGGCTGTTGAATGTTTTAACTTTATGGTGTCTGCATACATATAAAATCCAGCATTAGCTCTAGGATTGTAGTCAAGGAAGCAATTTTCTCAAAATAGTCTGGTGTACACAATCATTATCTGCTGTGATTTTACTCTACAATTAATGCTGTAATGAAATAAAATAGTTAAAAATCTGTTAGATGTCATTAACAATCTAATGCAGACTCTGTGTAACGTATGGATCTGATTTCAAATCAGGCCCTCCTGGAACTGGGAAAACTTCTCTCTGTAAAGCATTGGCTCAGAAGCTGACAATTCGACTGTCATACAGGTGATTTTTTTTTGGAAATTTTTCACTTTAGCTTACTATACTTAGTTGTTCTTTTTCATTAGCCCAAGTATATCTCGTATTTATTTTCAAGTAACTTAGTGCTGTTATGTCTTCTTTTTTGTAGTGCACCAGGCTAGCAATAAAATTGATCTGCTAGACTGATTAGGATATTTTATGCCTTGTAAACTGTGTAAATAATTGTCCCAGGTGTGTAAAAGACATTCCAGTGGCAGTACAGTAATTTTTGCCCACTTTGTATATCAATGAGTATTAAAGGACAGAGGATCAAGGAGTATTTTGGTTTTTGTTATCTTCATGTTTGATAGAGCCTGGTTTTAATAGGTAGTGGGTTTTTAAACTAATTTCTTTTGTGCTTGGATTGTCTGAATGCTGCAATCTGCAGGGGTCAGTTTGGATATCAGATTATAAGAAATAGCCTGAAAGTTCATAGCAACCTAACAAATCTATATTAAAAAAACCCCAAAGATATAAAATAAAAGGTGTAGCATAAATAATGTGTATTGGCATGATCCTACTCTAGTCTAAACTGAACATATGAAAATCATAAGCTCTATAATGTGTGGTTGAGATACTTTGTCACTTCTTGCTATACTGAAGAAAATCTTACACAAAGAGAAGAATGAGGCAATTATCATGGTAAGAGTTACTTACCCTGTTCTAATGAGGAAATTCTAATAGCAATTTAGTATAAGAATTCCAGTTACATTTTCAGCAATGTGGGAAGTTCCAGCAACAAAAATAATATCAGTAAAATATGTATTATATTTTGAAAGGTAAGTAATTTAGAGCACTAATTCACAGAATTCCAGGGTCAGAATGTCAGGAATGACACTTACAGAAGTTATTGATATCTCTGATTTTTATTTAGAATGGAGTTGATACTTCTTTTTCTCTTCATACTTTAGGTATAGGTATGGACAGTTAATTGAGATAAACAGCCATAGCCTTTTCTCTAAATGGTTTTCTGAGGTATGTATTGATGTACCTAATAAAATAAGCTACATATTTTAGAAATTACACTGTAATATTCTGTTTAGCTTGTTTCCTAAATATGTGCACCAGAGATTGTTCAGAATAATTAATATGTTTGAAAATGCTTAAAGAGAAGTTTTATTAGAAAGTTGTTTTAAAACTCAGGCATTTACACCTTTAAGTATGATAAGCCTTGGAAAGTTGTGTGGTAAGGAAATAGTTAACATATGCATATGGTGTCTTTCTAGAGCGGCAAACTTGTAACCAAGATGTTCCAGAAGATCCAAGAGTTAGTTGATGACAGAGATGCTCTTGTATTTGTACTGATTGATGAGGTATGATTCCAATAGCATTGTTGTGCATAAAATATAGCAGAAAGGAAATTGATGGGAAGGAGCTGCAATAGTGCTCATTTGTAAAGAACAATAAAAGCACATTTATGCTATTTTGTAAGCTACATGATTGTGCAGCTGAGTGAACTTTAGTCTTGACTGCTGCAGATTTGGGAGGAACATAGTATCACTTAGCAGGCAAATTCCAGCTGAAAATGAATTGAAGCCTTTCTTGGTGGAATTTCCCTTGCTGCTGTATGTTTACATTATATTGTTTTAAACTTCAAAGTAGCCCAGATTTGTATTATTTACATTTTTTGTAAAGCTCTAAAAAACGTGAATATGGTTCATTTCATTGTTGTTAGATTTTTTTCAAACTTGCATAGAAAAGCAACTTAGTAAGTATGTACCTTATTAGCTTTGTCATATTGGAGTTCCTATGGGGAATCTCACTCTAAATTCAACCTATTCATTATTCTGGTGGTGTCCCATTCCTCCACCTCCAGAATTTAAAATGCAAACCAGCCTCCATTCTGCTATCCAAAAAGGAATTTCCCTCACTACACTTTGCTTCCTTGACATGCCTTTCTTTTTCCCGGGAAATTGCTACCTAACAAAAGATTTTGAAGAAGTTGTAGATAGTAGGCACAGGAATCTGAAGGTGTGTTGCATGGGTTACCTGTTTGCTGCCAAGACTCCAAAAGTGCAATCCTTTTGGTTTTTTTGGTGTTTGGTGATTTTGTTGTTGTTGTTTTGGTTGATTGGTTTGGGTTTTTGTAGGTGGAAAGCCTCACGGCAGCTCGCAGTGCCTTCAAGGCAGGCACAGAGCCTTCGGATGCTATTCGTGTGGTCAATGCTGTACTGACGCAAATAGACCAGATTAAAAGGTATTGTTTGCATATTATTGCAGTAGCAAAAGTTAATTGACAGTTTCAGTATTCCTATTCCTGCTAAATTTCAATTCCTACTTGGAATACTAAACCAGATTAATTAGTGAATAGTTATTCTTTGTTCACGATGCTAATCTTGAAAAGAAATAGGAGTAATCCAGCAGAATATTTTACATGTACCTGGGTGGACAATCAAATCTATGGACAGTATGCTTCCCCTAATGACAGAGGGAGAAAAAGGACAGAGCATCATGATGTTTGCTTGGAGAGCAGACATCAAAATTGAAATGTAAAACATGTTGATTAAAGGTCATTTACAATTCTTTTAATGATCTTTTTGTGTGTGTCAGAAGCTATGCCAGTAGTTTCTAGGAAGTTACCATATATCACTTCTGAAATAGAATTAGAGGAACTGTGGACACTTGAGAAACAGCTGAAGGAAAGAGACTATGCATTGAAATAGTCTGGTGATACCTGGCCAAGAGCTTCAGATCATTTAATGTAATTCCTGATTGACAAGAATGATGTGATGTGAAGTTTATTGCATAAAATTATTTGAAGCATAAGAAGGAAGGTGTCAACTTGCCAGTCATAAAAGGACATAAATCTTTTACATGTGACCTAAAAATCTATTTTTGTCTTGAAGGTATCCCAATGTAGTTATCCTGACTACTTCAAATATTACAGAGAAAATTGACATGGCCTTTGTAGACAGGGCTGACATAAAACAATACATTGGACCTCCATCTACTGCAGCAATATTTAGAATATATCTTTCTTGCCTGGAAGAGCTGATGAAGGTAATACTTGAGAGCAAAACTGTAAAATACCATATTTTAATAAATTCTGCATTTTAATCATACTTCCTAAGTAACAAAAATACGTAAATTTAATTCATTTTCTGTATTTCCACTCTTACTGTAAAATTTAATTTTGAATGCATTTATTTTTCATACAACGGTTTGTAACTTTTGTTTGTAGTGTCAAATAATATATCCTCGACAGCAGCTTCTGACACTGAGAGAGCTTGAGATGATTGGCTTCATAGAAAATAATGTGTCAAGGTTAAGCCTTGTACTGAAAGATATCTCAAGGTAAGATTCTGAAATTCTACTTTTTTCATACATACATACTGAGTTATGGAATAATGTGTAAAAGTAACCAAATTTCCCAACAACTGGAGATCTGAAACAGCTCAATCTTTTTTTGTGTTTGGGAAAGTGCAAAAACCTTCAGGGGACAAAAAGTGGAAGCAATCACAATTTCCTAACATGTCTTGGTCTCAGATCTGGCTTGGTCTAGTACTGCTTGTGGTTTTTGCTCTGCCATTTGAGGTCCTCCTGACAAGTTGCTGGCTGGATTAGCGTTAGTTTTCAGTGGATATTGGGAATTGTAATGCACTTTGGCAGAAATAGCATGTGCCTTAGATCCTGCTAAGAAAGTGTTTTGAAATGTCTTGCCATCTGCTAGATCAGTATTTAGTGTGGAGATATAAGTGGACAAAAACAAGGGGGAGAGGAATAAAGTGTAAATAGATAGTGTTATGGTTTGCTGAGTATGGTGGTAGAGCAAATGGTCTTTCACTGCATCATAACAGTTCTTGAAACAATAATATCAATATCAAGCAATGTTTTTTTTTCCAAAGTGCTGGTCCCTATGGAACGAAATAATATTCATAAAGTCTGCAAAGTGTGTTTTGTTTCTGTTCCTGAAGTATGCAGTCTTAACCAGTGAGGAGTGAAGTAAAAGCAAGTAAGTTTTTTCAGGCACAGAGGTTTGCATTTTATGTACACAGAGCAGTGCTTGGAGAAGATGCTAACATATACGAAGTGGGTGAGGTGAAGAAAACTGTGTAAATGATAGGTAGAAGGAGACAGGCAGTACCCATAAGGTCCAGCACTCAAACTAGGTTTTTTCCCAGTCCTTCCAAAAGTGGTTGTGTCCATACCACACTGTGGTAGACATCCCCCCAAATTAATGAGATTGGCGCAACAATGTGAGAGGCCTGATGCAAGCATTGCCAGGCAGCTGTGCCTGTGCTGCTGCAGTGTAGCCTCCCACAAGCAGAATTTGTCTGTTCACTTCATGCTAAAAGAGCTGCAAGTGAGCTACTGAATTGTCATCTGAAGTTCTTTTGGAACAACTTTATAGAGAAACACAGAAAAAGGAAAGGCATCCTTTTAAGAGTGGATATTTAGCATTTAAGCAGCACTTGTCTGTTTTACCATAGAAAAAGTGAAGGTCTTGGTGGCCGGGTCCTGAGAAAGCTTCCTTTCCTAGCACATGCACTTTATATTCAAGTAAGTTTATTATTTTCAAGTGATTTTATTGTGTTCATTATATTTTGGGTTGAGTCTGAGACAGGCAGGAAGACATCTGAACACACACTGCCTGAAGTGAAAGATTGGTCCAAACCTCCCTTTTAATCTAAACTGCACTTGTTTCTGAAGCTTTGTAGACCAAAACAATTATGTGTTGTCCATAGTTTAGAATGGGATTGAAGAAGACAGGTGGGATTGATCTGCCCAAGAGCATTCTACTTTTAATTAAATAAATGAACATTAATACTGGTGCTCTTATAATTTCTTGCTGAAAAAAAATTCCCAAAACCTCTACCACTTTATAAATAATAATTTGTTAAAAACCTTTTTCTAAGCAAATGTACAGTATTGTGACTGAAAACTTCACCCAGGTTGACTTTGACTTTGCTGTGATAGCCGAATTTAAATAAACTTGCGGTTTGGTTTATAGAATCTTGCAATTTTTGTAACATGAAATTAAAATATTTCTCTTTTAAGTACTGTGATTTGTATGTAAAATACTATGTCTGCCTATTGCCTTGGTGTGTCTAACAAAATGTTCTCTTATTTTTAGTCCCCCAGTGTCACAATGACAACTTTTCTTCAGGCCCTTTCACTTGCAGTAGACAAACAATTTGAAGAAAAAAAGAATCTTGCAGACTGCGTGTGATACGCTGCTGTTTTGTAGTTGACTGTATTGTTATATTTTTTATACAAGTTGCGCTACTTTTATGCATTTGTAAAATGAAATGCATTTTTATGCATTTGTAAAATAAAATGCACCTTAAAAAACCTGGAATGCCTTATCTGGTTTTTCAAAATATTGATTAATAAACAACTAAGGAAGTTCACAGCATATTTTTTGAAACCTTTATGTCAAATGTCAATAAAAGGATTGTAAAAGGTTTTTGTTTTAAGTCAGTTTCCATCTTTTGCCATTACTAAAAGTGGGCAGGCTTCTGTTGCCTGTTTTTAATCACTAACTTTCTATCCAAGCATCTGAAACTGGGAAGAATTCAAAGTACTCAGTGACAGACCAGATCTTTCATATTGACATCTCTTTATCTTGAAATTTAATATAATTTATTATGGGTTTTAATTACATCGGATTCAAAAATTTAAAATCAGGTGATCGTGTAATTGTATTTTGTAAAATTTGGGGGTTTTTTATGTTTTTGAAAGGATGTGAACCCCAGTGGACCATGTTTTCTCCATGAAGTACAGCTACAATATTTTGTCTTTAAATGCAAATACATTTTGGTTTTGTTTTATACAAAAGAGAGACGGGGACTTTTTTAGAGGGTGTGTAGTGATAGGACAAGAGGAGCAATTTTAAAGAGGGTTGGTTTGGATTAGTTATTTGAAAGGAATTTTTTGTGGGTTTGGTGAGGCATTAGCACTGTTGCCCAGAGAAGCTGTGGATGCTTGATCTCTGGAATTGTTTAAGACCAGGGTGGATGGGGCTTTAAAGAAGCTGTACTAATGGGAACAGCCCTGCCCATGGAGTGGTGAAAGCTGGAACAAGATGATCTTTAAGGTCCCAACCCAAACCATTCTATATTTCTGAATGTTAAGGGGCTTCCAGAATAGTTTTTTAAGAGAAAATGGAGGGATTCAAGTTGGTGGTATCCAGTTCAGAGATGCCACCTAGCTGTTGGTGTTGAAATACTTTAGTATTTCATTGCTTCCTTATATGTATCTTTTAAATCAATGTTATATTATACATTCATAAAAAGAAGTATTTTTATCCTGAGTTACAGTTATTAATGAACACCTTGGGTTAAAAAATTGAATGGAACTTGTGAAGTTCTATTTTTTTTTATTTTGGCATCTATTTGTATGCAAAATAGCCCCTCTCTTAAGCCTAAGTGTCTGTTCATTAAACTACTTTTGGAAATAACTTGTTCAATATTATTTGTATCCACCCCACAAAAATAGAAGGGAAGTGGGCAGCAGAAGAGAGATCTGCTTGGATTATTTTACAAATTTCCAGGACTGCTATAAGAAAAGACACATTGGACATGAGGAATCCTCTGAGTAACCTCCTCCCTTCAGTCAGTACTCCATCCCACACTCCAGTGCAGTAACCTCAGCTGTTCTTTTCACAGTCTCAGTGCCCACACATTAATCCTGTTTTCTTTCAGTGCTCATTACGTAGAGGGAACAGTCCTCTTTTCCAGGTATAAATATTTTTTTCAAATATAACCATAAATTAAAACTGCCATCTTTTATTACAAACAATAATGTTCAACTTTGTCATTAGCAAATTTCTGTAAATTCTGTTCAAATCCACTAGATGGCAAAAATGAATCCTTGAGATTTAGCAAGTCATGTGAGAATGGGAATGCTGGCTGAAAGTTTCAAAAGCCCTAATGAGCAAGACTTTGCTGCAGTGAAAATGCCTCTTCAAGATGTAATGTCAGCTGTAATGTAACGTAGCACCATAGAATTGCTCTGCTTGGCCTTACAGAAAAATTCTGGATTTTAAAATGTTTTGCCTAATGAAAGGAAACTTGCAGAATTTGATCCAAAGATGAGAAGCAGTGAGTTCTCTGTGCTGCAGCAGAAGTTATTTTGCAGTGTACTTTTACCCTCTCATCCACTGGCTGGTGGGTTTAGAAAAATGTCTGGGATCTAGATCACTATGAGCATACATGATGAAATATTGAGCCTGTTGAATGCAAAGACTTTCAGCATAAGCACATTAAAGTGTGGGATTTTAGAGAAGTTAAGTAATCCTGAAATAGAAAAGTAAAATATTTTTTCTTTTTCTTGGAAAAAGCAAATATAGACTGAGAAAATAAGCTGAGCGCAGCTTATTTTTATGAGCTGTTTCCATGACTAATGTTTTTCCAAACAGTGAAAATTGTTCATTTCTGATCCAGATCCTATGACATGATTTTTAAAATTGGGGTAGGGGAGGTTGAAGACAGAAGGATTTTATTACTCAATTTATTAACTGGATATTATGCAAAGATTTTTCTACAATTTCTTTTAAAGGTTAAATAACTCTCTGAAACTTTGAACCTGCAGAAATATTAATTTCCAATGATCCTACTTTCATGGGTCTCTATTGGTGCAGCATTGCACCTTTTAATTCTCAGTTCAGAAAAGGATGAGAGCCCAGGGTAGGAGAGGTCAGGCCTCTCTGAGGGCATTGAGAACTATAGGATGATTTTAAAGCAAATTTTTGGAAATCAACAGAGGTTTGGTATTGCACTCAGCAATATGCAGCAAGCTAGACTGGGGAGATGCTGTTTTCCAAGAAATTTTTTTTTCTCAGATTTATTTTGTTACGGCACAGAAATAAGCTGTAGTCATTAGAACCATAGAAATATTTGTACAGTAGTTTGCTCTGGAGTTCCATCTCTGAGGAAGAAGTGAAAAGTTGTCATGGAAATATCTTGAATGATTTTTGCTGCTAGAGAGACAATGATCATCAAATTTATCCATCTGAGGTAATCATTGACCACTAAATAGGGCATTTGCCTTACTCCAATTGATAATCTTTGAGAAATAACAATAGGCAGGTGCTCAGCCACCTAAGCAATCCAGATATGAAGTAAAAAATCACTCTGCTGCCAGGGAAGGCCCTCATCCTAAAGACATGCAGCTGTGCTTCCATTCCTAAGGGGCTGGAGAATGACACCCCTGGATGTCACCGTGGCTTAGGATCATCACAGCAAATGCTGCTTGAGGGACTGTGGGCTGGCATTTTCTCATTCTAACACAGCTCAGCATTATCTTACATATGCAAATTATTGGACCCCTGCAAATATGTGGTCTTGGTCTTAAAGCAGGATTAGGTCTCCACAGCCTAGGGAGGACCAAGAGCAGTGCAAAGCAAACCACCAGCTGAGGACACTCTGTTACAAGGACTGTCTGGTTTTGACCATCTGCTGCCAACAAAACTTCAGAACCCCGTTTTTTCAAACATATTGACATCACATAGAGCTATATTTCCTTGTAAAATATTGCTATATTTCCATGTAAAATTGAACTTACAGATAGATGCAAATAAACAAAATACAGTAGCTCTGACCTTTTTGTGTCTTTCAGACTATTAAAGGATTACTGACTACAATAACTATTAATCCATTTTCCTGCATACTTCAAAGATTAGGATATTCTTATAAAATAGGGCATTTGTGATAAGAAGTGCCAATCAGTGTTGCCACTGCTCATGTTGAGGGAGTTGGAATGGATGAGCTTTGCAGGTCCTTCCAACCCAAACTGTTCTGTGATTCTCCAGTCTGATTGAAAGACTGAATATCATTGGGAGGCTCTGGTCATCACTGTGAGAGCTTTGTGGTAGGGCTTGGTCCAGGAAAAGGATTTATGAGCCAGAGGTTGTTTGAAGCTTCCTTGCACTTGTCCACTGCAGCTCCTCAGTCACAGTAACTAGGAAACGAGAATCCCAGAAAGGAAAGAATATCCATTCAGAACTCATTTATGCTGCACAGCGCTTGGCCTCTCTCAGCAGGGCTTCCAAATGTGGAGGCCTCTTGGAGGTGCTCAGGGGTTACTCAGTTTTGCTGGAAGAGCACCTGAGTAGGTTTTAAATTGCAGCCTCTTGTGCTTGCAGTTTCTAGAGCTGTTCAGTAAGAGATTTTGCTTCATAAACTTTTGAGTTTTTTGCTGGTTTGTTTTTTGGTATTTGCTTGTTTGTTGTAGTTTTGGGGGTTTTTCCCCCAGAGTAAAGACTAACCCCTGGAAGAACAGCCTTTCTTTAGAGGACTGGGAAGTCATCAAATTACTTTGTTAAACATTTTGATTAAACTCATTCTAAGACATACTCACTGCCCAAACACAATTTCTGAGATCTGTCATAAATAGAAGTGCACCAAAAAGGGAATAATTCCCAGCTGATATTTCCCGCTAGAAAAAAGTGTCTAAGGGACCAAGTTTGTCTAAGAAAGTAGGCCCCAGATTTCATGACCGTGAGATTGTCCTGACAGCTCTTCTAGCTGAGTGAAATATTGAACAGACTTTGAAACTAACTCAAATATTGAGCTGTTTAGTAAGATTTGTTATTGCTTAACTTTCTTGCAACTGTTTCCAGTGCTAGTAATTATTTTCATAAATATATTTTATTGGTATAAAGCTGGGGGGTTGACTGAGTTTTTGGAGGGTAGTTTAAAAAAATCTTGACAGAGTTTAGACTCTGTCTAGTCTGTAATAACCTGCAATAGTAAAGATTCTAGTGTGTACTGGTTTATCCTTCAGCAGAAGGATTCAGATAGAATGCGAATTCTATTCAGATAGAGCCTGTGGACTCATCTTCCTCAGACTGCAAAGAGCTGTCTATAGGGTGCTGTTAGAGGCAACCAAATCTGGTGAAATATTATCTATGGGTTAGAGACTTCTGGCAAATAGCTTTAAAGTAATAAAGGGTTGGTGATGGGAACACCCTAAAAACCTTGATGAGTTCTAGTCCTGAAAAGCACCTGTTTGGAGTACTTCAGTAAGGCCTAAGTCCCTCAGAGATGCAGGAGACTATTTCTCTGCTTAACATTTGATGCCCAGGTTAGGGTTTTTAAAGGACATTGGTCCAAAGACTGTGACTGTCGAAAAGAGTTTATTGCAGCAAATTTTTTATAAGCAGCTGTTTCATCTATTTAACACATCCTCTGTAAAGCATCTCATCTGAGCTGCTCTGCATGCTTCTCTTGCATTTCGTACCGGGAATGCTTGAGCTTCTGCTGGAATCTAACTAAATGTGCATGCATGACAGCAGAAGAATTGTCATGCATGCGCAAAGAAGCTATTGGTGTCTTTCCAGCTAGTAACTTACTTGCATTGCTTTTGTTGTTTTCTGTCTCTTCAATCATTCAGTGTATCTCTTCACAATGCCATACAACAGATAAGTTGTATGGTTTTATTTCAGAGTTTAAAGATCTGTGGCACCACCACTTGGGTGCCAAATTAAAAATTAATTTTTGTCAATACCAAAGACTGCAGTATTGAAAACTCATTTACAAATAAAATATGATAAAGGAAACTTTGATAACAATTCCTCTCCTCAAAGGCATAAACATGGCTGAACAGAAATCTTAAAAAAAATTCTTGAGCATTCTAGGAAGGTTCTTGTTGAGTCCAAGAAATTGAGGAAAGCACAATCAGTTCAATGGATAAGAAAAATGATGTGGCAGTACATCAGAAGTTGTACAACATCATTGGAAAGTGCAGAAGAGAATTTCTGCACAAGTGAATAATTCTTCAAAGCAATAAATCCTGAGATCATTTTTGTGAATAATTACCTAGATTGCTGATAAAAACCAGTAATTTTCCCATGAAGGTGATAATTAGGCAAAAAATGCATTTGCACAAGAAGATATGTATATATGAGATTTTCTTATTGTAGTAATCATACCATACAAATTAAGCAAAAGACTCTACAAGGTTTTTCAATGAGAATTCGCAGCTTAACTGTTTTAGTAAAAACTCACCAACTTCAACTTTGGATAATTATAATTATTATCCTTTCATAATAAAAGAATTTGGAAACTTGACAGAAAAAGCAATTTGACAGCAAGGCTGGAGCTTTAGGGGGAATTATAATATTACTTTGGGAATTTTGTGTGGGAGGTTTAACATTTGTTCTGCTTTCCTCTTTTCTCTCAGGAGTATAAAACAAATATTGGGAATGGTGCCATGGGAACTAGAACAGCATTTGCTTTTCTGAAAGCCCTCCTTTTTGCATTAACCTGCTGCCAATTATTACTCTAATTTTCAATTAATTGTAGATTGAATATTAAATACAATGCAGACTAACACTTCTAAAATGTAACAGTAAGTTATGTCAAGTTTTCATATTGCTAAATCACTGAACTTTTGAGGAGTGTAATCTAGCTCTCAGTGGAACAGAACATTCATGTTGACTAATGGCTCCTTTGACAAGGAAACCAAGAGTCAGATTCAGTTATCCTAAAGTTTTTATGCTCCAAATCTGAATTTCATTATCCACATCAGGGCTTAATCCTTTCTTAAGACATTAACTTTAAACAGGTTTCTCATTAAAATGTAAAAAAAAAAAAAAAAAAAAAAAAGAAATAAAATAATTAAAAACAGAGTTGGTGAATTTTTCTCAAAGCATTAACCTTTTGCTAAGGCTTTGATCAAAGAAATGAAAAGACAAGGGCAACAATCTTTGGCTTGGGAGAAAAAAAAACACACAAAAAACCAAAACAAAACCAGAAAAATAAACCAAACAGAAAACCACTACAAACACAGATACCAATTTTCTTTTTTCTTTTTTTTTTTTGGGGGGGGGGGGAGCATGTTAGAAGGTAGACAACTTTTGGCTCTCCTTTTGGGGGAAATCTTGCTGTCCCAAGCTGCCAGGAGTAAACCTCCTGCAGCTGCATGTCCACACATCCAGCCAGTAGCAGGATTGAACCCCCATCCTGGACTGTGGGTGAAGCCTCACATCTGGGGGCTCTGTGCTGTTAAGGTGACCCCAGAGCACTCAGAGTCCTGACTCCTACTTGGTGGCAACAGCCCCTTGCAGCTAAATGGAGAAATCCTCCTAAGATGTCATTCATAGTGTGGTGTCTGCATTCTGAAAAACTTAGATGTCCAATGAACATAGGTTTGCTTGCAAACCTGCCCTACAACTGTTCCAATTGTTCAAATACTTGGACCCTTGTCTAATGTACGATCTTCTCCACATCCTTGGCTAGATTTGAAACCTTCTGGAGGCAATTAGTCAGATACATAAATGGGAGGTGATCCAGGTTTCATCTCTGAATGTTCATCCTGTCAAATAAATACAACTTTTTTTCTTCCCTTTGTTAGCTTTATTCTTCTTCTATGACTTCAGTCACTGTTCTTTAGTTTGCATTCAGTACTTATAACAGCATGGTATGGTATGCATAGATTCTCTGTTACTGTTCCCTTTTTTAAAAATCCACATTTATTAACTGGGAAGCTGGAGTGGTCAGCAAGCATTTACTGAAGTGATTAACTGAGTTGCATTTTATAGTATTTGAAATACTTTTCATTGACTTACTGAAACAAAGCTGTATGTTTACTGTGAATATTTGCACATGGCTTGTTACATGATTGTTTTTCAAGCTTTATTCAACAGAACACTAAGTATTTTTATAAAAAGAAAATCAGATAATGTGACTGATATGTTTGAGCTGGATCATTCCTAGTTTTATAATTGCCTATGCCTGGCCTTGCTACTGACTGTTAAATAGTTTTGAACAATTTATTTAATCTTTATCTAAAGAGTGCTGCAGCAGTATTCATGTGAGTGCCCCTTCTCACATCTGCTGATGCCTGCTACAATCCAGCCTATCACAATCCCAGCCTGATTTCCGTGTTTATCTCATTCCAAACATGCAATGTATACTTCCCAGAAAAGATCCGTTTCTTTATGGTTGTGGATGGGCTTTACAAGGACATTCTCTTGAACCAAATGTCATCTTCTGAAGGACATGTAAAAGGCAGACTTGGTATTGGTCTCCTGCTGAGAGGTTCTCTCTGCTCATGGACCTCAGGACTGCATGTCAGCAGTGTGGTGAATGGCCCTTACCTTCTTCTGCACCTCCAAAAGGCCCTGTGGAATCACAGACCCTTCCAAGAATTCATACTGTAAAAGACTTCTGGATGTCAACTGGTCCAGTCCCTTGCCCAAGGCAGGACCAGTTTAGGTCAAATTGCTTATGGAGCATCTCCAAAGAAAGAAGACTTGAAGCAATCAGCCCCACTTCCTACTGCATTTGCTCACTCCCACATCTACAGAAGAGCAATCCTGAACCAGGTTCTTGCAATTAGTTCTCAAATACACAGATCCTTACAAAGGTGAGACTGCTGAGATTTCACACAGTGGACACACAGGAATGGAATTTGAGCCCTCATCACCTGCAGATGGGCACAAGCCCATGAAGGAGATAAGGAGATGTACTCGGAACTCACCTCCCTGAAGGAAAACCAAGGAGCTTTATTTCACTCTTCCTTGCCACGTTGTGTCTGTACTACCTGAGCTGCCAACTGCTAGGCACACTGTGACTTCTGTGTCCTTTTCTGACTGCATTTCTACATGAAAAGTCCTTGTCTCAAAGCAATCATATATATGTTTTGAATATGCACTCTTGTGCTTTTATAGAACTTCTTTTTCTTAGTCCAGAAAAGAGTTTTTCTCCAGGGTAAGCCTGGACAGAAGCAGAAGGAAGATGTAATTTCTTCCAATGCTCTTTAAAATACCCTCTCTGTCCCTATGCAAAGAAACCCCGTAGTTGACCAGTACTTATTTCAAGATGAAATCCAACTCTTAAAATTTAGTTTGGTTTTTGTTCTTTTCTTGTATTAAATCTTTGTTTGACTGGAGTATGACAGCCGAAAGGTACAGGGATATTGTTAACAATTTAATCAACATATTTATTGATAATAATGAGTTTATTCAACAACATCAATCTCTTTGAAAGGATTTTGTTTCAATTCTTACAAAAAATTGCAAGAAGATTTGTTTTCATATATAAAGAATACAAAGATTGCTACTGAACTAAGAAAAAATATTCGCTTTTTTCCTATTAAGGTTTGTTCTGGAAATTCAGAAAGTCTAGATCCTGAAAGTATATCAAGGCACTGTGAAGTGACAGAATAAGTGGATGTTATAGGATCCTACAGCTATAGGATATTTCTTCTGTAGATGCCCAGGAAGAGCTAGTCTATAAGAATCACCTTTGTTTTATCTCAAGCACCAGTGATATTACCACTGTATCTCTTGACTGAATGACTCTTACTCACGGATTTTTCTGATCACAAACACCTGTAAGAACAAGAATACATGGAGGTGAAAGCCTATTTGTGATTTTTAAATATGATCAACTTTTTAAATTCTTAGTTACAAAATAAAATATATGACTATTTAATAAATTATGCATTGAGTTATACATAGGTATAGTGACTGTGTGTATTTTATACATGGCTAACACATTGTATTGAGCAAACAAAACTGCTCTACTCTGTGCACTGCTGACATATTTGGTACAGCTGCACATGTGGTGTTTATTCAGACGAGCCAGTAAATTCCTATATCCTTAATATTCATATAAAGAAAATGTGAGGAATTAGCTGTAGTGAAAGAAACCTTCTGTTTACCTGCAGGAAAGCAACTCTCACACACTGCTTTGCTCCTGTGCCTCAAAGTGATCTTGGGGAGAACAGATTGTAATAGGAGTGCGTGCATCCACTGTGACCTGTTTGATTTTTCAGAGATCCTTCCTTTTTCTGTCATAGACTGCACACTGCCACAGAGACCGGGGAAGGTGGGACCAGTCACACTTTTCAAAAATATTTTTCCATCTATTTACAGATTTACTGGACATGAAGAAATGATCCATAGTTCTTTACTCATTTTACTGTGCTTATTCAATTTGTAAATATGCAGTGCAAGATGAAGTACTAGCTTGAAAGAATCTGCTTAAATTGGAATAACTTTTCTGTTGTTTTCTTCATTTTGTCTCATATGTGGGCAGAGTTTTGGGCATGATAAGCTTCTTGTGGTGTTCAAAACTGGTCAAAATAAAGAAAGTAAATGGTCTTTCCATCCTTCCGCTGCTGCCCCTGGCTGTACATCCATGCAAATTCTTCTTCCTGACCCTGGTTCTCAGCTTTCATGCTGTAAGCCAAATGTTCTTACTTGCACAGCAGAAATGAACAGAATAAATCTTTGCCAGTTTAGTAAGCTCACAGAAGGGTGATATGCATGAGAATGGATGAAAGACCATGTGAAATCAGTAGAGATGTGTACTGATGGAAACTTCATTTCTAGGCTTTGGGTTTCACCTAGGCTTTTACTTCAGAGCAATTGAAACCAAACAGTGCTGACTGTCATAGTCTTGCCTATCTGCTGCCCCTGGCTGTGAATTACTGTCCTTACCTTCCACCTGACTGGTCTTGCTCTTAGTCTTCAGTTGCTTAAGTCTTTGAGAAGCTACACATGTTGAAATTTTCCTGTTCACCTATTCCTAAATCTTAATGGGGCAACTAATACATGCAGCAGTAGTGGAAAGGAAATTTTGTGTGCCAGCTTGTCTTTTCCCAGGATATAGCCCTGAATGTGCTCATTAAACTCTATGAAAAGTTTTGCTATTACTTTCCTCAATCAAAAATAAAAGGTTCACTAAAAGCACACAACCACTTTTTTTTCAGTGGAAAGCAAATTAATCCCCTGCAAGTAATTCCTCTGCCAGCACAGAGCTTATTTAAAAGGCTTCATAAAGTTAATTTAACTTCTCTCCTTATTTTAATGAAATAAAAGTTTACCAGGGTTCTGAATACCTCCTTATGAGGCATGAACCAGATACATCTGTGCACTATTTCATACACATCTGTGCACTATTTCTGTGTAACAAGTCAAAAAATGGGGTGTCACTGGAGCCATGGTCTCCTCCACAGCCGCAAGAAAGAAGTCACTAGGGTTACCCATACCTCTCACTGATGCGAGTCAGGCGTGGCCCTAGTCCTGACCCTAGTATTATCCTTTTGCTTTCACAGTGCTCTCACACTGAGAGTGCTCTCACATCATCTTTCACATTGCCCAGTAAAAGGCAACTGTATGTGAGGATCTTACTTTATCTAGAAAATTTTTGCTTACTAGTTTTAGTCAACATAAAATGGTGTTGGTTATTTGAATCAAAACTTTCAGTGTGAGATGGGAGTCACAGCCAAAGGGTATCAGACTGCGGAATATGCAATGCAAAGTTTATTTTTGGTACAGTTAGAACTGCCACAAAATGCTGCATTGTAAATATATTTTGGGGAATTCTCTTCTGCTGACAGGAAATTAGACTGAATAGTACTCCTACTTTGGTTAATACTTCAGGCATCAGATAAAAGTGTTATAAAAAACCCTAAACTGATCCAGAGTTATTATTTTGGAACTCCCCCAGGTAAGAAAGAATATAGATTTTCATACCAGCAATTAATTACTGGGACATTTTCTATGTTATTATTAACATGACTATTGTTTACAAACTGTAAACAATTTGTTTACAGGTTCAGTTTTTGGAATGTGCCATGGGATTTTGTGTAGAGCAGATTTTCTACGTTTTTGTGTCACCCTTTTCAGATCAGAAATGGTAAATTTTCAAGATTAAACAAGAATGGGTTTCTAGTTGTTGCAGCACAACAGTTTCATGAGAGGTAAGTAATTGTTCAGAAATCTGAATTCTTCTTAAAAACAGCAACAACTACAAAACAAAACTAAAAAACAACCTGACACTGCCCCCCCAAAAAACCCAAACCAAACTAAAAAGAAAAGAAAAAACCCACAAACCAAACCAACCAACTGAACAAAACCACACACAAAACCACACCCACACACAAACGAACAAACAAACAAAAAATAAAATAAAAGGAAGTACTGAAGTACTGACATTGATTTCTATACAATGGAGAGCATCATCCATCCCTCTCAGGATGTCCTGTTAGTGTTGTGGGCCAAAGCATGTAGGAACACATAAATATTGGAATGACAAATGAGTCTTACTCTTGACAAGCATTCTCATTAATTCCACACAATAAGTTTGTTAAAATTATTTTTCCTAAAATGCTAAACATCTTTATGCAGGCACTCCTAGACCTGTTTAAGTCTGGTTTATATTCAACAATGTAATGAACTTGCAAGTGAGACAGCCGCAACCACACTTTAAAAATATTTTAGTTTGAGTGACTGCAGGCACTGCTTATGCTACATTCAAACTATGTGTCAGTGCAGGAATCCTGGAGCACACATTGTCTACAAAGGAAGCTGCATTTCTGGCACAGCCATGTAATGCCACCACCAGCCTCCATCTCATACTTTTAGCCTTTGACTCCTGTCAACCATTCCTTATGAAATGTGCTTTTAAGCTGGAGTGGAGGAAGTTACTGCCCAACACCTGTGTGGGACTAATTATTGGGATTGGTAAAGGGAAGAACGAAAGGTGGAGGTAGGAGGGGCACTCACAACAGTTTGGCGAGGAACAGTCATGGGAAAATAGCTGGGTAAGGCAGAAAAAAGGGACCAGTCGTGTGTAAACAGATGTCTGGTCTGTCTGTTTTCCTGGCCATGTCTTTCTCCTGGTTAATGCAGTCAATCTGTGTGGATGAGAGTGTCTGGAGGTTTAGGTGGCAGGAAATGGACTTGAGACTGTTAAGTCTGAGCTGGATGCTGGAGAGACCAGAGGGTGTGTGAGTTGGCTCCCAGCAGAAGGTGGGGCTGGGGATTGGTTGTTGGCAGGGCAACAGAACTGGACCAGCTGTCGGAGAGAATTGTTTGCATGTGTGTGTCCCTAAGTGAGAGACAGCTGAAAGACCAGAGGATGAAGGGGACAGCTGCTGGACAGTCTGCATGTTAGGGTGGGCTTCCAGCCTAATCAGTCACAGGAAGGAACAGGATGGTGCTCTCTGGGAGTGCTTTGTGCTCTGTCCGTGTTGGTCTGTGTGGCTGGCCAGGTGTACTCCAATATTGTGTATGTTCTGGGGAATACTTGCTCAGCCTCACCACAAGCAGGACCTGGGGAAATGGCTCTTCTGCCTCTCTTGGGCCTGATCTGGTAACCCCTGACAGACATTTATTATATTAAACTCCCAGAATGGTCACAATGTGAAGTGATTTTTTCTCAGTCCCTTTTAAAGGAGGAGATAGGAGATAAGAGCCTGGGATTCAGGACTCCAGCTAGTATTTTCAAGAAAAAAAACCAAAAGGTAATATAAAGATTGCTTAATGTAAAATGTTTTCCTTTTAGAGTTTCATAAAATCGGGGCTTGATTAAACTATTTTTAGCATAAGGAGAATTAGTGATTCCTAACTGTTTTTCTCCAACTGAATTTCCCCAAAGCAGGTATTTCCCTAAAATAGCCTAACATACACATTTTATAAATTTTTTGACACATTTTCAGCTACTGATAATGGAGATAGAATTATGATAAAAAGCACAGTTTTTTTGGAGTCAAGGTAGTAACAGGAATAGGAGCACAAATAGCTACATCTGTACTGCAGCCCAGAGACTGAAACCCCCTGATCTTTGATAGAGCTCCTGGAACAGTGAGAGTGAAGGTCCCTAATGAGGCTCTTAGTATAATTAATACTATTGGTTCACTCAAAGCTTTGATGATCTGTAACATTTCTGCATCAAAGCAAAGGGAAAGTTTTCAACTAAGAGAACAACCTGAATGCTAAAGAACTTGGCAGTACTGCCTACTCTTCCACACTCATATTATCAGAAGCAGCATACACATGTTGTGAGCAAAAATCATTTATCTGGGAACCTAATGCTTTAGACTACTGAAAAAAATTCTGAGAAAGCACATTTATATACATTTGTTACTAATTGTAAACCTTGCCCACGTCACTTGGTTTATTTCTACTGCTTCATCTCTCTAATTTTCTTATGTAATTATTTGATTTATTTTGACTCATTTTGACCTAATAAATAACTCATTACCACTATCATCTCCACTGTCAGAAATGATAAAACAAAAGCAGAGGTCATTGTACTTGGTACTTAAGTCACTTCAATATTGCATTTACTTTTACATAATGTTACTATTTTCTTATAGTTCTTTCATGTGTTTAGCTTGATTTGTCACCGTTTTGGGTTTTCACTGTCACATGAAAGGAATGAGCAATTTAAGGGCAGACTAACAAAGGGACAATAAATCGCTGAGAAAATGTTACTGGGGAGAGGAAGTTCATCTAACACAGTTGCCAAGAATGAGGCAAATGAACATCTGCATTGGATTATACTGCTTCAGGAAAGCTAAAATGAGTCTGTGCTAAAAGAACCTTCTGTTAATCTTACTTGTTTTTTCCATTTCTCCTTTGTTTATGCTTTCTTGGAGCCAGGGAAACACAAGCTTCTTCATCAGTGCAAACAAGTGCTTGTAAAATAACTTTTTAATATATGGCAACATCATGACTGGTTACAAAAATGAAACAGTGCAAAACTTCGGGTGTTTTTTGATAAGTCACCTCTGTAAACACAAACTTTGCTTGAAAGGTCCCTTGGCTCTGCAGGAGCAGCTGTCCTAGCCAGGAATCAACTGACTCAGTGCCCTCTCTCCTGCTGTTTGTAGCACTTCTAAAGGTAAGAAAGAAAATTCCTCAGCAACAGAGCAGAAGCTCTGTGACCAAAACAAAGCCTTGATCAGTGTAAGGACTTCATAAACCTGCATAGACTCTCTGTCACTTTCATACTGGTCACACCATACCAAATGCGCTCAGTTTGAAATTTAAAAATTAGTTTTTCCTGCTCTTTGAATGTTCACCTGTATGCCAAAAAATCCAACCAAGATTTTTTCTTTACTGGTTTATTACCAGCTATCAAAATGGTCTCAAAATAAATTCTATACTACTTTTGGAAGTTCCCACTTCTAGTCTGGGCATCTCCCACACTGCTATTGTTGCCTTTGCAGGTGTAGCAAGTTGATACATACTGCTCCATTTTTTTGGGCAATACTCAAGAAAACAAAGAAGCTGGGCATGGAGAACAGAAGTATGAAAGTCTGAAAAACTAGCAGTTTGTGGTTGTTAAGTAAGTCTTCTGCTTTTTTGTCTTGTTTTGTTGTCTCCCAAGAAGCAGAATTATAAATAACTGCCATGCTTCATTTTTGGAAAATCCAAAATCTAAGAGCCACTCCTCCCTGTTTCACTTACAGCTATTATTCAGAAAATTATCTTCAGCTCTTTTTTTTTCAAAATAAATTTTCCTTGTTTTGTTTGATTGATTGTTACATATACCACTTAAAAATAAATTGTTGTTTATTTTTTAAAACTTTGAGATTACATTCAGTCTTGGAAGAGAAAAATATCTTCTCTCTTTCTGTATTGCTGCACAGTGCAATATCTCATGCACGATCCTGACTGACATAAAAGTAATGTGAGCAAAAAAATACTTTTACCTCTTTGACTTCCTCTTTGCAAAGCATACAATCAGGGGACTTTTCCTTTTCTTTTGTTGGTGTTTTTGGGTAACCAGCACACCAAAGAAGTGGGTTTTTCATAGTCATTGAGGAAGATTGTGGGGCTTTGTGGCTGCTCCAGCTGGGCAAGGCAGTTAGAAGAAAACCCTGAAACCCAAGTAGAAGCTCTATTACATATCCTTCAGGGATGGTAAAAACAGATGAACAGGTTAGCTCATCCTTATAGGGGTATGTTGGATGGGAATAATGTTTGATGTCTTGAGGAGTGACTGACACTGCTAATACATTAACATCCAATTTCTACCAGAGTAGGAGGTATCACAGTGTGGCAGAAGGACCACATTGCCAAGTGTATCTCAGGTGTATCTTGGGCCTTCTTTCAGGTGTTCTGCTCATTTAGTCCTATCACATAAACACAAGCAGAAACTTGAAGCATGTTAATTTAAAACTGATAAAAAGGAAACACTGAAAGGGAATGACACCATTTGGGAGCTGACTAGACTTCTAGAAGGGCTTGAGAGATGTGCTATGTGTGTGCTGTGGAGAAGTGCATGTCGGTGCACTTGGCATTCAGAGTACTGGCTCATGTCCTTAAATTATTTGTATTTGTTCAGCTTTGTTTAATTAAATACAACTATTTCCTACCCAGATTGTCCTCCCTAGGTTCTGTTATTCAGAAAGCTAAAATAATTCTACAAGGTCTGATATAAAAAGTTGTTGAAAGGAATGAAGTGGGATAGAAACTGGGCTTACAGCTTGTAAGAATATGGAGAGACAGGCAGGGACTGGGACCTGAAAGAAAAATATGCTTATAATTAGGTGTTACAGTGATGGAGTGGGAAAGGTGGGTGAGTCTCAGGGCTGTGGGAAATTAATACATGCTTGTCTGCACTGTTCACCTGTTTTCTGGAGCAATGAAGTGCAAACACAGGCGATTCAGAATAGACTTACTGTTCACATAGTTGGTGTTCAGGTATTACAAGACTCTCTGTTAGCTAGGGGTAAAATACAGGGTGAGTTAGCACATCCTGATTTGTGTGTTAAGCAAGGAAGAAAATAATGATAAAGTATTTTGTAGATAAAAGCCATCATAAGTAGAACCAAAAAGCCAGAGAATATTGGCACAGCATTAATTAATTTACTATTGCTAAGCAAATTTTTAGAGTTTATTATTTAGGAAGCGAACAATGTATCTGGCAAAAAGAATTTGTATTATCAAAATGCAAGCTAAGCTTTTACAGTTGTTCGTTTTTAACCCATGAACAAAGTGAAGCTCATGGCATCTCAGCCGCTAAGGGAGAAAAAAGAATATGAACTTCTAAGCTGATTCACTAACAACAACCACAGCAATTAGCAGAAGTAGGAGTCTTGATGCACAGGCAAAACAAATTAGATCTCCTTGGCTAATGTCAGCCAAAATTAATGGAGTAGAGCTTGTCAAAGATAGAGCATTCCTATCCTCATAGCTCTTCTCATGGCTTTTGGGGGAATGAGAGCCTCCATCCCACTAGGCTAGTGCTCCTACTGCTATGAATCCAGAAGAACTGCACTCGGTGTCTCTTCTGAACATAGGCATGCCCATCAGGGCACCAACACTGCTCAGAGATCTGCTGCAGCACAGCAGACCAGGCAGAAGGTGTGCTGGGAAGTGGCATGTGCAGGATGTGAGTTCATATCAGTTAGAGGATATATGATGCAAATCTCCAGGAAATCAGGAAACATGCTCTGCATCTGTGTGAAGACAGTAAGGTAAATAAATGTATTCTTATTTATTCAAATATGTATTACAGACTACATCATTTACTTGGCTAAAGCACGGAACTGCTTTGTCACTGGTAATTTCTTCTTCTTAATCTGTGATTAAACCTTTAGACAATGAAATTTCATTTCAAGAGGTAGTGGGTGAAAATAACTTTTTTATTTTAAGTTTGGTGGTGATAGCTTTGAGTCTGTTTTGACAAAGACCTTTAGGAGTCTTTATCCTATGAAGTCTCTTCATTACATGAAGTACTGCACATGAATGCAGCCAGGTTTCTCTGCTCCCTGGTCCCTTCCCACAACCCTTCCCAATCCTGTTGTTATCAGTGCATTACTGACACACCTCCAGTCAAAAACCTTGTCTGTGTGAATATTTCTGTCAGTGTTGAACAATCCTTGCTGCTGTGTCAGAAGTCATCTGTTTGTTTAACTGCTGGAAGAGGGTCTCTTTTTACTTTTGAGTAGTTTTGTGTAAAGCATCATTGGGTGTGTTTGTGTGTCAAACAAATCTTCCTAAAACAGAAACAATGAAAAAAGTCAGACTTACAACATGGTGTTACTCAAAACTTGTTTTGACGACATCATATTTTAAAGATATAGCAATAACTGCATTTTAAATTTTGGCTAAAGAGTCAAGTACATGTCTGGGTAATGTGTTTATTTCTGTCTCAAAATGTGGGTGGTAGTTATCCTGTAAAAGTCACACACGGCATAAACACACTTTGTGTCATGCTGGCATTGTGTGTTTCCTTTTTGCAGTATTTAAATGCCCAGCTTTTCTCTCCCCTGCTCCCTTAATGAGCAATCTCACTACCTGTGGGCAAATTTCAGTTTTATCCTCTACTGCCTTCTCTTGAACAGGCATTCCAGAGGTCTCACACAGAAAGTGATCAGGAGAAGACAAATCACAACTGGTAACGGCAGGATTGGCAATATGGAAGGCAGAATTTACTGTATTTTGAGAAGAGAGGGAGAACAGTTCACAAAATTGAGTGAAAATAATCTGCCACTTGGAATGCATTTTCCAAAAATACATGGATGAAGCAGAAACAGACATGCTTGGATAAAAGAATGAATTTATCTGTAAAATTTGATGCCAGACTAAAGTGGTCATATAATGTCCTTAAAGTTCTTTGACAGATTAATATCTCAAATAACACTATTCTTGCAGAAAAACAATTCCATTCTCTAAATTGAAAAGTGAAATCTAAGAAAAAAAATGTAATTTTTATTTAAATTGTGCTTTGCTTTGAACATTTTTAATGGCCCTTTAGTCTTAAGAATGGATAGTAAGGATTTTCTAAACATTTAAAAAAATCATTTACCAACAGAAGCATTTAAAGATTATTTGAAAATGTTTTGATATTCTCTACTTTTGAGTATAATCAGTTCTCCTAATCCTTATGAATGTCTTCCAATTTTAAGATAGTTGGGTACCTTAATTTTCTCTTAGTAATATAATGGCAGCTGAGCTATTGGATAAAGGAGATTTGAAGAGAGAAGACTAATATCTTTCAAAGATCTTTGACACGGCCATGCTGTGTTGGCAAATAAAGCTACCTCCCTGAAACATGGAGCTTTGACACTTTGAAAGTGAAATTTTGGGTTCATCAGGAATATTTTTTGTAGACACAAATATGAATAGATCATCCTGCCAGCAAATATAGCCATCATACTGAGAGCACCATACACAGTGGCCTTGACTGGCTTTTTTCCACTGACAGCTGGTGAGAGCTGCACTGGTTAAACTTAATGAAATGGGAAACTTCTGTTCTGACACTTCTATTATTTGAAAATTTTATCTCAATATGTGTTGGGATTTTTTCTGAATAGAACTTAGTTTTAATTTATAGCTTAGTTACACTTAATGTCTTATTTTTATCTTTTATGTCCTGGATTTTGCTTACAATTTCTAAAAATTCCTAAATTCAAAGCAAATGTATATTAGGTTAGAAGAAGAAGAAACAATCAGCACAAATATAGTACTCCGTCCAGTAAACGTCTCCAGATGCTGAGAACTTGCTCTAAGACCTTGTCCCCATGGCCAACACCAGAGTGAAACCACCAAGGCTAGCACCCAGAGGGACAGTGAAAGGATGAGCATAACATCAGAAAAGGGGGGTTAGAAGCTAAGAAAATTGTGTGTGTTCAATTTTTAATGGTGTTGCTGCAATTAGTGCATCTTTTCCTGTATATTAGAACTCTAGCTACTTTATTTTTCTTTCTTTTTCTGCAATAATTAGATGAAGACCAATGGTGATCCTTCAATTTGACTGCTAAAGATCCCATTATATTAACAATCCCAAAAGCACAGATGGTTGAGGGGGGAAGGGATCTGGGAAGGAATCAGCTCCTTCAGTCCCTTCACCCTCCTTGTAGCTCTTCATTAGACTTTCTCCATTATGGTCACATCACTTTTGCACTGGGGAGCCCAGAACTGGACATGGCATTCCTTGTGTGACCTCACCAGAGCTGGGCGGAGGGGCCACTTCCGTCAACCGGCTGGCAGCAGCAATGGCCTGTAGGCCATCCCACAATGTCTCCATGATTGCAACAAGACTGTAGCCTTGCAGATGCACAGAGACCTCTAATTCATCATGTTTATTCTCTGTGTTATGTACGTGCACTTCAGAGAGCATCCTAGAACCCAAAGGCCTGGGTTTTTCCAGTGATGTTGCTTTGGTCACAAGCAAATTCTGGAGGTGTCCCTATTTAAGTCTTGTTTTCTGCTTTTGTGACAACACCACCCCATGCCTTTTGCTAATCTGCCCTACCCACCTGTGTCGCAGACATTTCTCCACAGAAGTCCTTTCTTTCAGATTTCTGCATCTTCGGGAGGCCAGAGGCCCCAGAAGGGAAGGTAAACAATTGTTATCAGCTGCTGTGGAATGCAACAGGAACACCTTGATTGGCTCATTTCCTATGTTTATAATTAAGGGCCAATCACCAGTGCAAGCTAGGGGACTGAGTCCTTGAACACAACTTTGCTGTAGATTTCTTTCTATCTATTCTTAGCTTAGCTAGCAGCTCTGCAAAGCTCTCTCTATATTCTATTTAGTATAGTCATAATGTATTATATATAATATCTTAATAAATCAAGCCTTCTGATCAAGATACAAGATTCACCGTCTCTCTCTCACCAGCTGCGACCCACTCAGGCGCGGTAGTACACCTGGGTCTCACAGGACTGCTGGTAGATGTCCCTCCATTGTCATTCCTAGTTCGAATCCTTGAGAGTGCACTCGATCCCACTGTCCGTGTCACTGATCCAGATGTTGCACAGCTCCAGTCCCAGCACTGACCCCTGAGGGATGCTACTTGTCACTGGTCTCCACCTGGGCATTGAACCACTGACCATCTATTTGGGTGTGACCATCCAGCCAATTCCCCATCTGCTGATTCATCAAGTCCATGTCTCTCCAGTTTAGAGATACGGACATCATGCAGAACAGGGTCAGATGCTTTGCCCAAGTACAAGTAGATAATATCAGAGTTGCTCTTGACTTATCCTGTCCATATTATTGTGATGATTTGCAAAGCAGAATTTTGAGAAAATAATCTAATGTGATTAAAGATTTGACATTTGCATCACCTTGTGGTTGGCCTAAAAATGTAGGATTTTACTTTTCTGAAAACCCTATTTCATATAAGCCAGTGGGAAAAGAGGTTTGTCCCAGTATAGAAGAACAGGATTTGTACAGGTTTATCTCAAAACAGTCTCAAAAGTCATCACTAAGGTCACTCATAGGGTCAAGCTCTATAAGTATTTTTACAAGGCAAAATATTTGAGTCAAGTTAGCTTGCACAGAAGGGGAGAGGGATTCTGGTGAAGGTTTTGCTTTCTGCCCCCTATGACAGGCCATGTGAGCATGTGTGTGGAGGAGAAAATGTTGCTTCAGCTCAGCTGCACATGGACACAGACAGCAAAAGTGCTGCATATAATTCTTCCTGGGTTTATTCATATAAAAGGAATGTGTGACATTTAGACTGAATGGAGTCTTTCAGTGCAATGCATGTACTTAATATGGTTAAGACTCATTTTTTAAAAATATGCTTTAAAACTATGTACCCTTCTGTTCATGATAAATTAATTTAGTATACTAATAGGATCAGTGTTGCCATGTACATGAGTTTAAATTACAAGCAGAACATCTATTTATGCTTGGTTTTAGAGTTGTGCCACATACTCTGTTGAATAATTTCAATTGCTTAAACAGTTTATAAACACTGACTTAGTGTCTCATGTTAATACTAGAAACTTCACCAGAAACAGTTCTGCCATTTCTGGAAATTACAATTTTTTATGAGTCTGTCAAATAATTGGTTAATAGTTCAATGGTTTTTCATTTTAGAACACAAACTCAAAAATGGATAGGAGCATACTGACACTTGCAAGTGCCACCAGAAGTACTGAAATATCATTTTTCACAGCATAAACTGCTTGAAACAGAGTATTACACAAGTCTGTAGGTTTCATGGATGCTTACTTATAACAGAAGTATCAGAGTTTTCCTTCTTCTTGTCATGCTGCCTGGCAAAAAACTGAGTCAGTTTGTTGAGGAGAAATATATATGCCTAAACATTTCTTTTTGGTGTATTTGCTACCTAGTGTCAGGTAACATACCAACTCTTCCCTTTCCTTCTGCTGCCCAACTGGTTTACAGTCATCTTAGCTTTGTCCTTACCTCTCCTCAACTTGTTATCCCAGGCTTTTCACTCCATCTTACTCTCCTTTTTTTTCTGCATTATACACCCACTTTCCCACTCACCTGTGTGCCCAGCAGATCTTGTCTCTTCCTTTTCAAAACTCATCTCCCAATGTAAGTATTGATGGGAGATTCCTTCCTTTCTAGGATTTCCATTGCAAGCTTTAGGTCCCTGATTCTTCTTTGCCCTCTTTGCCAATCAGGCCCAGCTATGCGAAAGATTTAACATTTTTTTCCAATGCTTTTTATAGTACTGTGAGGGAAGGATAGAGTAGACAGAAAATCAAATTAATTGAAATTAAATACTAAAGAGCCAGTAAATGCCATAATTCTTGGGCTATGTGGCCTTAATTTGTACCCATCTGTAGGGTTTACTACAACCCTGTCTCCAGGTACATAAATATACATTCTTATTCTTTCATAAGTATGTACTAAAATATGCATTTATAGATTTATTTTTCCTAAGGTGCTTTGTTTAAAGGAGAAAAATGCAGAAAAACAGATACTGAATCATCTGTTAAGCTTCTGAAAGTGTACTGCCAAACCACTGTGAAATTAGCTGTTTAGCAGCTGATCATGTTCAAAGCCAAAATGTCATTCAGAGTTTCTGGATAAATTGATATACCCTGCAGTAATCCTAAATGAGTACTCAGAATGGCTGGCTTTTCAGGAAGCCAAGGCACAAGAAATGAGTCTGTGAGTGAACAACTTGTTAAAAGAGAGACAAAATTTCAGGAATATAGAGACAGCCCATGTAGCAGAGATTTGTCACCACTGAAATTGTTCATATACTGTACTGCCTGCCTTAACATAGAACCACATAGTGGTTTGGGTTGGAAGGGACCTTAAAGACCATCTCATTCCAAACCCCCGCCATGGGCAGGGACAACTCTTAGAGCTTCATCCAACCTGGCCTTGAACCCTTCCAGAGATGGGGCATCCACAGCTTCTCTGGGCAACCTGTTGCAGTGCCTCACTGCCCTGACAGTAAAGACTTTCTTTCTAATATCTAAATGTTCTCTCTGTCAGTGGGAAGTCATTCCTCCTTGTCGTGTCATTAAATGTACTTGTAGCCTCTCTCCATCTTTCTTGTGGGATTAAGTGAGGGCAGGCAGTTACATGAGTGCTGTGCAGTGAACTTTACTGATGAGAGTTTTTTAAAAAAAGGATGGGATAGATTGTAAAGAATTCCAAAAGGATCTTCTAAGAGGGAATAACTGTAGAATTAAATGATAAATTACATTAATTTATACCATTTGTTATAAATTTATTCAGAAGGAGGAAAATCCCAATTGCACATAAAAATACCTTTAAAGTGCAAATTATTGAGCTTATGAGAGTTCCATGAAGATGTCATCTTGGCTGCAGTCAAGAAAGTACATCAGTTGTCTTCCTCACCAGATAAAGGAGAGAGTACATTGCTATGTCACTCAAGAAATCTGGGGATCACCTGCATTGTGTGCAGTTATGATTCTCTTGACTTCACCAGAGATCAAAATTATGTCCTAGAACTCAGAAACTGTGAGAAAGACTAAAAAGATAATCAGAGGTGTGGAATGGTTGCAGTACAAGAAACAACGAAGTAAGTTCACCCTTGGTGCAGAAAGAAAACAAATAGGAAGGGTATATAAAAGAGGCTTCTTAAGTTGCAAAGGGCATGGAGAAAAAAGGGTGGTCACTGATTTGGTGAGCCCTATTCAGTACAAGAACTCAGAGACATCAAGGAACATCGGCAGGACCTAAGCTGAAAACAAAGGAAGCAGAGACTTTATGAAATACACAACTGAGCCGCGCACCTCCTTTCCAGAGGCTATGGTAAATGCCAACTATTTGTCCATGCTCAGGAGAAGTCTAAGCAAAAGATAAATCTTTTAGTCTTTTTTAGTATGGTTCTTAACTCACTCAGGCCTTGGTCCAGACTGCTTCTTGACACTAACTTTGCACAAGAACACGCCTATGAGTCTTATATCCTACAATTATAGAGGATAGAAAAGTGCAGCTAAGAAATTTGTGTTGCGGTCAGCAGGAAAGAAAGAAACACCCTCTGCTAAGAAATATAACAACAGCCAGCCAGCCTAACTCTGAACGGCTAAGAACTGCAATAGCAGAATTGTGGCCTGCCATTTGGAATCTTAAGGAGTGTAATCAGTTGACAGAGCTAGGGGAAATAAACAAAACTTCTGCCTGGAAAACGGAGATTTTTAGCAAGAAGGAAAACACCAGTTTAGCTGAAGACAGCTGGACACAGTACTGAAGGAAAGCACAGATGTCCTAATTCAAAGGAGTCCTGCTGTGTTTGAAAAAGATGAGACAAACAGCAAGGTTAAAACTGAGTGGATGTGTACAAATGCCATTGCCCTTGTGGGGAGAAAGATATATATGGGTAGATGGATATAGCAGAAATAGAAAGCCTGTACTTCAGTAATTCTTGGGCCTTCAAATAAGCACTAGATATGCAGGAAATCCCAGTGACTTACAGCAGTGGGGGTAATAAACTGTTTGTACTTAGGGATTCCTCCACAGCCATCCATTCAAAACTAATGGACTGCAGAGGTCAAGAACATACTCTGTCTTGTTTTCCTTTATCCAGTATTGGATAATGATGTTGAGCATTGGCCAGATATCCATGTTAAAATGTCTAGCAGAAACTAAAGGCACTATCAGCAGCATTTCAGGTAGATGGTTTGCATGAATAGCCTATTACTTCCTTCATTTCTATGGGTTTTCTAAAATTGGAGGAAAAATCCATCCAATAAGTCTTTGCTGTGTATACTGTAAAAATTGATTACAAGTTTTATAAATCTGGAGACTGCTTCTATATTTGTCTCTTAAATATGTTAGTCTACTGTAAGATACCAAGACAGACATATGTTTGCCATATATACTGGATTAAAAACTCTATAGCAACAGGAAGGATTACACAGGTAAGCTCCATTTTTTGTGGATAGAGAGACAGAAAGTTCCTTTTTTCCTATCAAAGGAAGTTACTGAGTTAAAAAATAGTTCAACAGGACTAAAAATAGCTCTTGGTAGCTACTGCTAAATATTAAACTGGAAAAAAAATGAAAAAAATGGAAAAGTAAGCCAGGCTTACATACATACATACTTACTTGCATATATAAAGAGATTTTCCATGAATGCTTAAAACCTCAGTATTTTCTCTTAGGATAACATATATATAGTGTGAAAGATAAAGGCATAAATTATGATTTGACCAAATGTTACAAACACTGTTCCTGTAAGCAGTCTGGCTGGTGGTAACAAGGGAAAAATTTCATGGAGAAAGAAAGCAAAATGATGACAGCCTCAAGAAGAAAAGGTGAATGATGAAACGTTTTTTCAGCCCTGATACAGTACTATGGGCCTGAAAACAGGGTTTTTTTTGGTCCTCCGAAGAAGATAAAACTGTGTGTGTTTATATTAAGACACTTGATTAAAGATAGTTTGATCTCTTCATTCCTTGTTATTATGGAGAAGGTAGATAGCAAATAATACTGGTCTGCAGCTTAGTTTAAATTATACCTGGAGAGACCCGACCTGTTGTGGTTTCTAACCAAAAAGAAGAGTCTGGAGTAGAATAAATATTCTAGATTTTTAATCTCTAACCTCTGTATTTCCTATTTAACAAAATGTAAATAAACAAACTAGCAATCAAAAAACTCCAACAACAGCATTAACAAAAGCCACTACAATAACCCAGTAACAAACCTCCCCCAAAACTGCCAACTAAATACCACCACCTCCTAACTCAAACATTTTATTCAGAGTAAAATGAAATTTTTCTTAATTTTGTTTATCGATTGGGATTGTTCTTTCATTACTGCAAAAACTTTGCTCCTCTCTGTCTTCCACTTCCCATCCTAGGTAAATCCATTTTTAGTTTTGATTCTCCTAAGGTAATCTTCAGCACTTTTCAGCCTAGATCTACCAAAAGCCCAACTGGTCTCTTTCCATATACAGAACTTTCCAAGCTCTTTCCTGCCCCAGTCAAAAAGTGACAATTGCAGCCTTTGTTAAACATCTGATGACTTAAAAATTGTCAGATTATTTTCAAGCATATCCTTGCAGAATTTCTTCCTTGGGCAAGTGCTAACTTTGTAGAACTACAAGTGGAAAAAAATGCTTTTCATTGAATTAGGAGGGAGGACTGAAGTAACACTTTTAATGGAAACTATTAGAAATGCTCAGCTACAGGATCTCTACAAGAGACACGTATGTGCAGCTGCTGAGGTAGGGACACAATCTCAAACTACATGCAGGGTGTAAATCTCTGTAAATATGAGGATTA
Organism: Melospiza georgiana; assembly: GCF_028018845.1. Lineage (NCBI taxonomy): Eukaryota > Metazoa > Chordata > Aves > Passeriformes > Passerellidae > Melospiza > Melospiza georgiana. Next base: position 60,697,848 of record NC_080430.1, read on the forward strand.
AACTTACAGAGCTTGTCAGAGTGTACTTCAAAATGTCTCTGTAGGTGACAAAATCTGTAAGACAGTGCAGGTGTGAATCCCAGGTGCTGCTTGCCATTTAACTGCTGCTCTGTCCTGCTCATACCTTCAAACTTTCTTCTGATAAATTTGGCTAAAATGGCAGGAGAAATGTCCATTCCATGTAGGAATTTGTATCACTGCCTGTGTAACGCTGGATGGAAGGATGTTGGAGGTCGTATTTTATTCAGTAAGTGGAGGTTGTGAGCAGGCGGGAAGGGAAGCTGGAGATGCTGTGCTGCTGCCTGTCAGGGTACACAGCAGTTAAAGACAGGGCCGGGTAATGACAGGGCTGGGATGATGTACAGCAGTAAGGGGTGTCCATCCATAAATACAGTAGGAAGTTTTCCGCAGTGGTCTGACAGGAAAGTCTACACGGAGTCAGATTTCAGAGCTGGAGCAGTGAATTGCAGTGAGTCACACAGAGAGCCTGAGTGCTGCCTTTGTTCCACTTGTGTCTGAACGTTGAAGGCGAAACAGCAGGCTCCAGTTTTTATTAACTTCTTATTTTCATAAGCATAAAACTCATGTGCACTGCACTTTTTTCTCACTTAAGTTCTTTCCACTGACTTTCAGAAAATGCTCTCATGGTAAGAACTCTTGCTTCTAAATTTTACTTTTTCTTTTTTTCCCCCCATGTGTTTCTGTGTTACACTCTTTGGTCTCATTCTTCCCCCACCCCCCTTTTTTTGGCACACCTGCTCCAGGCATGCCTGGTGGACCTGGGACTTGTCGCTACTGCTCTTTGGCTTGTCAATCCATGCCGGTGCAGCAGCTCAGATCATAGAAGGTAAGGCTTCTCCAAATCATGTTTATTATTTGAGAGTAAGTGTGGATTTTAAGATTTGCCTTCCTAATATGGAAAGAGACTCTACCATTTCAGATCTTCATTTTATCTGCTGCTTACTGCTTTATCATTTCATATAGGAAAGCTGCTGTGAGTTAGGAGCTTAAATTCCCATTCATTCTGGATGAGGGTAAATAAATACATTGGTTCTCCAGCTCTAAGGCAGCCTATCATGACAGCTTTCACAACATATCTTCAGAGTGTAATCATTAACAGAAAGTACTGTAAGGAATTCAGAATACTGCATGTTTTTACAATTAGGATAGACAGATGTGTCACTGTGGGCACATCAGGAATGTGCCAGGCCTGGTGTGAGTGCAGACGTAGATGTGATGCTCCTTCCAGTGCATAGAAATTTCTCCTGGTAAAAGTCTGAACAAACTGAGATTTTCTAATCTCTTGAGTTAAATGTTTCATTTTACCAGTCCAGTCTTCATGGACTTTCAGTGAAAAGTCTTTTTGTAATTTCAGATCATACGTTCTTGTAACACAGCCAAATTCCTCAGCACCTCTGGAAGGCACAGCCTTACATTTAACTAGTGAGAGAGAACACTGGTTTAAAAGTTTACATGTAATTTTGAGAAAAAACTTTCACATATTACTTTGCCATTAGGAATGGTGATATTTACACCAAAAAGCTTTTTGAACTCTCTTGCAAAACTAGTTGGCATTTGTTATGTAAATGACCTCTAGATAACTGTGTGATAGGAGCACTAGAAAGTATTGATGGGAAGTAGATACCACACATGAAGACTTTAATGTTACTCAATGGTTTTTCCCTTTCAATTGAAACTGTCATAGATCACTGACACTTTGGCATCTAAAAGCCAAAGCCCCAGGTAATTATTTCAGTAGGAGGAAAAAGTCACAGATTAGTTATCACTAAAAAATGCTATAGGTACAGATGAGAAATATGTAATGATGTACATGTAATTAATCAAGGAAAGAAACAGAAACCAGCTCTTAGAATTAAGAACTGTATATTTAAATGGTGACTGATATATTGTTTATCCACTGAAGGCAGATCTGTTGCATCAGGTAAAAATGTTTTTCTTGAGCTAATGAATTACAGTGCATGAAAGAGGTCTGGACAGGAGAGAACAAAATTTTGGCACACATAAGTAAATAATCAGAGGATCATTAGAGCAGCAAGTAAAGAGACAAAACCTGCAAATATTTATTTGACGCACAACTTCTTTTTGGTGGATCTATGCTTTCCATTGCCTGAAGATCTGTTGGTTTTTTTTTTTTTTTTAATCTTCTGCCTGTGAAAATCAGATCAGATGTCAGAAGTAGGAAAGATAATCACTATTGTTTCTGGACAGTTTCTTCCAGTGC